>NW_028301569.1:12005000-12311250 GCF_042242905.1 Orbicella faveolata | reverse complement strand
ATACATTGAACAAGTATACGCTACTGTTGGAATCGTGTTGTTCATTATTAAAAGGATTTTTAGATTTTATTGGTTTCACAGTTAATCTCTTATTCGGTGGTATTGAAAGGATCCTGCCAAAATTCAATTATTAAGCGCAGTTTGATGGTGATTACTGTCCTTCTTCAGTGTGGTTCGATCATAGAGTGCCATCTTACTGAGCGAATCTGAAAAACGTGAACACTTTGGTGCCGTGTG
Organism: Orbicella faveolata; assembly: GCF_042242905.1. NCBI lineage: Eukaryota > Metazoa > Cnidaria > Anthozoa > Scleractinia > Merulinidae > Orbicella > Orbicella faveolata. Next base: position 12,311,013 of record NW_028301569.1, on the reverse strand, counting down.
AGTTTGACATGGTCTATGTCCTCGCGGCTAATCACCTGACAGATAAAATTATGTAAAAATACCCTAAAAGTTTTTGGCTTGATCACCTCGCCTCCAGTTTGGTTTTCACTCGCGACATAATATTCCACAAATAGTTCTTTGCCTACAAACTTTTCTGATTGTACCATTAACAACGGGAGAAATATAGGTAGGGGACAAAACTACTCAATGTATGGTTGTGGTGATTTGGCTGTCCTGTGATAAGAACACGTATTCGTTCTCAGCTTTAAATATTCAGTGGCGATTTTGCGGTCTAACAACTTGCGGGAGCAGTTAAGCTTTTGTACAGTGTGATGACAAATGTTGTGGTATTTTGCGACTCGAACACCTCCATTTAACCATTAATTTTTTGGCAGGTATAGATGGATTATTCATAACTGCTACTCAAAACGCAACAGGGTTTTCTTGCCTTTACATCAAAGGCGCATTAAAACTAACCTCAAGTCTTGATCAGATACTATTAAGTGCTGTCATTGCATTACTTTAATTTTTGAATAGTCTTTGTAAAGGCTGAATTTAAAAAGATTTCAAATGAACGACATCATGCATAATAGAAGGTGTGCGAATTTGAATGAATGCAATAAAGGAAGACCTGGATTTTGTCACAAGGAATTCAAGAACCAGCTTTCTATTCAGGGTAAAGCATGGACCGAAGATATACTAAGAGTTCGATTTTCTGCTAAGCAACATGCAACTGATTAGATTTCTAGGACTATATAGGAGACAGGAGTTTCCGAAATTGTTGAATAGAACAGCACAGCGTAGAAAGCCGCCCAACACCGACACCATTATCCCGTAAAATCTCTCAAAATGTCACCAAACAGCTTTGTTAAAAGGTTTTTTCTCATACCTTGTTGGATAAAATCTGGACGGACCCCTAAATGGACTTGAAAGGCTTCAAAGCGAATTTGCTTTTGTGGCACAGCAAACGAAATTAACACCTTTAAAACAATTTTTAACTAGTGCAAATTAACATTTGACAAAGTGCTACGAAAACGTCCTGAAATGCTATCTTGGTAATTACTTTTCCCGGAAAGGCCTTTCATTGTGCATTGACATTTGCAAAAGATCTATTACCACTAAGGCAAGAGGCTTATCCGTACCAAATCTGTGGAACCGTCTCTGTTTAGTGGCTTTTAATGGCCAAAGTAGATCCCTTATATTGTTATCAGTTCTGAAATATCTTATGCAGACAATTAAAGAAACACTGAAAATTTTAACTGGCAAATCTGTTCAAGTTCTACATTGAGATTTTGACAAATGCAGATAACCAAGCGGAGACTGATGAAAGTATTACTTATAGCTTTTATTTGAAGGGTTACACGCATGCGCTAGAATTATTTTCAATCTCCTTAATGAAGTTGCTCAGTTCTAACGTCTCACTTCTGTCACTTTCGTCGTGCCGAACTCAATTGTATTTTAAAGCAGTTGAGGGCGACTGGAGGTCAATAGTTGATTCAAATGTCGCGTAATTAAACAACAACCGTGGATCAATAGTTGATCAAACGTCGCTCTCGGATCGAACTCCGTTGTGATTCAGTTCTCTCTGGCTCTTCTTTCGAAAGTAACTCAGTGGTACTTGTATTTCAGCTCTACTCTCTATTAGAAGCACTGCATTCTGATAGGTGAAAAATCTAACAGGAAGATCACACATATACAGTGACTGAAGTCGGCACAAGTGTCTTTAGACGTTCGAATCAAAGTCCCGGCAAACTCGGGTGGCGCGACTGATCTTGTCGTGCTACCCGACTCTGGCCCGACGTTGATTAATCGACGGAAAGTCTCTTGAAAACATGTCTATCATATTTAAATTATCTTTCACTGCTTGTCCAGTTAAGTAATGAGGTAAACCTTAAGCCTGGTTTTCACTAGCGACACAAGTGCAAGCACAAACGCGAGCACAAACGCAAGCAATAGGGATGACCCAAGTGAAAACGAAATTCGAAGCAAACACAAGCACAAGCAAAATCATTCGAACCGAACTCTCCGGCATTTTAGAAAACTGTTTAGGCGCGAGGTGATCTGGGTCCAGTGATTTCATTGGCCAAACACAACCACGTGTGGTAAATATCCTTGTGCTTGTGTTATGCCTGAGTGGTATTTCGTTTTCGCTTGTTGCAGCGCAAACGCACTGAAGCATAAGCGCAAGCACAAGAGAAAGGAAAATTTTGATCCTTGTGCTTGTGCTTGTGCTTGTGCTTATGCCTGCGTCAAGGCCGTTTTCACGGTGAAATAAGAATTACTATGTTTGTGCTTGTGCTTGCGTCGCTAGTGAGAACCAGGCTTAACACTGCACGTGTGGAGGTTTTTATTAACACCGTTTTGTTTTGTTACGGCTTATACGATGTCCAATCCCTTCGACTCAAGTGCCAAGCCTCGAACTACTCGACTCTAGAACTTTTAAGACAATTCAGTAACGCGTTACCGGTTTCGACGCTAACTGGCTCTAAATCCCATATCAGTCTTACACAAGTCGTCACTAGTTTTTATTTCGAAAAGTTAACATTGATGAAATTATCAGTAAATGGACACCGAAATGAGAAAGGTATACGATAGGTTTCGAATGGTGGCGAAAATTTTAGTTTTATGTCCATTTCAAATTATGGCCTTTTTTCGCAACTAATAAAATGAAACAGATTTGAACTGACATTAACAATAGTCTCAGGTCAACCAGCGGCTTTTGCTGACCGAGTAGCTACAGCTACCTGCTTCCCTGACCTACGAATCGGCACAAAATCGTTCCTGAACAAAACTTCTAAACCTAAATAATTTGAAAATCCATTCATTTATTCGTGTTTTACTCCCAAACAGTAAATCTTTGCTTTTAAACTGTAGGTTTAGTTGCTTTAGAAATTGCTGTCAATAGAACTTTTTTCAAACGAGTCTTCGTGCAAAACTTTTCATATAAAAATGTGTTCCGCGTGGGGGTTTATTTTCATTTAAATCAAACTCAGTTTCATATGCACGAGGACTCGTTTTAACACAGAGTTACAAAGTAGCTCAGAAATGGTTTATTGGACTAATCTTTTTTCTTGCCGTCTCGCTAGTTCATGAACCGGCAGAGTGAACAGCACAGGGGTCTGGAGCCGAGCATTCGGCCAGAAGGTGATTGCGTGGGAAAGAACTAATACTCTCGATGGAAATACAATAAGCTACAATTCAGAAATTCGATTACTTAAAACCATTATTAAAAATTTACATTTGAAAATATCAGATAAAGGGCGCTAGAGGCATACAACCCACATAATTTTTCAGCAAAAATATTAAGCCTTTTTTGAAAGCCGTTTTCCTTTCCTGGTACCGCTAAAACGACTCATTTCAGACATTAAATTTGTGAACTGCAATGAAATATGGATAAATATTGAACTTCGGCAGGTTTTTTTCGGGTAATTTTTTTTGCGGTGAGACCCAGAAAATAAAATAGTTTATAATGACGAACAAATTGAAAACAGCTGCATGTTTTCCGGAAGATATTTCTCAGTTATCACGGACTATGATGGATGCGACGTTGGGTTGCTATTTTCGTTTTAGCAATTTCGCCAGACAAATTAAAACCTAAAATGTACCTTTCTTCCTGATGTTTTTGCGAAGGATAAATCAAAATTAAATCCTGCTTTAAATTAACTGGACTGAAGCAAATTAACATGTGAAACAAAACCTCGAATTTTCGCAAAATATTTCATTTGCAAATTGGAAGGCACTAGTCTTTCTATGGGACAAGCGCTCTGTAAATCCCCTCAATTACTTTAGAGTGCTTTGTTTTTGAATCGTGAATAAGATCTTTTTGCATTGATACAAATTAAACTAAACTTGTAAATGTTATCGAGCAGTGTTTCACAATGACAGTATTTTTCTCTTTTAATCCTACGTGTGATGGGCAGATATCACTAAAGAACCGAAAATCATGATTGGTGTTGGCACCAATCGATTAACAGGGTTTTCGCGGTTTCTACCTTTTATCGGTAAGTGAAGAAAAAACAGTGTCTTTTTAAGACCTCTTTAAACCTGAGTAAAAATGCTTGGTAATCTTCTTTGTGTCGGCTTCGTTTTCGTGCGCCACATCGGCGAGTATAATTTCCTGGATAATATAATACCGCCCAATGGCGGTTTCCATGAGTCCGGCCGCAGATGGTGACTAATAAAACAGAATACTATTGTGTTCATGCTGTGCATGTTTTGTTAAGATAACATTAAGCGATGGTGGATTAGTCGAATGCAAATCAAGAAATTCTGGATTGCCAAGAGATAAGCTAACGAGTTGATACCAGAAAAGCATTAGCAGTGCATACGGTGAAAGACACGAAACAAGCACTGATAACCGACCTCAACACAAGCCAGGCACGGAGATTTTGATTTAAGGTAACATAAATTTAAAAGCGTGACAATTCCTCTCAAGAAACGCTCGTTTTCCCAATTAAAGTTGAAGCTCATATTTTCAAAATTACTCAGTAATAATTTGCAAACTCAAAGGTTTTGTGACTAGCTATTTTTAACCGAAAGAATCGTAATTTCAATTCACGGGTTACGGTTTTTAATTTTTACCAATTGATTAACCTCTTGCCGTTGTTAATTTAGGAAATAAATTGAAGGTGATAAGCAAACACTGGAATCAAGATTCGTTCTCGGATTGAGTTTTCAGGTGTTAAGATTTTATTTTTTTTTACTTGTTATCTCGATATCATCCTCGCTTGCGTTCCGCTGCGGAAAATTTAAGTTAACTTGGTACAGTGGAACCCTGTTTTAACCCGGTCACAAATCTTATCGTATTAAAAGGGTTCTTCAAATAAGAAAATTACAGACTGAGCATTTTTTGTTCGGGCCAGAATAACGTGGCTGTAATAACGAGGAAGCCGTGTGAACGAGGTGGCCGTAAGGCGGGGTCTCACTCTATTCGGATCTCCCTATGAACATCATCCTAAAAAACTGACCAACTGACTAGTTAGATAAAAATTCATCCTTACACACGAGGCCTCAAGGGATGGAGGGAGCCGGGTAAAACTACATGTATTTAAGAAATTTGAATATTCGCTTAGCTTAAAGAAGGTTGAACAGAACGCGACGATTTTTTTGAGAGTCGAAAGCTCATGCTAATCTCCACAAAAAACGTGTTCATTCAAATTTCACGAAAGCAGACGAGAGAAGCGAATAAAGAAAATCGTCGACAAGGGTAGATTGCATCGATGCAACACCAAATTCTCACAATTCTCATTAAAAGAAATGTACGAAAATCAGTAATGAGAATTGATCTTAATCGTGGATCCTTAAACGTATTATTCATATTTTCCGGACGAAAAACCTCTTTTGTATTCTCAGCGACACTTGTCTAAGCCGCCATTGTTTTAGCTTTATGCTGCCTGCAATTACAGAAATGTATGTTTGTTGACATGGCTTTATTTACGTGAAGCAAAGGAGCTCAGTATCAGTTTATTATTGTCTATTTCGTTGGCAAACGACCTCGACTGTACTGCATGCGACATCATCCAGTTATTCAAACCATATCGAGACAACAGCGGTAAGTTACGCGCAAGCGAGTGGATACCAAATTTCGTAGTAAATAACTCAAATGCTTCCTTAGCTCCAATCACTTAGCGGAAATTTCATGCTAGCTCATATCATATAAAGTATGGAAACGAGTTGAATTATGTTGTTTTAGTCCCACAGGGACGAGAAAAAGTTGGTTAGGCCTTAAATAGTTGCGAGCAAGATTTCGAGTTACCTGTTAGACTGTTAGATTGAGACGCAATTTTCTGTTGTCTCTAATTCCCATCCACACCATCTTTACACCTTCGATATATTACAATAAGGCATTCAACAATGCTGTCAAGTTAAATGCTTCATATTTGACGTAGATTTATTGCTATTTAGAAGAAGTGTTAACTACAGTTTGTTCGAAACAACCAAAAACAATTTAAAACAAGCAAGCAAGCAAAGATCAAGAAAAATCCGTCACTGTTTGCTATTTTAATTTAGCCTAAATAAAACAGTCTAAAGGTAGACCTCCTTACCGCGCAGAGTCAGAGTGGTTTGAAAGTCGTAAGAAATCCTTGTAATAAAGAAGCTGTGTGCTTCGTTCATGGCGCTGTAAAGTTAGGTAGTACACTGCTGCTTCACAACGAATGAGGCCTCAATGGGACTACCAGCTTTAACGCTTCAAAGCGATGCCTCAGTGTGTCAGATCTTTTAATAGGTTTTATCTTTGGTAGTTTGTAGTGCTGGATATGTAATTAGTTAAGATCTCGTATCGGTGTAAACGGTAATTTGCAAGTGTTAAGCTGTAAATGGCTAAGTCTTTATGTTGATTAGGCATGTTGTCTTTGGTGGTCAGGCCAATGAAATACACTTTAACCTTCCTTCTAGATCTTTCAGGTTTCACTTGCACGAAAATTCGTCTGAGAAGGAGATGTTCAACAACACAAACGGAACAGAACGTCCAGGACTTTCTCCAGTCAACACTATCAGCACCAACACTCAAGCAATAGCTGAACTAGTTCCTGTTGCATTACTGATCATCCTTGCCAATGGGTTGGTGTTGGTTTTATTCTCGAAAAGAACACAACTCCGTACACCAGCAAATTACGTGCTTTTCAGTTTGGCAGCTTGTGACTTCATCACCGGAGTCATCAATATTCCCTTGTTCATCGTAACTGCATTCACACCGGCCATCACTTCGTTCAAGGTTCGATATTATATGACTGTTCTGGTGAGCGTGCTAAACAATTTTACAGCCATATTAGCTTGCTATCACATACTCGCTGCCACTACAGAGAAATATCTGTCGATAATCTGGCCAGTAACGCATCGCTCGATGACGAGAAAAACCGTTTTTAAAGTGCTTCAAGTTGTTTGGGTAGTGTCTTTCATTGTGGCTTTCATTCCCTTTGCCTGGGTCAACATAGAGGATAAAGAAACGCAAGAGAAATTAACACTAGGCCATGTCATATTCTGTCTCGTGGCAGTCTTCCTGTTGCCGTATGCATTCATGATCTATGCTTTTGTGGTTATTTTCAAATCTATTGCCAAAAGGGGCAAAGCGAAAGAAAACACTTCCTCACGGACCTCGCAGCTCAGTCGACAAGCCGCTCTCGAAAAAAGATGCTTGATTTTGTTCGCTTCCATGGCAACAGTCTTCCTTGTATGTTGGTTGCCATGGTTTATTTTGATGTTGTTGTTCAAAGTAAAAGACAATGTTAAAGAGCTGGAAATCCCTGCTCACGCGTTTGTCCTCGTTAGGTATACTACCTCTATCATAAATCCTGTTCTGTATACTTTCTTTAGGCGTGATTTTAAAACAACTCTAAAATCCTTGTTTCAAAACAAGAGATCACGATACTTTTCTTCGTCATTGTTTTTAGAGGACAGTAAAGCCAATGAACCAAGGGTAAAACTGACTGAAAAAATGGCTGAAGATGTTGTCTAGGACCCAAGTTCAGTCAGTGACGATCCTTTCAATTTGAATAATGAAATTGAGTTAAGTTTTAATGGAAAAATGTTTTAATAGAAACAGTTCTTTCAAGTCTAAAGTAAATGTATGATGTACCGTGTCTGTTTGTTGATGAATTACGTGTGTTTATAAAAAATTGTAAGTAACTTCAAATCAATGAAAATTAATAAACTAAAAAAAAAATTTAAGGTCCTGCGGGGACTCCCACTAGAACTCCCACTGTATCAAAAGGACAAGGTCGGGGGTGCTCGTCGAAAATTTTGAAAAGATAATCTCTGCTATGTTGCGCTACGTTGTGCTGTTCTCTGCTACTAGTTTTTAGGTTGGGTTATAGAGTGCCATTGTGTGTCATGCTGAAATAATTTCTTCTATTCTCTGCTATGTTGCACTACGTTGGGCTGATTCTGCTACTAGTTTTTGGGTTGGGTTATAGAGTGCCATTGTGTGTCATGCTGAAATAATTTCTTCTATTCTCTGCTGTGTTGCGCTACGTTGGGCTGATTCTGCTACTGGGTTTTGGGTCGGGTTATAGAGTGCCATTGTCTGTCATGCTGAAATAATTTCTTCTATTCTCTGCTATGTTGCGCTACGTTGGGCTGATTCTGCTGCTAGTTTTTGGGTTGGGTTATAGAGTGTTATGGTGTTTCATACTGAAATATTTTGTTCTATTCTCTGCTATGTTGCGCTAAGTTGTGCTGATTTGTATCAATAGTTTTTAGGTTGGGTTAAAGAATGCCATAGTGTTTCACGGTGAATTATTCTGTTCTATTCTCTGCTATGTTGCGCTACGTAAGGCTGTTTTCTGCCACTAGCTTTTAGGTTGGGTTATATAGTGCCATGGTGTGTCATAGTAAAATATTTTGCCATTTTCTCTGCTATATTGGGTTACGTTGTGCTGTTTTCTGCTACTAGTTTTTAGGTTGGGTTACAGAGTGCTATGTTGTGTCATGCTGTAATATTTTCTCATTTTCTCTGCTATGTTGCGCTGCGTTGTGCTGTTTTGTACTAACACTTTTTAGGTTGGGTTTTAGAGTGCCATGGTGTGCCATGCTATTTTACGGCCAGCACGCTCGAAACCAAGCGTGCAATTATTTTTACCCTGTCGATTTCACTGAAAAGCAAGGTCATCACCAGATAGTTTAGAGTCCTCGGAACTGGGAAATATCGCCCAATTTCTTGGAAAGCAAGATTAAGGTGGCCAAAATCAGGCTGCGCTTAGGCCGGTCCCGGCTACTTTTTCAGTGTTTAAATTAAGTGGGGCTATATATCGGCCAGCGAGCTCGAAACCGAGCGTGCAATTATTTTTTCCCCAGTGGATTTTACCAAAAACCAAGGTCATTACAAGTTAGTGTGCTGTTTTCTAGTGATAGTTTTAAGGCTGGGTTATAGAGTTCCATGGTGTGTCATGCTGAAATATTTTGCCCTATTCTCTGCTATATTTTACTACGTTAGGCTGTTTTCTGCCACTAGCTTTTAGGTTGGGTTTAAGAGTGTCATGGTAAGTCGTTCTGTAATATTTTGCCATATTCTCTGCTATAATGCGCTAAGTAGTGCTGTTTTCTGATTCTCGATGTTAGCATAGGTTAAAGTGTACCCTGGTGTCTCATGCTGAAATATTTTGCCATATTCCCTGCTATATTTTACTACGTTAAGCTGTTTTCTGGCACTAGATTTTAGGTTTGGTTTAAGAGTGTCATGGTAAGTCGTGCTGTAAGATTTTGCCATATTCTCTGCTATAGTGCGCTACGTAGTGCTGTTTTCTGATTCTCAATGTGAGGTTAGGTCATAGAGTGCCCTGATGTCTCATGCTGAAATATTTTGCCAGCTTCCCTGCTATATTTTACTACGTTAGGTTTGGTTTAAGAGTGTCATGGTAAGTAGTGCTGTAGTGATATTTTCCGGGACTGGAAAATATTCCCCAAGTTCCTGGAAATCGACCAAAAGTTGGTTAAAATCACGCTGGGCGTTAGGCGGTCTCTTTTACTTTTTCAGCCTTAAAATGAAGTGGGGCTATATTTCGGCCTAGAAGCTCGAAACCAAGGGTGCGATCATTTTTCCCCTGTGCATTTCACTGAAACCCCAGGCCATCACAAGTTACTTTAGAGTCCCTGGGAATGGAAAATATCCCCCAAGTTCCTGGAAATCGACCCAAAGTTGGTCAAAATCACGCTGCACGTAAGGCGGTCTCGGCTACTTTTTCAGCCTTAAAATGAAGTGGGGCTATTTTTTGGCCTAGAAGCTCGAAACCGACCGTGCGATCGTTTTTCCCCTATCCATTTCTCTGCAAAGCAAGGCCATAAGGAGCTGGGACTGGGAAATATCCCTCAAGTATCTGGAAATAGAGGCAAAGTTGGTCAAAATCAGGCTGCGCGTAAGGCGGTCTCGGCTACTTTTTTTTCAGTCTTAAAATGAAGTGGGGCTATATTTCGGCCTAGAAGCTCGAAACCGAGCGTGCGATCGTTATACCTCTGTCCAATTCACTGAAAAGCAAGGTCATCAGGAATTAGTTTAGAGTCCTTGCGAGTGGGAAATATCCCCCAAGTTGCTGGAAATCGAGGCAAAGTTGGTCAAAATCACGCTGCGCGTAAGGCGGTCTCGGCTACTTCTTTTCAGTCTTAAAATGAACTGGGGCTATATATTTCGGCCTGAAAGCTTGAAACCGAGCGTGCGATCGTTTTACCCTAGTGCATTTCCCTACAAACCAAGGCAATCAGGGGCTAGTTTAGAATCCCTGGGACTGGAAAGTATCCCTCAAGTTGCTGGAAATCAAGGCAAGTTCCGGCAAATCGAGCCAAAGTTGGTCAAAATCACGATGCGCGTAAGGCGGTCTCGGCTACTCTTTCAGTCTTAAAATGAAGTGGGGCTTTATTCCCGGCTAAGAGCTTAAAAGCGAGCGTGCGATCGTTTTACCTCTGTCCATTTCTCTGCAAACCTACGCCATCAGCAGTTACTTTAGAGTCCTCGGGACTGGAAAATATCCCCCAAGTTCCGGAAAACCGAGCCAAAGTTGGTCAAAATTACGATGCGCGTAAGGCAGTCTCGGCTAATCTTTCAGTCTTAAAATGAAGTGGGGCTATATTTCGGCCTAAAAGCTCCAAACCCAGCGTGCGATCGTTTTACCTGTGTCCATTTCCCTGAATAGCAAGGCCATCAGGAATTAGTTTAGAGTCCCTGAGACTGGGAAATATCCCCCAATTTGCTAGAAATCGAAGCAAAGTTGGTCAAAATAACAGTGCGCCTAAGGCGGTCTCGGCTAGTCTATAAGTCTTAAAATGAAGTGGGGCTATATTTTGGCCTAGAAACTCGAAATCGATCGTTCAAATATTTTTCCTCTTTCCATTTCACTGAAAACTAGGTCGATCACGAGTTAGTTTCGAGTCCCTGGGGCTGGAAATTTTCTCCCAAGTTCTGGCAAATCGAGCCAAAGTTGGTCAAAATCACGATGCGCGTCAGGCGGTCTCGGCTCCACTATCAGTCTTAAAATGAAGTGACGTGGGGCTATATTTCGGCCTAGAAGTTCAAAACCCAGCGTTCAAATATTTTTCCACTGTCAATTTCACTGAAAACCAAGGCCATCAGCAGTTAGTTGAGAGTCCCTGGGACTGGAAAATATCCCTCAAGTTACGGCAAATCGAGCCAAAGTTGGTCAAAATCACGATGCGCGTAAGGCGGTCTCGGCTACTCTTTCAGTCTTAAAATAAAGTGGGGCTATATTTCGACTTAAAAGCTCGAAACCGAGTGTGCGATCGTTTTACCTGAGTCAATTTCTCTGCAAACCAAGGCCATCAGCAGTTAGTTTAAAGTCCCCGGGATGGAAAATATCCCCCAAGTCCCAGAAATCGAGCCAAAATTGGTCAAAATTACGATGCGCGAAAGACGGTTTCGACTAGTCTTTCACTCTTACAAAAAAGTGGGGCTATATTTCGGTTTAAAATCTCGAAAGCGAGCGTGGGATCGTTTTACCTGTGTCCATTTCTCTGCAAACCAAGGCCATCAGCAGTCTTTTTAGAGTCCCCGGGACTGGAAAATATCCCCCAAGTTCCGGCAAATCGAGCCAAAGTTGGTCAAAATCACGATGCGCGTAAGGCGGTCTCGGCTACTCTTTCAGTCTTAAAATGAAGTGGGGCTTTATTTCCGGCTAAAAGCTCGAAACCGAGCGTGTGATCGTTTTACCTCTGTCCATTTCTGTGCAATCCAATGCCATCAGCAGTTACTTTAGAGTCCCCGGCACTGGAAAATATCCTCCAAGTTCCGCCAAATCGATCCAAACTTGGTCAAAATTACGATGCGCGTGAGGCGGCTTCGGCTACTCTTTCAGTCTTAAAATAAAGTGGGGTTATATTTCGGTCTAAAAGCTCGAAACCCAGCGTGCGATCGTTTTCCCTGTGTCCATTTCTCTGGAAACCAAGGCCATCAGCAGTTATTTTAGAGTTCCAGGGACTAGAAAATATCCCCCAAAATCCGAGAAATCGAGCCAAAGTTGGTCAAAATCACGATGCGCGTACGGCAGTCTCGGCTATTCTTTCAGTCTTAAAATGAAGTGGGGCTATATTTCGGCCTAAAAGCTCGATAAAGAGCGTGCGATCGTTTTAGCTGTGTCCATTTCTCTGCAAACCAAGGCCATCAGCAGTTAGTTTAGAGTCCTCGGGACTGGAAATATCTTCCAAGTTCCTAGAAATCGAGCCAAAATTGGTCAAAATTGCGATGCGCCGAAGACGATTTTGGCTACTCTTTCACTCTTAAAACAAAGTGGGGCTATATTTTGGCCTAAAAGCTCGAAAGCGAGCGTGGGATTGTATTACCTGTGTCCATTTTTCTGCAAACCAAGGCCATCAGCAGTTTGTTTAGAGTCCCCGGGACGGGAAAATATCCCCCAAGTTTCGCCAAATCAAGCCAAAGTTGGTCAAAATCACGATGTGTGTAAGGTTGTCTCGGCTCCTCTTTCAGTCTTAAAATTAAGTGGGGCTATATTTCGGCCTAACAGCTCGAAACCGAGCGTAAGATCGTTTTACCTGTGTCCATTTTTCTGCAAACCTAGGCCATCAGGAGTTAGTATGGAGTCACCAGGAATGGAAAATATCCCTTAAGTTCCGCCAAATCGAGCCAAAGTTGGTGAAATTCACGATGCGCGTAAGGCGGTCTCGGCTACTCTCTCACTCTTAAAATGAAGTGGAGTATATTTAGGCTTAAAAGCTCGAAACCGCGCGTGCGATCGTTTTACCTGTGTCCATTTCTCTGCAAACCAAGAGCATCAGGAGTTATTTTGGAGTCCCCGGGACTGGAAAATATCCCCGAAGTTCCGGCAAATCGAGCCAAAATTGGTGAGAATCACGATGCGGGTAAGGCGGTCCCGGCTACTCTTTCAGTCTTAAAATGAGGTGGTGCTATATTTGGACCTAAAAGCTCGAAACCGAGCGTGCGATCGCTTGACTTGTTTCCATTTCTGTGCAAACCAGGGCCATCAGCAGTTACTTTAGAGTCCCCGCGACTAGAAAATATCCCCCAAGTGTTTAGAAATCGAGCCAAAATTGGTCAAAATCACGATGCGCGTAAGGCGGTCTCGACTACTCTTTTAGTCTTAAAATGAAGTGGGGGTATATTTCGGCCTAAAAGCTCGAAACCGCGCGTGCGATCCTTTTACCTGTGTCCATTTCTTTGAAAACCAAAGCCACCTGGAGTTACTTTAAAGTCCCTGGGACATGAAAATATCCCCCAAGGTCCGGCAAATTGAGCCAAAGTTGGTCAAAATCACGATGCGCGTAAGGCGGTCTCGGCTATTCTTTTAGTCTCAACATGAAGTGGGGCTATATTTCGGCCTATAAGCTCTAAACCGCGCGTGCGATCGTTTTACTCGTGTCCATTTCTCTGCAAACCAAGGCCATCAGCAGTTTGTTTATAGTCCTCAGGACTAGAAAATATCCCCCAAGTTCCGGCAAATCGAGCCAAAGTTGGTCAAAATAACGATGCACGTAGGGCGGTCTCGGCTACTCTTTCAGTCTTAAAATGAAGGGGGGCTATATTTCGGCTTAAAAGCTCGAAACTGCGCGTGACGATCGTTTTACCTGTGACCATTTCTCTGCAAACCAAGGCCATCAGCAGTTAGTTTAGAGTCCCCGGAACTGGAAAATATCCCCCAAGTTGCGGCAAATGGAGCCAAAGTGGGTCAGAATCATAATGCGGGTAAGGCGGTCTCGGCTACTCTTTCAGTCTTAAAATGAAGTGGGGCTATTTTTGGGCCTAAAAGCTCGAAACCGAGCGTGCGATCGTTTTACTTTTGTGCATTTCTCCGCAAACTAAGGCCAACAGCAGTAACCTTATAATCCCTGCGACTGGAGAATGTCCCCCAAGTTTCTAGAAATTGAGCCAAAGTTGGGCAAAATCACCATGCGCGTAAGACGATCTCGGCTCCTCTTCCACTCTTAAAATAAAAAGGGGCTATATTTCGCCCTAAAAGCTCGAAACCGATTGTGCGATCGTTTAACCTGTTTCAATTTCACTGCAAACCAAGGCCATCGGCAGTTAGTTAAGAGTCCCCCGGACTGGAAAATATGCCCCAAGTTCCGGCAAATCGAGCCAAAGTTGGTCAAAATCACGATGCGCGTAAGGCGGTCTCGGCTACTCTTTCAGTCTTAAAATGAAGTGGGGCTATATTTCGGCCTCAAAGCTCGAAACAGAGCGCGTGCGATCGTTTTACCTGTGTTGATTTCTCTGCAAACAAAGGCCATTAACAGTTAGTTTAGAGTACCCGGCACTGGAAAATATCCCCCAAGTTCCTAGAAATCGAGCCAAAATTGGTCAAAATAACGATGCGCGTAAGACGGTTGCGGCTACTCTTTCACTCTTAAAATGAAGTGGGGCTACATTTTGGCTTAAAACCTCGAAAGGGAGCGTGGGATCGTTTTTCCTGTGTCCATTTCTCTGCAAACCAAGGCCATCAGCAGTTTGTTTAGAGTCCCCAAGACTGGAAAATATCCCCCAAGTTCCGGCACATCGAGCCAAAGTTGGTCAAAATCACGATGCGCGTAAGGCGGTCTCGGCTACTCTTTCAGTCTTAAAATCAAGTTGGGCTTTATTTTCGCTTAAAAGCTCGAAAGCGAGCGTGCGATAGTTTTACCTCTGTCCATTTCACTGGAAACAAACGCCATCAGCAGTTACTTTAGAGTCCCCTGGACAGGAAAATATCCCCCAAGTTCCAGCAAATCGAGCTAAAGTTGGTCAAAATCACGATGCGTGTAAGGCGGTCTCGGCTACTTTTTCAGTCTTAAAATGAAGTGGGGCTATATTTCGGCCTTAAAGCTCGAAACCGAGCGTGCGATCGTTTTACCTGTGTCCATTTCTCTGGAAACCAACGCCATCAGCAGTTAGTTTAGGGTCCCCGGGACTGGAAAATATCCCCCAAGTTCCAGCAAATCGAGCCAAAGTTGGTCAAAATCACGCTGCGCGTAAGGCGGTGTTGACTCCTCTTTTTAGTCTTAAAATGACGTGGGGCTGGTAAAACGATCGCACGCTCAGTTTTGACCCTTTAGGCGAAAATATAGCCTCACTTTAGCCGAGACCGCCTTACGCGCAGCGTGATTTTGACCAACTTTGCCTCGATTTCCTGCACCTTGGGGGATATTTTCCAATGCCGGGGACTCTAAACTAACTCCTTATGGCCTTGCTCTTCAGTGAAAAGAACAGAGGTAAAACGTTCGCACGCTCGGTTTCGAGCTTCTAGGCCGAAGTATAGCCCAACTTTATTTTAAGACTAAAAAAAGGTAGCCGACACCGCATTACGCGTGGTGTGGTTTGGAAAAATGTTCCCTCGATTTCCAGCAAATTGGGGGATATTTTCCAGTCCCAGGGACTCTAAACTAACTCCTGATTGCCTTGCTTTTCAGTAAAATGGAAAGAGGTTAAACGTTCGCACGCTCGGTTTCGATCTTCTAGACCGGAATATAGTTAGTTTTCAGTTAACTTTAACACACAGCCTACTCACACAGCCTAGCCTACTTAACTTTTCAGCTAACTTTAGTTTTCAGTGAAATGGACACAGGCAAAAGGAGCGCACGCTCGGTGTCGAGCTTCTAGGCCGAAATATAGCCCCACTTCATTTTAAGTCTGAAAGAGTGGCCTAGACCGCCTTACGCGCATCGTGATTTTGAGCAACTTTGGCTCGATTTGCCGGAGCTTAAGGGATATTTTCCAGTCCGGGCTCTCTAAACTAACTCCTGATGGCCTTAGCTTTTAGTGAAATGGACACAGGGAAAACGAGCGCACGCTCGGTGTCCAGCTTCTAGGCCGAAATATAGCCCCACTTCATTTTAAGACTGAAAGAGTGGCCGAGACCGCCTTACGCGCATCGTGATTTTGAGCAAGTTTGGCTCGATTTGCTGGAGCTTGGGGGATATTTTCCAGTCCCGGGGACTCTAAACTAACTCCTGATGGCCTTAGTTTTCAGTGAAATTGACACAGGCAAACGGAGCGCACGCTCGGTGTCGAGCTTTTAGGAAGAAATATAGCCCCACTTCATTTTAAGACTGAAGGAGTAGCCGAGACCGCCTTACGCGCCTCGTGATTTTGAGCAACTTTGGCTCGATTTGTTGGAACTTAAGGAATATTTTCCAGTGTCGGGGACTCTAAACTAACTCCTGATGGCCTTAGTTTTCAGTGAAATGGACAGAAGCAAAAGGAGCGCACGCTCGGTGTAGAGCTTCTAGGCCGAAATATAGTCCTACTTCATTTTAAGACTGAAAGAGTAGCCAAGACCGCCTTAGCCGCATCGTGATTTTGAGCAACTTTGGCTCGATTTGCCGGAACTTTTGGAAAATTTTCCAGTCCGACGGCCTCTAAACTAACTCCTGATGGCCTTAGTTTTCAGTGAAATGGACAGAAGCAAAAGGAGCGCACGCTTGGTGTAGAGCTTCTAGGCCGAAATATAGTCCTACTTCATTTTAAGACTGAAAGAGTAGCCAAGACCGCCTTAGGCGCATCGTGATTTTGAGCAACTTTGGCTCGATTTGCCGGAACTTTTGGGAAATTTTCCAGTCCGACGGCCTCTAAACTAACTCCTGATGGCCTTAGTTTTCAGTGAAATGGACACAGGCAAAACGAGCGCACGCTCGGTGTCGAGCTTCTAGGCCGAAATATAGGTCCACTTCATTTTAAGACTGAAAGAGTAGCCGAGACCGCCTTAGGCGCATCGTGATTTGGAGCAACTTTGGCACGATTTGCCTGAACTTGGGGGATATTTTCCAGCCCCGGGCACTCTAAACTAACTCGTGATTGCCTTTGTTTGCAGTGAAATAGACAGAGCAAAACTTTTTGAATGCTCACTTTCGAGCTACAACGCCGAAATATAGCCCCACTTCAGTTTAAAGGCCCATTAAGGTGGCCGAACACAGTTTTCAAGAGCCTACGCCTAATGCACCATTACTTTTAAGCTATTTATGCTTTGGCGCCCGTTTTTAGCAAGCGTCAAGGTTAACCACAGAAGGGTTTATTATCGCATTTTGGCTAAGGTGTGTGCTGTTGCCATGGCAACGGGGCTGGTTAAAAACAAGGCTTAAAAATGGTTTTTGTTTATTTAAAAAAAATCCAGTCGTTAGATTTTTTTCATCATTTGCCCACTACGAATTGACATTAAATCACTTCTGTCAACACTGTTCTAATAAAATTTTCGTAATTCGCCTTTAACCGTTTTCACTGCATGTTCTGTATTATTAAAAATTCCCTCTGTCAAAATTCAAATTTTTTGCGATAAAGCATTCACGTGGTTTCTGAACTATTTTTTTGCCAAATTTCTTGAAATTCTAACGACTGGATCGCTAGAAATCGGCATGTTTCTGCAAAAGCAATCGGTCTCAAGTTTTCGAGCAACTGCGCATGCGTTGCATCAAACTGGGTTCTTTCGGTAACAAAGAAAAAGTTGAGAATTGCTGGGTTCTTTGCGTCGTTAACTTTTCTAACATATCTTTGTAATAAAAGACTAAAGCCATCAATACACTGCGTTCAATAATAGAGAAAAATAGCGCAGATAGTGCGGGTGTTGAGGAAATAAAATGATCGCTCTATTGACGGCATGTTTGTTTTTGCAATCCTTGTGCGCGCGAAAACTGTGTTCGGCCACCTTAACCGATTCATGCGCGCACTGGCGCGCGTTGCTAAGGGGGTGAAATTTTACTTCCGGTCACTTACGTCAGCCTGAGCGCGGAAAATAAAAACAACTCAAAAACTTGCAAATTCGCTAACATTTTAGACCTTTTTCTTTGTGTTTCGCAAAATGCAAAGTAAAAAAAGTACAAGCAAAGACAAAATAAGAGAAAGAAAAACAAGGGCAATAGAAAGAGAAAAACTAACTCCCTGTGGGTTTGTTTGATCTTACCGAAGTGCGCTGGTAGTGTAAATTGCGCACGCGCTGATAGGGTAACTTCGAATAGATATCGGGCGCACTTCCGGTTTCTTTAAATGCTAAAGGAAACGCGGTTTTTCATTAAATTCAGCCTTTTTCGACGAATTTCGATTAAAGCCAACGTTGGCAACATAGCTATGCATTCTTTTTTCGAAATCATGCTTTTTCAGAAAATTACGAATTTGTCAATATTTTCAAATGCTCTCAAAATCTGACCTTTTAGAAATTAAACAAAATCGATCCATAGCGTAATGAGGATTTAAATTAAAATACTAAATCAATGAAAAAAATCCCGGGAAAGTAATTTACCTGGGAGCCTTTGCATTTTTTCTGTAGTAGTCACATGACCATGGGCGTGGCCTGGTGACGTCATCACTAGTGTTACTGATGAGGAAAAAGTTAAAACACATCAAGTAACTCTGAACTAACTAAAAATGATGAGGTTATATGAGACTAAATTTTCCCTAGCAACGGCTCAAAAAGATCGGTTAATGGGTCGTTAAGACTCATAGAGTAGCCGAGACTGCCTATTCGCGCATCGTGACTTTGACCAACTTTGGCTTGATTTCCCGGAGCTTGGGGGATATCTTGCACTCCCGGGGACTCTAAACCAACTCCTGATGGCCTTGGTTTAGAGTAAAATTGACAGGCAAAACTTTTTCAACGCTCTCTTTCGAGCTTCTGGATCGAAATATAGCCCCACTTCACTTTAAGACTCATAGAGTAGCCGTGACCGCCTTGCGCGGATCGTGATTTTGACCAACTTCAACTCGATATCCCGGAGCTTGGGGGAGATTTTCCAGTCCAGGGGACTCTAAACTAACTCCTGATGGACTTGGTTTGCAGTGAAATGGACACAGCAAAACTTTTTGAACGCTCACTTTCGAGCTTCTGGGCTGAAATATAGCCCCACTTCACTTTAAGACACAAAGAGTAGCCGAAACCACCTCACGCGCATTGTAATTTTGACCAACTTCGGCTCGATTTCTCGGAACATAAAGGATATTCTCCAGTCCCAGGGATGAAAAGTCCCAGACTGAAAGGATAGCCGAGACCACCTTGCGCTACTCGTGATTTTGACGAACTTCGCCTTTTTTTTCCGGAACGTGAGGAATATTTTCCAGTCCCGGGGAATCTAAACTATTTCCTGATGGACTTGGTTTGCAGTGAAATGGACACAGCAAAACTTTTTGAACGCTCACTTTCGAGCTTCTGGGCCGAAATATAGCCCCACTTCACTTTAAGAATGATAGAGTAGCCGAGACCGCCTTAGGGGCATCCTGATTTTGAGCATTTTTGGCTCGATTTCCCCGAAATTGGGGGATATTTTCGAGGCCCGGATACCCTAAATTAACTCCTGATGGCCTTGTTTGCAGTGAAATGGACAAGGGTAAAACGGTTTCGAGCTTTTAGGCTGAAATATAGCCCCACTTTACTTTAAGACTGAAAGAGTAGCCGAGACCGCCTTGCGCGCATCGTGATTTTGACCAACTTCGGCTCAATTTCCCGACACTTAGGGGATATTTTCCAGTCTTGGCGAGTCTAAACTAACTCCTGATGTCCTTGGTTTGCAGTGAAATGGAAAATGAAAACTTTTTGAATGCTCACTTTCGAGTTACTGGGCCCAAATATAGCCCCACTTCACTTTGAGACAGATAGAGTAGCCGAGACCGCCTTACGTGAATCGTGATTTTTAGCAACTTCGGCTCCATTTGCCGAATTTTGGGGAATATTTTCCAGTCCCGGGGACTCTAAACTAACTCCTGATGGCCTTAGTTTTTAGTGAAATGGACACAGGCTAAAGGAGCGTACGCTCGGTGTCGAGCTTCTAGGCCGAAATATAGCCCCACTTCATTTTAAGACTGAGAGAAAGGCCGAGACCGCCTTAAAGGCATCGTGATTTGGAGCAAGTTTGGCTGGATTTACCGGAACTTGGGGGATATTTTCTAGTTCCGGGGTCTCTAAACTAACTCCTGATGGCCTTAGTTTTCACTTAAAACCAGCAGGCAAAAGGAGCGCAGGCTCGGTGTCGAGCTTCTAGGCCGAAATATAGCCCCACTTTATTTTAAGACTGAAAGAATAGCCGAGACCGCCTTACGCGCATCGTAATTTTGAGCAACTTTGGCTTGATTTTCCGGAACGTGGGGGATATTTTCCAGTATCGGGGACTCTAAACTAATTCCTGGTGGCCTTAGTTTTCAGTGAAATGGACACAGGCAAAAGGAGCGCACGCTCGGTGTCGAGCTTCTAGGCCGAACTATGGCCCCACTTTATTTTAAGACTGAAAGAGTAGCCGAGACCGCCTTACGGTTATCATGATTTTGAGCAACTTTGGCTCGATTTGCCGAAACTTGTGGGTTATTTTCTAGTCCAACCGACTCAAAACTAACTCCTGTTGGCCTTAGTTTTTAGTGAAATGGACACAGGTAAAAGGAGCGCACGCTCGGTGTCGAACTTCTAGGCCGAAATATAGCCCCACTTCATTTTAAAGACTGAAAGAGTGGCCGAGACCGCCTTAGAGGCATCGTGATTTTGAGAACCTTTGGCTCGATATCTCGGAACGCGGGGGATATTTTCCAGTCCCGAGGACTCTAAACTAACTCCTCAGGGCCTTAGTGTTCAGTGAATAGGACACAGGCAAAACGAAAACACGCTCGGTGTCGAGCTTCTAGGCCGAAATATAGACCCACTTAATTTTAAGACTGAAAGAGCGGCCGAGACCGCCTTACGCGCATCGTGATTTTGAGCAACTTTGGCTAGATTTGCCGGAACTTGGGGGATATTTTGCAGTCCCGGGGACTCTAAAGCAACTCTTGATGGCCTTAGTTTTGAGTGAAATGGACACAGGCAAAAGGAGCGCACGCTCGTTGTCGAGCTTCTAGGCCGAAATATAGCCCCACTTTATTTTAAGACTGAAAGAGTAGCCGAGACCGCCTTACGCGCATCGTGATTTTGAGCAAGTTTGGCTCGATATACCGGAAGTTGGGGGATATTTTCCAGTCCCAAAGATTCTAAACTAACTCCTCATGGCCTTAGTTCTCCGTGAAATCAACACAGGCAAAAGGAGCGCACGCTCGGTGTTGAGATTCGAGGCCAAAATATAGCGCCACTTTATTTTAAGACTTAAAAAGTGGCGGACACCGCCTTTCGCGCAACCTGATTTTGAGTAACTTTGGCTCGATTTTCGGGAACTTGGGAAATATTTTACAGTCCCGGGGACTCTAAACTAACTTGTGATGGCCTTTGTTTGCAGTGAAATAGACAGAGCAAAACTTTCTGAACGGTCACTTTCGAGCTACTGGGCCGAAATATAGCCCCACTTCACATTAAGACTCATATAGTTGCCGAGACTGCCTTTCGCGCATCGTGATTTTGACCAATTTTGGCTTGATTTCCCGGAGCTTGGGGGATATCTTGCACTCCCGGGACTCTAAACCAACTCCTGATAGCCTTGGTTTGTAGTAAAATTGACACAGCAAAACTTTTTCAACGCTCTCTTTCGAGCTTCTGGATCGAAATATACCCCCACTTCACTTTAAGACTCATACAGTAGTCGAGACCGCCTTGCGCGCATCGTGATTTTGACCAGTTTTAGCTCGATATCCCGGAACTTGGGGGATATTTTCCAGTCCCGGGAACTCTAAACTAACTCTTAATGGTTTCGGTTTGCCGTGAAATGGACACAGGAAAACTCTTTGAACGCTCACTTACGAGCTTCTGGGTCAAAATGCAGTCGCACTTCACTTTAAGACTCATAGAGTAGCCGTGACCGCCTTACGCCCATGGTGATTTAGACCAACTTTGGCTCGATATCCCGGAACTTGGGGGATATTTTTTAGTACCGGGGACTCTAAAATAATTCCTGATCGCGTTGGTTTGCAGTGAAATGGACACAGATAAAACGATCGCACGCTCGGTTTCGAGCTTCTAGGCCGAAATATAGCTTCACTTCACTTTAAGACTGAATGAGTAGCGAAGACCGCCTTGCGTGCATCATGATATTGACCAACTTCGGCTCGATTTCCCGGAACTGGGGGGATACTTTCCAGTCCCAGCGTCTCTAAATTAACTCCTGATTGCCTTGGTTTGCAGTGCAATGGACACAGGAAAACCTTTTGAACGCTCACTTGCGAGATTCTGGGCCGAAATATAGCCCCACTTCACTTTGAAACTGATAGAGTAGCCAACACCGCCTTTCGCGCAGCGTGATTTTGACCAACTTTGGCTCGATTTCCCGTAACTTGGGAGATATTTTCCAGTCACGGGGACTCTAGACTAACTCCTCATGGCCTTGGTTTGAAGTGAAATGGACACAGGTAAAACGATCGCACGCTCGGTTTCGAACTTCTAGGAAGAAATATAGCCTCAGTTTACTTTTAGAATGAAAGAGTAGCCGAGACCGCCTTGCGTGCATCGTGATTTTGAGCAACTTGGGCTCGATTTCCCGGAACTTGGGGTATATTTTCCAGTCGCAGGGACTCTAAACTAACTCCTGATGGCCGTGGTTTCCATTGAAATGGACACAGCAAAACTTTTTGAACGCTCACTTACGAGCTTCTGGGCCAAAAGATAGTCCTACTTTACTTTAAGAGTGATAGAGGAGCCGAGACTGCCTTTCCCGCATCGTGATTTTGACCAACTTCGACTCGATTTTTCGCAATTTGGGGGATATTTTCCAGTCCCGGGGACTGTAAACTAACTCCTTATGGCCTTGGTTTGCAGTGAAATGGACGCAGCAAAACTTTTTGAACACTCACTTTCGAGCTTCTGGGCCGAAATATAGCCGCACTTCACTTTAAGACTCATAGACTAGCCGAGACAATCTTGCCCGCATCGTGATTTTCATCAATTTCGGCTCGATTTCAAGGAACTTGGGGGATATTTTCCAGTCTCGGGGACTCTAAACTAACTCCTGTTGGCCTTGGTTTGCAGTGAAATGGATAGAGGAAAACTTTTTGAACGCTGAATTTCGAGTTTCTGAGCCAAAATATAGCGCCACTTCACTTTAAGACTGAAAGAGTAGCCA
Organism: Orbicella faveolata; assembly: GCF_042242905.1. Lineage (NCBI taxonomy): Eukaryota > Metazoa > Cnidaria > Anthozoa > Scleractinia > Merulinidae > Orbicella > Orbicella faveolata. The sequence continues at coordinate 12,288,117 of NW_028301569.1, read as the reverse complement.
AGAGCGCCTTACGCGCATCGTGATTTTGACCAACTTCGGCTCGATTTCTTGAAACTTGGAGGATATTTTCCAGTCGCGGGGTTTATAAAGGAACTCCTGATGGCCTTGTTTTGCAGTGGAATTGAAACAGGAAAACGTTTTGAATGCTCGGTTTCGAGCTTCTGGGATGAAATATAGCCCCACTTCACTTTAAGACTCATAGAGTAGCCGAGACCGCCTTTCTAGTACCTGGGACTCTACAATAACTCACGATTGCCTTGGTTTGTAGTGAAATGAACACAGCAAATCTTTTTGAACCCTCACTTTCGAGCTTCTGGGCCGAAATATAGCAACTTTTAACTTTAACACTCATAAAATAGCCCTGACCGCATTGCGCGCATCGTGATTTTCACCAATCTAGGCTCGATTTCCCGAAACTTGGGGGATATTCTCCAGTCGCGGGGACTCTAAACTAACTCCTGATGGCCTTGGTTTGCTATGAATTGGACACAGGAAAACTTTTTGAACGCTCACTTTCGACCTTGTAGGCCGAAATATAGCCCAACTTCACTTTAAGACTCATAGAGTAGCCGAGACCGCCTTGCGCGCATCGTGACTTTGACCAACTTCGGCTGAATTTCCCGGAACTTGGGGTATATTTTCCAGTCCCGGGGACTCGAAAATAACTCCTGATGGCCTTGGTTTGCAGTGGAATGGACACAGCAAAACTTTTTGAAGTCTCGGTTTTAAGCTTCTGGACCGAAATATAGCCCCACTTCACAACTTTGGGCCCATTTGTCGGAACATGGGGGATATTTTCCAGTCCCGAGGACTCTAAACTAAGTCCTGATGGCCTTAGTTTTCAGTGAAATGGACACAGGTTAAAGGACCGCACGCTCGGCGTCGCGCTTGTAGGCGGAAACATAGCCCCACTTCATTTTAAGACTGAAAGAGTAGCCGACACCGCATTACGCGCATCGTGATTTTGAGCAACTTTGCCTTGATTTTGCCAGAACTTGGAGATATTCTGCAGTCCCAACATCTCTAAACTAACTCCTGATGGCGTTAGTTTTCAGTGAAATGGACACAGGCAAAAGGAGGTTACGCTCGGTGTCGAGCTTCTAGGCCGAAATATAGCCCCACTTCATTTCAAGACTGAATGAGGAGCTTAGACCGCCTTACGCGCATCGTGATTTTGAGCAACTTTGGCTTCATTTCCCGGAACTTGGGGGATATTTTCCAGTCCCGGGGACTCCAAACTAACTCCTGATGGCCTTAGTTTTCAGTGAAATGTACACAGGAAAAGGAGCGCATGCTCGGTGTCGGGCTAATAGGCCGAAATATAGCCCCACTTCATTTTAAGACTGAAAAAGTGGTGGAGACCGCCTTACATGTATCGTGATTTTGAGCGACTTTGACGCGATTTGGGGAACCTTGGGGGATATTTTCCAGTCCCGGAGACTCTAAACTAACTACTGATGGCCTTAGTTTTCAGTGAAATGAACACAGGCAAAAGGAGCGGACGCTCGGTGTCGAGCTTCTAGGCCGAAATATAGCCCAACTTCATTTTAAAACTGGAAGAGTAGCCGAGACCGCCTTACGCGCATCGTGATTTTGGGCAACTTTTGCTCGATTTGCCGGAACTTGGGGGATATTTTCCAGTCCCGGAGCCTCTAAACTAACTACTGATGGCCTTAGTTTTAAGTGAAATGAACACAGGCAAAAGGAGACCGGTGGAGACCGCCTTACGCCCATCGTGATTTTGACAAACTTTGGCTCGATTTCCCGCAACTTGGGGGATATTTTCCAGTCCCGGGGACTCTAAACTAACTCCTGATGGCCTTGGTTTGCGGCGAAATGGGCACAGGCAAAAGGAGCGCACGCTCAATCTCGAGCTTGTAGGTCGAAATATAGCCTCACTTCACTTTAAGGCTGAAAGACTAGCCGAGACCGCCTTACGCGCATCGTGATTTTCAGCAACTTTGGCTTAATTTGCCTGAACTTGGGGGATATTTTCCAGTCCCTGGGACTCTAAAAAAACTCCTGATTGCCTTACTTTTCAGTGAAATGGACACAAGCAAAAGGAGCGCACGCTCGGTGTCGAGCTTCTGGGCAAATATAGCCCCACTTGATTTTAAGACTGAAAAAGTAGCCGAGACTGCCTTACGCGCATCGTGATTTTGAGCAACTTTGGCTCGATTTGCCGGAACATGGGGGATATTTACCAGTCTTGGAGACTCTAAACTAACTACTGATGGTCTTAGTTTTCAGTGAAATAAACACAAGGAAAAGGAGCGCACGCTGGGTGTCGAGCTTCTAGGCCGAAATATATCCCCACTTTATTATAAGACTGATAGAGTAGCCGAGACCACCTTACGCGCATCGTAATGTTGAACAACTTTGGCTCGATTTCCTAGAACTTGGGGGATATTTTCCAGTTCGGGGGTCTCTAAACTAACGGGTGATGGCCTTGGTTTTTAGTAAAATAGACACAGGTAAAACGATCGCACGCTCGGTTACGAGCTTCGAGGCTAAAATATAGCCCTAATTCACTTTAAGAATGAAAGAGTAGCGGAGACCGCCTTGCGCACGTCGTGAATTTGACCAACTTCGGCTCGACTTCCCGGAACTTGGGAGATATTTTTTAGTTCCGGGGACCCTAAAGTAACTCCTGATGGCCTCCGTTTGAAGTGAAATGGACACAGGAAAACTTTTTGAACGGTTACTTTCGAGCTTCTGGGACGAGATATAGCCCCACTTCACTTTAGGAGTGATTGAGTAGTCAAGACCGCCTTACGCGCAGTGTGATTTTGGCCAACTTTGGCTCGATTTCCCGAATTTTGGGGATATTTTCCAGTCTCGGGGACTCTAAACTAACCGGTGATGACCTTGGTTTTTACTGAAATGGACACAGGTAAAACGATTGCACGCTCGGTTTCGAGCTTCTCGGTTTAAATATAACCCCACTTCACTTTAAGAATGAAAGAGTAGCCGAGACCGCCTTACGCGCATCGTGATTTTGACCAACTTCGGCTCGATTTGCCGGAACTTAGAGGATATTTTCTAGCCCCGGGGACTCTAAACTAACCGGTGATTGCCTTGGTTTTTCGTAAAACAGACACAGGTAAAACGATTACATGCTCAGTTTCGACCTTCTAGGCCGAAATATAGCACCACTTTATTTTAAGACTGAAGCAAGGTGGCGAAGTCACCTTACGCGTATCGTTATTTTGACCAACTTCGGTTCAATTTCCCGGAACTTCGGGGATATTTTCGTCCCGGGGACACTAAACTAACCGGTGATGGCCTTGCGTTTTAGTGTGATGGACACAGGTAAAACGATCGCACGCTCTGTTTCCACCTTCTAGGATGAAATATAGCAACACTTTACTTTAAGATTTAAAGAGTAGCCAAGACCGCCTTGCGCGCATCGGAATTTTGACCAACTTTGGCTCGATTTCCCGGAACTTGGGGTTATTTGCCAGTCCCGAACACTCTAAACTAACTCCTGATGGCCTTGGTTTGCAGTGAAATGGACACAGCAAAACTTTTTGAACGCTCACTTTCGAGCTTCTGGGCCGAAATATAGCCCCACTTTGCTTTAAGACTGAAAGAGTAGCCGAGACCGCCTTACGCGCATCGTGATTTTGACCAACTTTGGCTCGATTTACCGAAACTTGGGGGATATTTTCCGGTCCGGCGATTCTAAACTAACTGCTGATGGGCTTGGTTTGCAGTGAAATAGACAGAGCCAAACTTTTTGAACCCTCACTTTCGAGCTTCTTGGCCGAAATATAGCCCCACTTCACTTTAAGACTGAAAGAGTAGCCAAGACCTTCTTGCGCGCATCGCTATTTTAAACAACTTTGACTCGATTTCCGAAACCTTGGGGGATATTTTTCAGTCCCGGAGATTCTAAACTAACTCTTGATGGCCTTGGTTTGCAGTGAAATGGACACAGCAAAACTTTCTGAACGCTCACTTTCGAACTTGTGGGTCGAAATATAGGCCCACTTCACTTTAAGACTCATAGAGTAGCCGAGACCGCTTTGTGCGCATAGTGATTTTGACCAACTTCGGCTATATTTCCCGGAACTTAGGGGATATTTTCAGTCACGGGGACTCTAAACTAACTCGTGATCTCCTTCGTTTGCAGTGAAATGGACACAGCAAAACTTTTTAAACGCTCACTTTCGAGCTTCTAGGCCTAAATATAACCCCACTTTACATTAAGACTCATAAAGTAGCAGAGACCGCCCTGCGCGCATCGTGATTTTGACCAACTTCGGCGCGATTTCCCTGGACTTGGTGGATATTTTCCAGTCCTGGGGACTCTAAAATAACTCCTGATGGCCTTAGCTTGCAGAGAAATGGACACAGCAAAAGTGTTTGAACGTTCGGTTTCGAGCTTCTGGGCCGAAATATAACCCCACTTTACTTTAAGACTCATAGAGTAGCTGAGACCGCCTTGCGCGCATCGTGATTTTGGAAAACTTCGGCTCGATTTCACGGACCTTGGGGGATATTTTCCAGTCCCGAGGACTCCAAACTAACTCCTGATGGCCTTGGTTTGCAGTGAAACGGACACAGCAAAACCTTTTGAAATTTCGGTTTCGAGCTTCGGGGCCGAAATATAGCCCCACTTCACTTTGAGACTCATAGAGTACCCGAGGTCGTCTTGCTCGCATCGTAATTTTGACAAACTTCGGCTCGATTTCCCTGAAGTTGGGGGATATTTTCCAGTCGCAGGGACTCTAAACTATCTCCTGATGGCCTTGGTTTGCAGTGAATCCGACACAACAAAACTTTTTGACCGGTCACTTTCGAGCTTCTGGGTCGACATATAGGCCCACTTCACTTTAAAACTCATAGGGTAGCTAAGACCGCCTTACGCGCATCGTGATTTTGAGCAACTTTGGCTCGATAAGCCGGAACTTGGGGGAAATTTTCCAGTCCCGAGGACTCTAAACTAACTCCTGATGGTCTTAGTTTTCAGTGAAATGGACACAGACAAAAGGAGCGCACGCTCGGTGTCGAGCTTCTAGGTCGAAATATAGCCCCACTTCATTTAAAGACTGAAAGAGTGGCCGAGACCGCCTTGCGCGCATCGTCATCTTGAACAACTTTGGCTCAATTTGCCGGAGCTTGGGGGATATTTTCCAGTCTCGGGGACTCTAAAGTAACACCTGATGGCCTTAGTTTTTAGTGAAATGGACAACGGCAAAAGGAGCGCACGCTCGGTGACAAGCTTCCAGGCCGAAATATTGCCCCACTTCATTTTAAGACTGAAAGAGTAGCCGAGACCGCCTTACGCGCATCGTGATTTTGAGCAACTTTGGCTCGATTTGCCGCAACTTGGGGGATATTATGCAGTCCCGAGGACTCTAAACTAACTCCTGATGGCCTTAGTTTTCAGTGAAATGGACAACGGCAAAGGAGCGCACGTTCGGTTTGGAGCTTCTAGGCCGAAATATAGCCCCACTTCATTTTAAGACTGCAAGAGTCGCCGAAACCGCCTTAAGCGCATCGTGATTTTGAGCAATTTTGGCTCCATTTGCCGAAACTTGGGTGATATTTTCCAGTCCCTGGAACTCTAAACTAACTCCTAATGGCCTTAGTTTTCAGTGAAATGGAAAGAGGCAAAAGCAGGGCAGGCACAATGTCGAGCTTGTAGGCTGAAATATAGCCCCACCTCATTTTAAGACTGAAAGAGTAGCCGAGACCGCCTTACGCGCATCATGATTTTGACCAAGTTTGGCTCGATTTTCCAGAGGTTCGGGGATATTTTCCAGTCCCAGGGACTCGAAACTAACTAATGATGGCCTTAGTTTTCAGTGAAATGGACACAGGCAAAAGGAGCGCACGCTGGGTGTCGAGCTTCTAGGCCGAAATATAGCACCACTTTATTTTAAGACTGAAAGAGTAGCCGAGACCGCCTAACTCGCGTCGTGATTTTGAGCAACTTTGGCTGGATTTAACGGAACTTGGGGGATATTTTCCAGTTCTGGTGACTCTAAACTAACTGCTGATGGCCTTAGTTTTCAGTTAAAAGGAGACAGGGAAAAGGAGCGCGCGCTCGGTGTCGAGCTTCTAGGCCGAAATATAGCCCCACTTCTTTTTAAGACGGAAAGAGTGGCTGAGACCCCCTGACAAGCATCGTGATTTTAAGCAACTTTGGCTCGATTTGGCGGAGCTCGGGGGATATTTTCTAGTCCCGGGGACTCTAAACTAACTCCTGATAGCGTTAGTTTTCAGTGAAATGGACACAGGCAAAAGGAGCGCACGCTCGGTGTCGAGCTTCTAGGCCGAAATATAGCCCCACTTCATTTTAAGACTGAAACAGTAGCCGAGACCGCCTTACGCGCATCGTGATTTTCAGCAAGTTTGGCTCGATTTACGGGAAGTTGGGGGATATTTTCCAGTCCCGAAGACTGTAAACTAAGTTCTGATGGCCTTAGTTTTCAGTGAAATGGAAGCAGGCAAAAATAGCGGACGCTCGGTGTCGAGTTTCTAGGCCAAAATATAGCCCCACTTTATTTTAAGACTGAAAAAGTGGCGGAGACCGCCTAACGCGCATCGTAATTTTGAGTAACTTGGACTGGATTTGTCAAAACATGGGGGATATTTTCCAGTCCAGGAAACTGTAAACTTACTCCTGATGGTCTTAGTTTTCAGTGAAATGGACACAGGCAAAAGGAGCGCAAATTCGGTGTCGAAATTCTAGGCCGAAATATAGCCCCACTTCATTTTAAGAGTTAAAAAGTAGCGGAGACCGCCTTACGCGCATCGTCATTTTGAGCAACTTTGGCTCGATTTGCCGGAGTTTGGGGTATATTTTTCAGTCCCGGAAACTCTAAGACAACTCCTGATGGCCTTAGTTTTCAGTGAAATGGACATTTGACAGAGAAAGGGCCAGAACTGGACTAGAAGCAAGGAAAAAAATTGACGCGCGCAAGAATATCACCAATGTTGCACACACGCAATTTGGTTAATTACGTTTGGCCACCTTGTTGCAACATCCAACATCTTACAGGATACTTGTGTTTTCGAATTATTTCTTGTTAATTTATTTGAACTGAAAAGCTTGTTAAACCAGGGTCGAAGAAAGGCTCGTCAACTGAATGAGGCAGCAGTTGGTGGTATAAAACGATCCACAAGACTACATGATAAAGCATGATAAAGAGTACGTAGCGCCAGTAGGCTGGTTGTCCAGCGGCACTCCGCTGTAGTCGGTCGGTCAGCGGCGTTCATTGTTGTATAAAAGCCCGCGCGATCAGCCTTCATTCGTCCGCCATCTTGGTTGTATCTAGTTCTCGTTACGGGGAGATTTCGCTTGCATTAAAGACAAAGCTTACAGTTCGTTGGGGCCTAGTGTGTGTCCATTTAGACTACTGGCGTGGTGGCAGCGATAAAGATTCGAACCGTCACGTTCCCGTCAGATCCAACGCACTTTATCGACAGATTCGTCGGGATTCCCGAGCAGCCAAGAGTCGGTTGTCGATATCATCTTGTTCCGTAAGCTGCGATGTCTTCTAACAGAGCCCCCAAGCAGTGGTGCCTCTCAAAGAACGAAACTTTAACCTCCTTCGGGAGTTGGAAACAAAATCTTCTCTACACCTTGTCTCTGGACGCCAATTTCGCGCCATTTTTGGGCGAAGGGTCGTCGTGGGTGAAAAAGACTAGGACGAGCCCGTTACGTGGTTACACTGATGATGGGGAGTCGGTTCCAGCTGCTCGAAGGCGAACTGCTACCCAAAAGGTAAACATGCTCGAACTCATGCTAGGCCAGATTGCAAATTATTGCCCAATTATCTCTCGTAATACGATTGTCAAGAATTCTACTTGTATTGGGGACATATGACAGACAATTAGACTTCATTTCGGATTCCAGACTACTGGGGGTCACTTTTTAGACGTGGATGACATTCATTTGAACCTCGATGAGCGCCCAGAAGATCTTTTCCAGCGTCTTATGGCTTTTGTGGAGGACAGTTTAATTAAACCTCACACCCTGCTCCACCACGGATCTGTTCTTGAGGAGGAAGAGGAATGGTCACCGACGTTAGAGAATTTTGTTATTTTAATGTGGCTGAGATTGATTAACCCTGCTTTACCTAAACTTGTTAAACAACGATATGGAACTGAACTTCGGTCTCGTACTTTGGCGTCCTTAAAGCCTGAGATCTCCCAGGCGCTGGACTCACTCCTTGACGAAATCCGTTCTGCCGAAGACACAAAAGTCATGCGTACAGGAGCCTCATTTGCCACTCAGAAGTCCTCTTTTCGGAGGGGTACACCGACCTACAGTAAGTCGTCTGCGAGGTTCCCGGGACGCTCCTCTCAAAAGGCGAAAGAATGCCCCCTCTGTAAACAAGCTGGCCGCGCTTCTCACAGCCACTTTTTAAGCGAATGTGGGTTCCTTCCTGAACAGGACCGTTTGTACCTCCTGAAAGCTCGTCAGATTGTTTCAATCCTGGATGACGACAGCGTTGAGTTAGACCTTTTGTCAAGTAATGTTGACCCGCCGCGTCATCAGAATCTGGTTGAGCAGAGTGATCCATTTACGTCTGATGCATCCAGGAGGGTCCTCGTACGTCAGTCCCCGTACATTGACACGTTTTTCGGCCATCATCGGGCTAGAGTCATCATTGACAGCGGCGCCACAGGTAACATGATCAGGCTCTCCGCTGTACAGAGGCTCGGTGCAGGGATCTGGCACAGTTCACAGTCAGCTCATCAAGCGGATGGCTCCTCTCCTTTGAAAGTCCTGGGGGAAACTCGCCTGAGCCTCACCCGTGGAAGTCATTCGTTTCAATTTCAAGGTCTTGTTGTGGAGAATCTGGACGTAGATGTCTTGGCTGGTACTCCCTTCATGGAAGCGAACGACATAACCATTCGTCCTGCCAAACGCCAGGTCATCCTCGGGGATGGTACCATCTTCACCTACGGATCTGTCAACCATCCTCCGACTCACAATGCTGTCCGCCGTGCACAAGTGCTGCGTGCACCCCCTTCTTCTACCACTGTCTGGTCTGGCGACTTTATAGAAATAGTTCTCCCGGAAGATTCCCTACCTGATGCTGAGTACGCTCTAGAGCCTCGATTTGACGCCACTAACGCCCGTTCGGCCAAAGTCGTCGACATGTGACCGCCTCCCTGTCTCATCACAAGCGTCGCTGGTAGAGTGCGTATCCCTAACCTCTCAGATAGGCCTTATGTCCTGAAACGAAATGAACACTTTTGCCAGGTCAACCCTGTCTTCTGTCCGTCTACTCAAGATCAGTCTTCCAACCCAGTTGACAACCTTCCGTACCACAAGGTGTGTTCAGTCCCAGTTTCAGAGTGAAAGTACTCCCAGGGCGTGGCACTAGACCCCGACAACCTCCTCCCTCCAGACATCACAACCAAGCTCCGTAACCTTTTGGTCCAGTACGACTCCGTCTTTGATCCAGCAATTACCGGCTACAATGGCGCCTTTGGTCCCCTTCAGGCAAAAGTAAATATGGGCCCAGTAGAACCTCCTCAGCGTAAAGGTCGCCTCCCCCTGTACGGTCGCGATAAACTTGTCGAGCTCCAGCAGAAGTTCGATGAATTGGAAAATCCTGGCGTGTTCCGTCGCCCCGAAGACGTTGATGTTTCTGTCGAGTATCTTAACCCGTCGTTCCTGGTCAAAAAGTCGTCGGGTGGCTTTCGTCTCGTCACTGACTTCGCAGACGTAGGTCGTTATAGCAAACCCCAGCCCTCCCTGCTCCCGGACGTGGATTCTACCCTACGCTGCATAGCCCAGTGGAGACACATCATCGTCTCAGACCTAACCAGAGCCTTCTATCAGATCCCTCTCGCCCGTGAGTCCATGAAGTACTGCGGAGTCGCTACCCCATTCCGGGGCGTACGCGTCTATGCCCGGTCGGCCATGGGTATACCTGGCTCGGAAACCGCACTTGAAGAGCTCATGTGTCGCGTCTTGGGTGACCTCCTCCAGGCTGGTATCGTAGCCAAGATAGCAGATGATCTGTATTGTGGGGGCAACAGCCCAGACGAGTTGCTCCGAAATTGGTCTTCTGTTCTCCAAGCTCTCCATAAAGCTAGCCTACGCCTTTCGGCGTCGAAGACCATCATCAACCCCAAAACTACTTCCATCTTGGGTTGGACTTGGTCCCAAGGCACTCTTCGCGCCAGCCCTCATCGCGTCTCAACACTGTCCTCCTGCAGTCCTCCCAATAAAGTTGGCGGCATGAAGTCCTTTATCGGTGCGGTCAAGGTCCTTGCTCGTGTTGTTCCACATTGTTCTGCTCTATTGGCCCCCCTTGACGAGGCTGTAGCCGAGAAACAGTCCCAGGATGACATTGTCTGGTCCGAACATCTTACTGAAGCCTTCAAGTCTGCTCAAGCTGCCGTGGCGTCTAGCCAAACAATTACTCTCCCGAAGCCAGATGACCAGTTATGGATCGTGACCGACGCTGCTGTCAAGAGACCCGGCATCGCCGCCACTCTCTACATCTCGCGGGGTGACAAGCTAGCCCTCGCTGGTTTCTTTAGTGCAAAGTTGCGTAGTCACCAATTATCCTGGTTACCGTGCGAAGTGGAAGCACTTGCGATTGGTGTTGCAACAAAACACTTTAGCCCCTACTTAATACAATCTAAACACAAGGCCTGCGTGCTCACCGACAGTAAGCCTTGTGTCCAGGCCTTCGAGAAAATGTGTAGGGGAGAGTTTTCCGCTAGTCCGCGAGTGTCGACTTATTTGTCAACTGTCAGCCGCTTCCAAGCCAACGTGAGGCATGTTGCCGGTGCTGCGATCCTACCTTCTGACTTTGCAAGCCGCAATGCACCGGACTGCTTTGATCCTTCTTGTCAGGTGTGCAAATTCATCAACCAAGCTGAGGAATCTGTCGTCCGACACCTATCTGCCCAGGACGTCCTATCTGGTCAGAAGAACCTCCCTTTCACAAGTCGAAAAACTTGGTTGTCTATCCAATCTGAGTGCGCGGACTTACGTCGAACGCATGCCCACCTAATACAAGGGACTCGTCCGTCCAAGAAGCTTACTAACATTAAGGACGTGAAAAGGTACTTGTCTGTCGCCTCTATCTCCAGTGATGGCCTCTTAGTCGTGAAAAAGACTGAGCCTTTGGCTCCTTCGCGTGATTGTATCGTAGTGCCCAGACAGGTCTTAGATGGTTTACTAACCGCCCTACACCTCAGGTTGTCTCATCCATCGTGTCTCCAGCTTAAGAAAGTTGTCAGCCGCTACTTTTACGCCCTCGACCTAGACAAGGCCATAGAGCGCGTTTCTCTTGGTTGCCATCCTTGCGCTGCACTTCGCCACGTCCCGCAGGCTGTTATAGAACAGTCAACTTCTGATCCTCCAGCAGCAGTGGGTGTCTCCTTCGCAGCCGATATCCTGAAGCAGTCTCGCCAACTTATTTTGGTGCTCCGAGAGTGCGTTACCTCCTATACTTCGACCCTCCTCGTGGTAGACGAGAAGCATGGGACCTTACGCGATGGGTTAATCCAATTATGCGTCGGCCTGCGACCCCTTGATGGGCCTAACGCTGTCATTCGGTGTGACCCAGCGCCCGCCTTCAGAGCTCTCGTGAATGACCAAGTCCTATTGCAACAAAAGATTAGCCTTGAGATAGGTCGCGTGAAGAATCAGAACAAGAACCCTGTCGCTGAAAAAGCAATCCAAGAATTGGAACACGAACTCCAGCGGCTGCAATCGGAAGGTGGCCCTGTCTCTCCTAGGACTCTGTCCGTAGCCACTGCCCACCTGAACTCAAGAATCCGCTGCCACGGCCTATCCTCTAGAGAAATGTGGACTCAGAGAGATCAGTTTACCAACTCTCAGATTCCCCTAACAGATCAGGCGCTAATACGCGAGCAGCATCTACAAAGACTGGTAAACCATCCCCACAGTGAAACGTCAAAAGCCCCGCGTAGTGACTAGCGCAGCTCTCCTTCAATAACTGTTGGTGACTTAGTTTACCTCTACTGTGATCGTAATAAGTCCCAAAGTCGTGACCGATACCTCGTTGTCTTAGTGGACGGTGAGTGGTGCAATGTTCGCAAGTTTGTTGGGTCACAGCTACGAAACGTTTCGTACCGTGTGAAGAAGAATGAGTGCTATAAGGTCGCTCCCATCCGAGTACACACGCCCTGGCGCCCCAGTGAAGAAGAGTCCAGCGACTGCGATCTTGACATCGGTGTCGACTAGAGCCCTCCTATTGATGATCGAGGACTTCCTAACGACGAGGAACCTTCCCTAGAAAGTCCCCCGTTACCTCCACCTGCCCCAGGGATCCCCATCGAGTTATCGTCCCCACCTTCCGCTTTTGTCCCGGCAGAAGATGTCCCGAGATACGGTGAGGATAGCCAACCCGGTTCGCCGGATGACGTCGAGGTTATACCTGCCCCCTCTCCAAGTGTTAGCCCTGCAGTGAACAAACGTCCAACTCGGCAACGGCGTCTCCCGCAACGTCTTCAGGACTATGTAGTAGAGTTGAAGTAGCCCGGTCGATCCTAATCCTTTAGCCGTAGCCGGACAATTCTAGACATTTAGCTGTCTCTCAGCATTTGTTTAGTTTTTTTTTTCCTCTTATCTGGTCCGAGACTTTAAGACTGCTCTTCATACAGTACATTTCTCGTACATAACCTGTGTGTGTATTTCATACCGACTTATCGCCTAGTGTTTCTTTATTTGCATGCTTATTTGTTTAAGAAGGAAAAAAAGAAGCCACGCCAGTAGGCTGGTTGTCCAGCGGCACTCCGCTGTAGTCGGTCGGTCAGCGGCGTTCATTGTTGTATAAAAGCCCGCGCGATCAGCCTTCATTCGTCCGCCATCTTGGTTGTATCTAGTTCTCGTTACGGGGAGATTTCGCTTGCATTAAAGATAAAGCTTACAGTTCGTCGGGGCCTAGTGTGTGTCCATTTAGACTACTGGCGTAGCACTAATTTTTTTCAGAAGTGTAAACCACAACGTAGGTTAAAGATATACCGACATGTCATTGGCTACAAAAATGCTTCATGCTTCAGTGCTAAATAGCAATGAAAACCAACCGTGGCGTCACAAATTTGGTTTGTAAACAAGGCAATTTTTATCAGGAGTTTTCTCTCATCCCCACCCCAGCGTTATCAATGCAATTCAACTCTTTTCTCTTCCTTTCTCGCCCTGCAAGTTGATCATGAAACTGATACTGACGTCTCTTTTTCCACCCCGATCAATGAGCTGAATGCAAAGGTAGGCTTTTTGTACTGGACGAAGCTTCAAAGGAAAGCTAACTGATAGCTGAATATCGCATAATTTGAAAAAGCGATTGAAGGTTGAGTTCTGGAGAAAGCTCCATCATCTTCTACAGATTTGACGCATCTTCCAAGTCCGTCACGTACTCGCTCCATAGTAGCACCGTGGATTGCAGTGTAAAGCTTTAGTACGCGTTGTTATTTGAGAAAGCTGAACAGAGTGTTTTAGCCGTCCCGAATATCCTTGCTCCTGCAGATTTCAATTGCTTCTGGGAGGAGTTATCTAAACGCAAAGGGAATCTAAGAGCAACTGGTGGGAAATACTTTGAACGCTTCAAACACTCCGTCACTTATCCCGAAGCTGGATAAATTACTTGACCTTCGCCACAGATTGTCATGTCCAAGATTGTAGCATGGGCCAAGTGTATCATGTGTGACACAAAACAGGGAGAGTTAGGGAGCGATTAAGTTTGGTTCTACCCGTGTTTTTTCGCTATTACAGGCAATTTCTAAGTTAAATATTATTTCTAAAGCGTTTCAAACGTTAAAGACATTAACAGGCTTTGATTGTCCTGTGTCAAGCCAACAAAAGATTTTTACCTATTCTAGCGTGTTGCGTTACATTGCAAATTTCATGGGGGCTGAATTGCAATTTTCTCGATTTTTGATCGGCGTTCATGCAAAATTGCTGGTAGATCCCACAAAAATGAATCCGTAAGCCTAAAATTCATCGACTGAACTGTCTTTTGCTAGAATATCAGACGATTTGAAGCACTACCGGTCAGCGTTTTTCCTCACTGAATTTGCATAACTTTTGAGTTTTGTTTTAATTAGAAAAGTGTGTCTACTTAATCGGGCCTCAGTTCGGCCAGAAAGCACAAGAAGTAAAAATAATCACTATCTCTTGATTAAAGAAGAATCAATACATAGATTTAAAGTTGAGAACGTTTCACAGCGATGTAAACGACTGTGTAGCAAAAAGCTGAAAAGTGTAAAATTTCGGATTATCGCGAAGTGAAATCTAAGCTTTCGGTGCGATAACCGTTTTTCGTGAATTTCTGCCGTTATATTGGATATTTCAAAAAACTAACTTGATTTCCTTCAGTTACTTACCTAGGCCTTCAAACTGGCAAATTATGAGCAAAATCGATTTTTCGACCATGGCCACGATTTCTTTGATTGTTAGTGGCAATTACTCTTAAAGTGTAATGGGGCTATATTTTGGCCCAGAAGTTCCTACGTGAGCGTTCAAAAAGTTTTGCTGTGTCCATTTCACTGCAAACCAAGGCCATCACGAGTTAGTTTAGAGTCCCCGGAACTGGGAAATATCCCCTAAGTTCCAGGAAATCGAGCCAAAGTTGGTCAAAATCACGATGCGCGCGAGGCGGTCTTGGCTACTCTATGAGTCTTTAAGTAAAGCGGGGCTATATTTCGGCCCAGAAGCTCGAAAGTGAGCGTTCAAAAAGTTTCGCTGTGTTCATTTCACTGTAAACCAAGGCCATCAGGCGTCAGTTTAGAGTCCCCGGAACTGGAAAATATCCCTCAAGTTCCGGGAAATCGAGCCGAAGTTGGTCAAAATCACGATGCGCGCAGGGCGGTGTCGGCTACTCTATGAGTCTTAAAGTGAAGTTGGGCTATATTTCGGCCCAGAAGCTCGAAACCGAGCGTCCAAAAAACATTCCTGTGTCCATTTCACTGGAAACCAAGGCCATCAGGAGTTACTTTAGAGTCCCCGGGATTCGAAAATATCCCCCCAGTTCGGGGAGAACGAGCCGAATTTTGTCAAAATCACGATGCGCGCAAGGCGGTTTTGGCTACTTTATGAGTCTTAAAGTGAAATGAGGCTATATTTTGGTCCAGAAGCTCGAAACCGAGCGCTGAAAAAGTTTTGCTGTGTCAATTTCACTGCAAACCAAGCCCATTAGGAGTTAGTTTAGAGTCCCCATGACTGGAAAATATGCCCCAAGTTCCGAGAAATCGAGCCGAAGTTGGTCAAAATCACGTCGCTTGGAAGGCAGTTTCGGCTACTCTATGAGTCTTAAAGTAGTGGGGCTACATCTCGGCCCAAAAGCTTGAAAGTGAGCAATCAAAAAGTTTTCTGTGTCCAGTTAACTGCAAACAAAGGCCATCACGAGTTAGTTTAGAGTCCCCGGGACTGGAAAATATCCCCCATGTTCCGGGAAATCAAGCCGAAGTTGGTCAAAATCACGATGCGCGAGGGGCGGTTCCGGCTACTCTTTCAGTCTTAAACTGAAGTGGGGCTATATTTCGGCCTAGAAGCTCGAAACCGAGCGTGCGATCGTGTTACCTGTGTCCTTTTCACGTTAAACCAAGGGCATCAGGAGTTAGTTTAGAGTTCCCGGGACTGGAAAATATCACGCAAGTCCAAGATGGCCTAAAACACGATGCGCGTAAGGCGGTCTCGGCTACTCTATCAGTTTTAAAGTGAAGTGGGGCTATATTTCGGCCCAGAAGCTCGAAAGTAAGCGTTCAAAAAGTTTTGCTGTGTCCATTTTACTGCAAACCATGGCCATCTGGAGTTAGTTTAGAGACCCCGGGACTGGAAAATATCCCCCAAGTTTCGGGAAATCGAGCCGAAGTTGGTAAAAATTACGGAGCGCGCAAGGCGGTCTCGGCTACTCTTTCAGTCTTAAAGTGAAGTGGAGCTATATTTCGGCACAGACGCTTGAAACCGAGCGTGCGATCGTTTTACCTGTGTCTATTTCACTACAAACCAAGGCCATCAGGAGCTAGTTAAGACTACCCAGGACTAGAAAATATCCCCCAAGTTCCGGGAAATCGAGCCAAATTTGGTCAGAATCACGATGCGTGTAAGGCGATCTCGGCTACTCTATCAGTCTTAAAGTAAGGTGGGGCTATAATTCGGTCCACAAGCTCGAGGGTGAGCGTTAAAAAAGTTTTCCTGTGTCCATTTCACTGTAAACCAAGGCCATCAGGGGTTAGATTACAGTCCCCAGGACTGGAAAATATTCCCCAAATTCCGGGAAATCAAACCGAAAATGGTCAAAATCACGATGCGCGCAAGACGGTCTTGGCTACTCTTTAAAATTTAAAGTTAAACGGGGCTATATTTCGGCCTCGAAGCTCAAAACCGAGCGTGCGAACGTTTTACCTGTGTCCATTTAACTTTAAACCAGGGCCATCAGGAGTTAGTTTAGAGTCCCCGGGACTGGAAAATATCCACCAAGTTCCGGAAAATCGAGCCAAAGTTGGTCAAAATCACGATGCGCGCAAGGCGGACTCGGCTACTCTATCAGTATTAAAGTGAAGTGTGACTATATTTCCGCCCAGAAGCTGGAAAGGGAGCGTTCAAAAAGTTTCGCTGTGTCCATTTCACTGCAAACTAAGGACATCAGCAGTTAGTTTAGAGTCGCCGGGACTGGAAAATATCCCCCAAGTTCCGGCAAATCGAGCGGGCAAGGCGGTCTCCGCTGCCTTATGAGTCTTAAAGTGAAATGGGGCTATATACTTTGGCCCAGAAGCTCGAAAGTAAGCGTTCAAAAATATTTGCTGTGTCCATTTCACTGCAAACCAGGGCCATCAGGAATTAGTTAAGAGTCCCTCAGACTGGAAAATATCCCCCACGTTCCGGCAAATCGTGGCAGTTTCTCTAGATCACGATGCGCGTAAAGCGGTCTCGGCAACTCTTTCAGTCTTAAAATGAAGTGGGGCTATATTTCGGCCTAGAAGCTCGAAATCCAGCGTGCGCTTCTTTTACCTATGTGCATTTCACTGAAAACTAAGGCCATCAGGAGTTAGTTTCGAGTCCCCGTGACTGGAAAATATCCCCCAGGTTCTGGCAAATTGAGCCAAAGTTGCTAAAAATCACGATGCGCTTAAGGCGCTCTCGGCTACTCTTTCAGTCTTAAAATGAAAAGGGGCTATATTTCGGCCTAGAAGCTCGAAACCGAGCGTGCGCTCCTTCTGCCCGTGTCCATTTCACTGAAAAGTACGGCCATCAGGAGTTAGTTTAGAGTCCGCAGGACTGCAAAATATCCCGCAAGATCCGGCAAATCGAGTCAAAGTTGCTCAAAATCACGATGGGCGTAAGGCGGTCTCTGCCACTCTCTCAGTCTTAAAATGAAGTGGTGCTATATTTCGGCCTATTAGGTCGACACCGAGCATACGCTCCTTTTGCCTGTGTGCTTTTCACTGAAAACTAAGGCAACCAGGAGTTAGTTTAGAGTCCCCGGGACTGGAAAATATGCCCCAAATTGCGGCAAATGGAGCCAAAATCGCTCAAATTGACGATGCTCGAGAGGCGGTCTCGGCCACTCTTTCAGTGGAAGAAGTGGGGCTATATTTCGACCTAGAAGCTCGACACCGAGCGTGCGCTCCTTTTGGCTGTGTTTATTTCACTGAAAACTAAGGCTATCAGTAGTTAGTTTAGAGTACCCAAGACTGGAAAATATACCCCAAGTTCCGGCAAGGCGACCCAAAGTTGCTCAAAAGCACGATGCGCGTAAGGCGGTCCCTGCTGCTCTTTCAGTCTTAAAATGAAGCTGGGCTATATTTCGGCCTAGAAGCTCGACACCGAGCGTGCGCTCCTTTACCCTGTGTCAATTTCACTAAAAACTAAGGCAATCAGCAGTTAGTTTGGAGTCCCCGAAACTCGAAAATATCCCTCAAGGTCCGGGAAATGAAGCCAAAGTTGCTCAAAAGCACGATGCGCGTAAGGCAGTCTCGGGTACTCTTTCAGTTTTAAAATGAAGTGAAGCTATATTTCAATCAGGAAGCTTGACACCGAGGTTGCGCTTCTTTTACGTGTGTCAGTTTCACTGAAAACTAAGGCTATCAGGAGTTAGTTAAGAGTTCCCGGGACTGGAAAATATCCACCAAAATCCGGCAAATCGAGCCAAAGCTGCTGAAAATCACGATGCGCTTAAGGGAGTCCCTGCTAGTCTTTCTGTCTTAAAATGAAGTGGGGCTATATTTCGGCCTAAAAGCTCAAAACCGAGCGTGCGCTCCTTTTACCTGTGCCCATTTCAATGAAACTAAGGCCGTCAGGAGTTAGTTGAGACTCCCTGGGACTGGAAAATATGACCAAAGTTCCGGCAAATCGAGCCAAAGTTGCTCAAAACCACGATGCGCGTAAGGCCGTCTCGGTCACACTTTAAGTCTTAAAACTAAGTGGGGCTATATTTCGGCCTAGAAGCTCGAAACCCAGCGTGCGCTCCGTTTCCCTGTGTCCATTTCACTGTAAACTAAGGCCATCAGGAGTTAGTTTAGCGTCCCTGGGACTGGAAAATATCCCCCAAGTTCCGGCAAATGGAGCGAAAATTGCTCGAAATCACGATGCGCCTAAGGCGGTCTCGGCTACTATTTCAGTCTTAAAATGAAGTGGGGCTATATTTCGGCCTAGAAGCTCAACACCGAGCGTGCGCTCCTTTTGCCTGTGTCCATTTCACTGAAAACTAAGGCCATCCGGACTTAGTTTAGAGTCCTCGGGACTGGTAAATATCATCCAAGATCCCACAGATCGAGCCAAAGCTGTGAAGTGGGGCTATATTTCGGCCCAAAAGCTCGAAAGTGAGAGTTTAAAAAGTTTTGCTGTGTCGAATTCACTGCAAACCAAGTCCTTCAGAAGTTAGTTTAGAGTCCCCGCGACTGGAAAATACCCCCATGTTCCGGGAAATCGAGCCGAAGTTGGTCAAAATCACGATGCGCGTAAGCCGGTCTCGGCTACGTTTTCAGTCTTAAAGTGAAGTGGGGCTATATTTCGGCCCAGAAGCTCGAAACCGAACGTGCGATCGTTTTACCTGTGTCAATTTTACTGCAAACCAAGCCCATCAGCAGTTAGTTTAGAGTCCCCGGGACTGGAAAATATCCACCAAGTTCCGGGAAATCAAACCGAAGTTGGTTAAAATCACGATGCGCGCAAGTCGGTTTCGGCTACTCTTTTAGTCTTAAAGTGAAGTGGGGCTTTATTTTGGCCTAGAAGCTGGAAACCGAGCGTGCGATCGTTTTACCTGTGTCCATTTCACTAAAAACCAGGGCCATCACCGGTTAGTTTAGAGTCCCCAGGACTGGAAAATATCTCGAAAGTTCCGGGAAATTGAGCAAAAGTTGGTTAAAATCACGATGCGCGTAAGGAGGTCTGGACTACTCTAACAGTCTTAAAGTAAAGTGGGGCTATATTTCTACCCAGAAGCTCGAAAGTAAGCGTTCAAAATGTTTTGCTGTGTCCATTTCACTACAAACCAAGGGCATCAGGACCTAGTTTAGAGTCCCCAGGACTGGAAAATATCGCCCAAGTTGCAGGAAATCGAGCCGAAGTTTGTCAAAATCACGATGCGCGTAAGGCGGTCTCGGCTACTCGATCAGTGTTAAAGTGAAGTGGGGCTATATTTCGGCCTAGAAGCTCGAAACCGAGCGTGCGATCGTTTTACCTATGCCCATTTCTATGGAAACCAAGGCCATGAAAACTTAGTTTAGAGTTCCAGGGACTAGAAAATATCCCCCAAGGGCCGGGAAATGGAGCCAAAGTTGTTCAAAATCCCGATGTGCGTGAGGCGGTCTCGGCTACTCTAACAGTCTTAAAGTGAAATGGGGCTATATTTCGGCCCAGAAGCTCGAAAGTGAGCATTCAAAAAGTTTTGTTGTGTCCATTTCACTGGAAACCAAGGCAATCAGGAGTTAGTTTAGGGTCCCCGGGACTGGAAAATATCCCCCAAGTCTCGGGATATCAAGGCGAAGTTGGTCAAAATCATGATGCGCGCAAGACGGTCTAGGCTACTCTTTTAGTCTTAAAGTGAAGTGGTGCTATACTTCTGCCTAAAAGCTCGAAACCGAGCGTGCGATCGTTTTACCTGGCTCCATTTAACTAAAAACCAAGGCCATCACCAATTAGTTTTGAGTCGCCGGGACTGAAAAATATCCCCCAAGTTCCCGAAAATTGAACCGAAGTTGGTCAAAATCACGATGCGCGTAAGGATGTCTCGGCTACTCTATCAGTCTTAAGGTAAAGTGGAGCTATATTTCGGCCCGAAAGCTCGAAATCGAGCGTTCAAAAAGTTTTGCTGTGTCCATTTCACTGCAAACCAAGGCCATCACAAGTTAGTTTAGACTCCCTTGGATTGGAAAATGTGCCCTAAATTCGAGGTAATTGAGCCAAAGTTGCTCAAAATAACGATGGGCGCAAGGCGGTCTCGCCCACTCTATCAGTCTGAAATTAAAGTGAGGCTATATTTCGGCCCAGAAGCTCGAAAGTGAGCGTTAAAAAAGTTTTGCTGTGTCCATTTCGCTGCAAACCAAGGCCATTAGGAGTTAGTTTAGAGTCTCCGGGACTGGAAAATATCCCCTAAGTTCCGGGAAATCGGGCCGAGGTTGGTGAAAGTCACGATGCCTGCAAAAGGGTCTCGGCTACTCTATGAGTCTTAAAGTGAAATTTGGCTATATGTCGGCCTAGAAGCTCGAAACCGATCGTGCGATCGTGTTACTTGTGTCTGTTTCACTAAAAACCAACGCCATCATCAATTAGTTTAGAGTCCCTGGGACTGGAAAATATCCCCCAAAATTCGGCAAATGGAGCCAAAGTTGATCAAAATCACGATGCGCGTAGGGCGGTCTCGGCTACTCTTTCATTCTTAAAGTGAAGTGGGGCTATATTTCAACCAAGAAGCTCGAAAGTGATTGTTCAGAAAGTTTTCCTGTCTCCATTTCACAGCAAACCAAGACCATCAGGAGTTAGTTTAGAGTCCTCGGAACTGGAAAATATCCTCCAAATTCCGCGATATTAAGCCGAAGTTTGTCAAAAATCATGATGCGCGCAAGGCGGTCGCGGCTACTCTATGAGTGTTAAAGTGAAGCGGGGCTATACTTCGGCCCAGAGGCTCGAATGTGAGCGTTCAGAAAATTTTGCTGTGTCCATTTCACCGCAAACCAAGGCCATCAGGAGTTAGTTTAAAGTCCCCGGGACTGGAAAATATCCGCCAAGTTCCGAAAAATTGAGCCGAAGTTGGTGAAAATCACGATGCGTTAGGGCGGTGTCGGCTACTTTATGAGTCTCAAAGAAAGGTGGGGCTATATTTTGGCCTAGAAGCTCGAAAGTGAGCGTTCAAAAAGTTTTGCTGTGTCTATTTCACTGCAAACCAAGGCCATCAAGATTTACTTTAGAGTCCTCGAAACTGGAGAATATCCCCCAAGTTCCGGGAAATCGAGCCGAAGTTGGTGAAATTTACGATGCGCGCAAGGCGGTCTCGGCTACTCTATGAGTCTTAAAGTGAATTGGGGCTATATTTCGGCCCAGAAGCTCGAAAGTAAGCAATCAAAAAGTTTTGCAGTGTCCATTTTATTGCAAACCAAGGCAATAAGAAGTTAGTTTAGAGTCCCCGAGACTAGAAAATATCCCCCAAATTACTTGAAATCAAAACGAAGTTGATGAAAATCACGATGCGGGTAAGAGGGTATCGGCTACTCTATGAGTCTTAATGAGAAGTGGGGCTATATTTCGGCTCAGAGGCTCGAAAGTGAGTGTTCAAAAAGTTCTCCTGTGTCCATTTCACTGCAAACAAAGGCCATCAGGAGTTAGTTTAGAGTCCTCGGGACTGGATAATATCTGCCCAGTTCCGGGAAATCGTGCCGAAGTTTGTCAAAATCACGATGCGCGGAAGGCGGTCTCGCCTACTCTATAAATCTTAAAGTGAAGTGGGGCCATATCTCGGGCCAGAAGCTCGAAAGTGAGAGTTCAAAAAGTTTTGCTGTGTCCATTTCACTGCAAACCAAGGCCATCAGAGGTTAGCTTACAGTCCCCGAGACTAGAAAATATCCCTCAAGTTCAGAGAAATCGAGTCAAAGTTGGTGAAAAACACGACGCGCCCAAGGTGGTCTCGGCTACTCTATGAATCTTAAAGTGTAGTGGGGATATATTTTGGCCCAGAAGCTCGTAAGTGACCGTTCAAAAAGTTTTGCTGTGTCCATTTCACTGCAAACCAAGGCCATCAGGAGTTAGTTTAGAGTCCCCGAGACTGGGAAATATCCCCTAAGTTCCGGCAAATCGAGCCGAAGTTCGTTAAAATCACGTTGCGCGCAAGGCGGTCTCGGCCAGTCTATGAGTCTTTAAGTAAAGTGGGACTATATTTCGGCCCAGAAGCTCGAAAGTGGGCGTTCAAAAAGTTTTACCCTGTCTATTTCACTGCATACCAAGACCATCAGGAGTTAGTTTAGACTCCCAGGGACTCGAAAATATCCCCCAAGTTTCGGGAAATTGAGCTAAAGTTTGTCAAAATCACGATGCGCGCAAGGCGGTCTCGGCTACTCTATTAGTCTTAAAGTGAAGTGGGCCTATATTTCCGCCCAGAAGCTCGAAAGTAAGCGTTCAAAAAGTTTTGGTGTGTCCATTTCACCGCACAACAAGGCCATCAGGAGTTAGTTTAGAATCCCTGGGACTGGAAAATATTCCCCAATTTCCAAGAAATCGAGCTGAAGTTTCTCAAAATCGCTATGCGCGGAAAGCGATCGCGGCTACTCTTTTACTCTTAAAGTGAAGTTGGGCTATATTTCGGCCTAGAACCTCGAAACCGTGCGTGCAATCGCTTTACCTGTGTCCATTTCACTTCAAACCAAGGCCATCAGGAGTTACTTTAGAGTCCCCGAGACTGGAAATTATCCCCCAAGTTTCGGAAAATCGAGCCAAAGTTGGTCAAAATCACGATGCGCGTAAGGCGGTCTCGGCTACTCTATCAGTCTTAAAGTGAAGTGGGGCTATATTTCGGCCCAGAAGCTCGAAAGTGAGCGTTCAAAAAGTTTTACTGTGTCTATTTCACTGCATACCAAGGCCATCAGCAGTTAGTTTAGAGTCGCAAGGACTGGAAAATATCCCCCAAGTTCCTGGAAATTGACCCGAGGTTGGTCAAAATCATGATGCGCGCAAGCCGGTCTCGACTACTGTTTAAGTCTTAAAGTAAAGTGGGGCTATATTTCGGCCTAGAAGCTCGACACCGAGCGTGCGATCGTTTTACCTGTGTCCATCTCACTGCACACCAAGGCAATTAAGAGTTAGTTTAGAGTCCCCGGGACTGGAATATATCCCCCAAGTTCCGGGAAGTCGAGCCGAAGTTGTTCAAAATCACGATGCGCGAAAGGCGGTTATGGCCACTCTATGAGTCTTAAAGTGAAGTGGGGCTATATTTTGGCCCAGAAGCTCGAAAGTAAGCGTTGAAAAAGTTTTCTTGTGTCAATTTCACCCCAAAACAAGGTCATCAGGAGTTAGTTTAGAGTCCCTGGGGCTGGAAAATATCCTCCAAGTTCAAAGAAATCGAGCCCCAGTTGGTCGAAATCACGATGCGCGCAAGGCGGTCTCGGCTACTCTATGAGTCTTAAAGTGAAATTTGGCTATATTTTGGCCCAGAAGCTCGAAACCGAGCGTTCAAAAAGTTTTGCTGTGTCCATTTCATTGCTAACCAAGGCCATCAGGAGTTAGTTTAGCGTCCCCTGGACAGGAAAATTCCTCCCAAGTTGCAGGAAATCGAGCCGAAGTTGGTCAAAATCACGAAACGCGCACGGCGCTCACGGCTACTCTATCAGTCTTAAAGTTTAATGGAGCTATATTTCGGCCCAGAAGCTCGAAAGTGAGCGTTCAAAAAGTTTTGCTGTGTCCATTTCGGTGCAAACCAAGGCCATCAGGAGTTAGTTAAGAGTCCCCGGAACAGGAAAAAAATCCCTTAAGTTGCAGGAAATCGAGTTGAAGTTTGTGAAAATCACGATGCGCGCAAGGTGGTCTCGGTTACTCTTTCAGTGTTAAAGTGAAGTGGGGCTATATTTCGGCCTAGAAGCTGGAAACCGAACGTGCGATCGTTTTACCTGTGTCAATTTCACATCAAACTAAGGACATCAGGAGTTAGTTTCGAGTCCCCGAGACTGAAAAACTTCCCCCAAGTTTCAGGAAATCGAGCCGAAGTTGGTAAAAATTAGGATTAAAGCAAGGCGGTGTCGGCTACTCTTTAAGTTATAGAGTGAAATGGGGCTATATATTTCGGCCTACAAGCTCCAAACCGAGAGTGCTATCGTTTTACCTGTGTCTATTTTGCAAAAAACCAAGGCCATCACCGGTTAGTTTAGAGTCCCAGGGACTGGAATATAGCCCCCAAGTTCAAGGAAATCGAGCCAAATTTGGTGAAAATCACGATGTGCGTAAGACGGTCTCGGCTATTCTTTCAGTCTTAAAATAAAGTGGAGCTATATTTCGGCCCAGAAGCTCGAAAGTAAGCGTTCAAAAAGTTTTACAGTCTCCATTTCACTGCAAACCAAGGCAATCAGAAGTTAGTGTAGAGTCCCCGGGACTAGAAAATATCCCCCAAATTCCGGTAAATCGAGCCCAAGTTGGTCAAAATCACGATGCGCGCAAGAAGGTCTTGGCTACTCTTTCAGTCTTAAAATGAAGTGGGGCTATATTTCGGCCCAGAAGCTCGAAAGTGAGCGTTCAAAAAGTTTGGCTATGTTTATTTCACTGCAAACCAAGGCCATCAGGAGTTAGTTTAAAGTCCCCGGGACTGGAAAATATCCCCCAAGTTCCGGCAAATCGACCAAAGTTGCTCAAAATCCCGCTGCGCGTAAGGCGGTTTAGGCCACTCTTTCAGTCTTAAAATGAAGTGGGGCTATATTTCGGCGTAGAAACTCGACACCCAGCGTGCGCTCTCTTTGCCTGTGTCCATTTCACTGAAAAGTAACGTCATCAGGAGTTAGTTTAGAGTCCTCGTGACTGGAAAATATCACCAACGTTCCGGCAAATCGAGCCAAAGTTGCTCAAAATTACGACGCGCGCAAGGCGGTCTTGGCTACTCTTTAAATCTTAAAGTAAAGTGTTGCTATATTGCAGCCTAGAAGCTGCAAACAGAGCGTGCGATCGTTTTACCTGTGTCCATTACACTAAAAACCAAGGCAATCTCCGGTTAGTTTAGTGTCCCCGGGACTGGAAAACATCTCCGAAGTTCCGGGAAATCGAGCCGAAGTTGGTCAAAGTGACGAAGCGCGTAAGGTGGCTTGGCCACCTTGCTTCAGTCCTAAAATAAAGGGGAGCTATATTTCTGCCTAGAAGATCGAAACTGAGCATGCAATCGTTTTACCTGTGTCTGTTTTACGAAAAACGAAGGATATTACCGGTTAGTTTAAAGTCCCCGGGACTGGAAAATATCCTCCAAGTTCCGCGAAATAGAGCCGAAGTTGGTCAAAATCGCGATGCGCGAAAGGCGGTCTCGGCTACTCTTTCATTCTTAAAGTGAAGTGGGGCTATATTTAAACCGAGAAGCTCGAAACCGAGCGTGCAATCATTTTACCTGTGTCCATTTCAATAAAAACCAACGTCATCACCGGTTAGTTTAGAGTCCTCGGGACTGGAAAAGATCTCCCAAATTCGGGAAATCGAGCCAAAGTTGGTCAAAATCACAGCGCATGTAAGGTGGTCTCGACTACTCAATCAGTCTTAAAGTGAAGTGGGGCTATATTTCGGCCCGGAAGCTCGAAAGTGAGTGTTCAAAAAGTTTTCCTGTGTCCATTTCACTTCAAACCAACGCCATCAGGAGTTAATTTAGGGTCCCTGGGACTGGAAAATATCTCCCAAGTTCCGGGAATTCGAGCCCAAGTTGGCCAAATTCACGATTCGCGGAAGGCGGTCTCCGCTCCTCTTTCAGTCTTAAAGTGAAGTGGGGCTATATTTTGGCCCAGAAGCTCGAAACCGAGCGTTCAAAAGGTTTTGCCCTGTCCATTTCACTGCAAACCAAGGCTATCAGGAGTTACTTTAGGGTCCCCGGGACTGTAAAATATCCCCCAAGTTCCGGGAAATCGAGCCGATGTTGGTCTAAATCATGATGGGGGCAACGCGGTCTTGGCTGCTCTATGAGTCTTAAAGTGAAGTGGGGCTATATTTCGGCCCAGAAGCTCGAAAATGAGCGTTCAAAACGTTTTGCTGTATCAATTTTACTGCAAACCAAGGCCATCAAGAGTTAGTTTAAAGACCCGGGACTGGAAAATATTCCCCAAATTACGGAAAATCGAGCCCAAGATGGCCTAAACCACGATGCGCGCAAGGCGGTCTCGCCTAGTCTATCAGTTTTAAAGTGAAGTGGGGCTATATTTCGGCCCAGAAGCTCGAAAGCAAGCGTTCAAAAAGTTTTGCTGTGTTCATTTCACTGTAAACCAAGGCCATCAGGAGTTAGTTTAGAGTCCCTAGGACTGGAAAATATCCCTTAAGTTCCGGGAAATCGAGCCGAAGTTGCTCAAAATCGCGATGCGCGCAAGGCGGTTTCGGCTACTCTTTCAGTCTCAAAGAGAAGTGGAGCTATATTTCGGCCCAGATGCTTGAAACCGAGCGTGCGATCGTTTTACCTGTGTCTATTTCACTACAAACCAAGGCCATCAGGAGCTAGTTAAGACTACCCAGGACTAGAAAATATCCCCCAAGTTCCGGGAAATCGAGCTAAATTTGGTCAGAATCACGATGCGCGCAGGCGGTCTCCGCTACTCTATCAGTCTTAAAGTAAAGTAGGGCTATATTTCGGTCCACAAGCTCGAGAGTGAGCGTTGAAAAAGTTTTCCTGTGTCCATTTCACTGTAAACCAAGGCCATCAGGAGTTAGTTTAGAGTCTCCGGGACTGGAAAATATCCCCGAAATTCCAAGAAATCAAACCGAAGTTGGTCAAAATCACGATGCGCCTAAGACGATCTTGGCTACTCTTTCAAATTTAAAGTTAAGTGGGGCTATATTTCGGCCTCGAAGCTCAAAACCGAGCGTGCGATCGCTTTACCTGTGTCCATTCAACTTTAAACCAGGACCACCAGGATTTAGTTTAGAGTCCCCGGGACTGGAAAATATCCACCAAGTTGCGGGAAATCGAGCCAAAGTTGGTCAAAATCACGATGCGCGCAAGGAGGTCTCGGCTACTCTATCAGTATTGAAGTGAAGTGGGGCTATATTTCCGCCCAGAAGCTGGAAAGGGAGCGTTCAAAAAGTTTTGCTGTGTCCATTTCACTGCAAATCAAGGCCATCAGGAGTTAGTTTAGAGTCTCCGGGACTGGAAAATATCCCCCAAGTTCCGGCAAATCGAGCTGAAGCTGGTCAAAATCACCATGCGTGCAAGGCGGTCTCTGCTGCTTTATGAGTCTTGAAGTGAAATGGGGCTATATATTTTGGCCCAGAAGCTCGAAAGTAAGTGTTCAAAAATATTTGCTCTGTCCATTTCACTGCAAACCAGGGCCATCAGGAGTTAAATTAGAGTCCCTCAAACTGGAAAATATCCCCCACGTTCCGGCAAATCGAGGCAAAGTTTCTCAAAATCAATATGCGCGTAAGGCGGTCTCGGCAACTCTTTCAGTCTTAAAATGAAGTTGGGCTATATTTCGGCCTAGAAGCTCGAAACCCAGCGTGCGCTTCTTTTACCTATGTGCATTTCACTGAAAACTAAGGCCATCAGGAGTTAGTTTAGAGTCTCCGGGATGGGAAAATATCCCCCAATTACCGGCAAATTAAGCCAAAGTTGCTCAAAACCACGATGCGCGTAAGGCCGTCTCGGCCCTTCTTTGAGTCTTAAAATGAAGTGGGGCTATATTTCGGCCTACAAGCTCGACACCGACCGTGCCCTCCTTTTACCTGTGCCCATTTCACTGAAAACTAAGGCCGTCAGGAGTTAGTTTCGAGCCCCCGGGACTTGAAAATATCGCCCAGGTTCTGGCAAATTGAGCCAAAGTTGCTCAAAATCACGATGCGCTTAAGGCGCTCTCGGCTACTCTTTCAGTCTTAAAATGAAAAGGGGCTATATTTCGGCCTAGAAGCTCGAAACCGAGCGTGCGCTCCTTTTGCTTGTGTCCATTTTACTGAAAACTAAGGCAACCAGGAGTTACTTTAGAGTCCGCAGGACTGGAAAATATCCCTCAAGATCCGGGAAATCGTGGCAAAGTTGCTCAAAATCACGATGCTCGTGAGGCGGTCTCGGCCACTCTTTCAGTCTTAAAAAGAATTGGGGCTATATTTCCGCCTAGAAGCTCTACACGAAGCGTGCGCTCCTTTTGGCTGTGTTTATTTCACTGAAAACTAAGGCTATCAGTAGTTAGTTTAGAGTACCCAAGACTGGAAAATATACCCCAAGTTCCGGCAAGGCGAGCCAAAGTTTCTCAAAATACGTTGCTCGTAAGGCGGTCCCTGCTACTCTTTTAGTCTTAAAATGAAGCAGGGATATATTTCGGCCTAGAAGCTCGATCCCGAGCGTGCGCTTCTTTACCCTGTGTCAATTTCACTAAAAACTAAGGCAATCAGCAGTTAGTTTGGAGTCCCCGAAACTCGAAAATATCCCCCAAGGTCTGGGAAATGAAGCCAAAGTTGCTCAAAAGCACGATGCGCGTAAGGCAGTCTCGGCTACTCCTTCAGTCTTAAAATGAAGTGAAGCTATATTTCAATCAGGAAGCTTGACACCGAGGTTGCGCTTCTTTTACCTGTGACCATTTCACTGAAAACTAAGGCTATCAGGAGTTAGTTAAGAGTTCCCGGGACTGGAAAATATCGTCAAGTTCCGGCAAATCGAGCCAAAGCTGCTCAAAATCACGATGCCCGTAGGGCGGTCTCGGCTACTCTTTCAGTCTTAAAATAAAGTGGGGCTATATTTCGGCCTAGAAACTCGACACCGAGCGTGCGCTCCTTTTGGCTGTGTCCATTTCTCTGAAAACTAAGGCCCTCAGGAGTTAGTTTACAGTCCTCGGGACTGGAAAATATCACCCAAGTTCCGACAAATCGAGCCAAAGTTGTGAAGTGGGGCTATATTTGGGCCCAAAAGCTCGAAAGTGAGAGTTTAAAAAGTTTTGCTGTGTCCATTTCACTGGAAACCAAGTCCATCAGGAGTTAGTTTAGAGTCCGCGCGACTGGAAAATATCCCCCATGTTCCGGGAAATCGAGCCGAAGTTGGTCAAAATCACGATGTGCGTAAGGCGGTCTCGGCTACCTTTTCAGTGTTAAAGTGAAGTGGGGCTATATTTCGGCCCAGAAGCTCGAACGCGAACGTGCGATCGTTTTACCTGTGTCAATTTCACTGCATAGAAGCCCATCAGGAGTTAGTTAGAGTCCCCGGGACTGGAAAATATCCAACAAGTTCCGGGAAATCAAACCGAAGTTGGTCAAAATCACGATGAGTGCAAATCGGTTTCGGCTACTCTTTTAGTCTTAAAGTTAAGGGGGGCTTTATTTTGGCCTAGAAGCTGGAAACCGAGCGTTCGATCGTCTTACCTATGTCCATTTCAATAAAAACCAAGGTCATCACCGGTTAGTTTAGAGTCCCCAGGACTGGAAAATATCCCGAAAGTTCCGGGAAATCGAGCCAAAGTTGGTTAAAATCACGATGGGCGTAAGGAGGTCTCGGCTACTCTAACAGTCTTAAAGTAAAGTGGGGCTATATTTCTACCCAGAAGCTCGAAAGTAAGCGTTCAAAATGTTTTGCTGTGTCCATTTCACTACAAACCAAGGGCATCAGGACTTAGTTTAGAGTCCCCAGGACTGGAAAATATCACCCAAGTTGCAGGAAATCGAGCCGAAGTTTGTCAAAATCACGATGCGCGTAAGGCGGTCTCGGCTACTCGATCAGTCTGAAAGTGAAGTGGGGCTATATTTCGGCCTAGAAGCTCGAAACCGAGCGTGCGATCGTTTTACCTGTGTCCATTTCTAATGAAACCAATGCCATGAAAACTTAGTTTAGAGTTCCCGGGAGTAGGAAATGTCCCCCAAGTTCCGGGTAATGGAGCCAAAGTTGTTCAAAATCCCGATCTGCGTGAGGATATCTCACCTACTCTAACAGTCTTTAAGTGAAATGGGGCTATATTTCGGCCCAAAAGCTCGAAAGTGAGCGTTCAAAAAGTTTTGTTGTGTCCATGTCACTGGAAACCAAGTTAATCAGGAGTTAGTTTAGAGTCCCCGGGACTGGAAAATATCCCCCAAGTCTCGGGATATCAAAGCGAAGTTGGTCAAAATCACGATGCGCGCAAGACGGTCTCGGCTACTCTTTTAGTCTTGAAGTGAAGTGGGGCTATACTTCGGCCTAAAAGCTCGAAACCGAGCGTGCGATCGTTTTACCTGGGTCCATTTAACTAAAAACCAAGGCCATCACTAATTAGTTTAGAGTCGCCGGGACTGGAAAAGATCCCCCAAGTTCCGGAAACTTGAACCAAAGTTGGTCAAAATCACGATGCGCGTAAGGATGTCTCGGCTACTCTATCAGTCTTAAGGTTAACTGGAGCTATATTTCGGCCCAGAAGCTCGAAATCGAGCGTTCAAAAAGTTTTGCTGTGTCCATTTCACTGCTAACCAAGGGTACCAGGAGTTAGTTTAGAGTCCACGTCACTGCAAAAATATCCCCCAAGTTCGGGCAAATCGAGCCGAAGTTCGTTAAAATCACGTTGCGCGCAAGGCGGTCTCGGCTACTCTATGAGTCTTAAAGTAAAGTGGGGCTATATTTCGGCCCAAAAGCTCGAAAGTGACAGTTGAAAAAGTTCTACTGTGTCTGTTTCACTGCATACCAAGGCCATCAGGAGTTAGTTTAGAGTCCCAGGGACTGGAAAATATTCCCCAAGTTCCGGGAAATTGAGCTAAAGTTTGTCAAAATCACGATGCGCGCAAGGCGGTCTCGGCTACTCTATTAGTCTTAAAGTGAAGTGGGCCTATATTTCCGCCCAGAAGCTCGAAAGTAAGCGTTGAAAAAGTTTTGGTGTGTCCATTTCACCGCACAAGAAGGCCATCAGGAGTTAGTTTAGAATCTCTGGGACTGGAAAATATTCCCCAATTTCCAAGAAATCGAGCTGAAGTCGGTTAAAATCACTATGCGCGGAAAGCGATTGCGGCTACTCTTTCAGTCTTAAAGTGAAGTGGGGCTATATTTCGGTCTAGAACCTCGAAACCGTGCGTGCGATCGCTTTACCTGTGTCCATTTCACTTCAAACCAAGGCCATCAGGAGTTAGTTTAGAGTCCCCGAGACTGGAAATTATCCCCCAAGTTTCGGAAAATCGAGCCAAAGTTGGTCAAAATCACATTGCGCGTAAGGTGGTGTCAGCTACTCTATCAGTCTTAAAGTGGTGGGGCTATATTTCGGCCTAGAAGCTCGACACCGAGCGTGCGATCGTTTTACTTGTGTCCATTTCACTAAAAACCAAGGCCATCATCAATTAGTTTAGAGTCCCCGGGACTGGAAAATATCCCGAAAGTTCCGGGAAATCGAGCCAAAGTTGTTTAAAATCACGATGGGCGTAAGGCGGTCTCGGCTACTCTAGCAGTCTTAAAGTAAAATGGGGCTATATTTCAGCCCAGAATCTCGAAAGTGATTGTTCAAAAAGTTTTCCTGTGTCCATTTCACAGCAAACCAAGGGAATCAGGAGTTAGTTTAGAGTCCCCGGAACTGGAAAAGATCCTCCAAGATCCGGGAAGTTAAGCCGAAGTTGGTCAAAATCATGATGTGCGCAAGAAGGTCGCGGCTACTCTATGAGTGTTAAAGTGAAGTGGGGCTATACTTCGGCCCAGAAGCTCGAATGAGAGCGCTCAAAAAGTTTTCCTGTGTCCATTTCACTGCAAACCAAGGATATCAGGAGTTAGTTGAAAGTCCCCGGGACTGGAAAATATCCCGCAAGTTCGAAAAATCGAGCCGAAATTGGTCAAAATCACGATGCGTTAAAGGCGGTCTCGGCTACTTTATGAGTCTTAAAGTAAGGTGGGGCTATATTTCGGCCCAGAAGCTCGAAAGTGAGCGTTCAAAAAGTTTTGCTGTCTTATTCTCTGCAAACCAAGGCCATCAGGATTTAGTTTAGGGTCGTCGAAACTGGAAAATATCCCCAAGTTCCGAGAAATCGAGCCGAAGTTGGCGAAATTTACAATACGCGCAAGGCGGTCTGGGCTACTCTATGAGTCTTAAAGTGAATTCGGGCTATATTTCGGCCCAGAAGCTCGAAAGTAAGCAATCAAAAAGTTTTGCTGTGTCCATTTTACTTCAAAACAAGGCCATAAGAAGTTAGTTTAGAGTCCCCGAGACTGGAAAATATAACCCAAGTTACTTGAAATGGAGCCGAAGTTGATGAAAATCACGATGCGGGTAAGACGGTCTCGGCTACTCTATCAGTCTTAAAGTGAAGTGGGGCTATATTTCGGCCCCGAAGCCCGAAAGTGAGCGTTGAAAAAAATTTGCTGTGTCCATTTCACTGCAAAACATGGCAATCAGGAGTTAGTTTAGAGTCCTCGGGACAGGAAAATATCCCCCCAGTTCCGGGAAATCGTGCCGAAGTTGGTCAAAATCACGATGCGCGGAAGGCGGTCTCGCGTACTCTATGAGTCTTAAAGTGAAGTGAGGCTATATTTCACTGCAAACCAACGCCATCAGGAGTTAGTTTAGAGTCCCCGGGTTTGCAGAATATCTCCCAAGTTCCGGGAAATCGAACCTAGATTGGTGAAAATCACGATGTGCGTAAGGCGGTCTTGGCTATTTTATGGGTCTTAAAGTTAAGTGGGGCTATATTTCAGCCCAGAAGTTCGAAACCGAGCGTTAAAATAGTTTTGCTGTGTCCAATTCACCGAAAACCAAGGTCGTCAGGAGTTAGTTGAGAGTACCCGGGACTGGAAAATATCTTCTAAGTTCCAGGAAATCGACCCGAAGTTGTTGAAAATCACGATGCGCGCAAGGCGCTCTCGACTACTCCATGAGTCTTAGCGTGAAGTGGGGCTATACATCGGCCCAGTACCTCGAAAGTAAGCGTTCAAAAAGTTTTGCTCTGTCTATTTCACTGCAAAGAAAGGCCATCAGGAGTTAGTTTAGAAACCTGGGACTGGAAAATATCCCCAAGTTCCGGCAAATCCAGACAAATTTCCTCAAAATCACGTTGTGCGTACGATGGTCTCGCCTACTCTTTCACTCTTAAAATAAAGTGGGGCTATATTTCAGCATAAAAGCTCGACACCGAGCGTGCCCTCGTTTTACCTGTGTCCATTTCACTGAAAACTAAGGCCATCAGGAGTTAGCTTAGAATCCTCGAGACTGGAAAATATCCCCCAAGTTCCCGAAAATCGCGCGAAAGTTGCTCAAAATAACGATGCGCCTAAGGCGGTTTCGTCCACTCATTCAGTCTTAAAATGGAGTGGGGCTATATTTCGGCCTAGAAGCTCGACACCGAGCGTGCGCCTTTTTTACAAGTGTCCATTTCACTAAAAACTAAGTCCATCAGAAGTTGGTTTAGGATTTCCGGGACGGAAAAATATACCCCACGCTCCGGCAAATCGAGCGAAAGTTGCTCAAAATGGCGATGCGCGTATGGCGGTCTCGGCTACTTTTTAACTCTTAAAATAAAGTGGGGCAATATTTTGGCCTTGAATTTTGACACCGCATGTGCGCTCCTTTTGCCTGTGTCCATTTCACTGAAAACTAAGGCCATCTGGAGTAAGTTTAGAGTCCCCAGAACTGGAAAATATTCCTAAAGTTTCGGCAAATCCCGTCCAAGTTTCTCAAAATTACGATAGGCGTAAGGGGGTCTCGGCCACTCTTTCAGTCTTAAAATAAAGTGGGGCTATATTTCGGCCTGGAAACTCGACACCGAGCGTGCGCTATTTTTGCCTGCTTCCATTTCACTGAAAACTTAGGCCATCAGAACTTAGTTTACAGTCTTCGGGACTGGAAAATATACCCCAACTTACCGCAAATCGAGCCAAACTTGCTGAAAATCACGATGCGCGTAAGGCGGTCTCGGCTACTCTTTCAGTCTTAAAATGAAGGCGAGCTATATTTCGGCCTAGAAGCTCGACACCGAGCGTGCGCTCCATTTCCCTGTGTCCATTTCACTGAAAACAAAGGACATCAGGAGTTAGTTTAGAGTCCCCGAGACTGGAAATTATTCCCCGAGTTCCGGGAAATCGAGCCAAACTTGCTTAAAATCACGAATCGCGTCAAGGGGTCTAAGCCACTCTTTCAGTCTTAAAAAGAAGTGGGGCTATATTTCGGCCTACAAGCTCGCCACCGAGCATGCGCTCCTTTTGCCTGTCTCCTTTTAACTGAAAACTAAGGCCATCAGGAGTTAGTTTAGAGTCCCCAGAACTGGAAGATATCCCCCAAGTTCCGGTAAATCCAGCCAAAGTTTCTCAAAATCACAACGCGAGTAAGGCGGTCTCGGCTACTCTTTCAGTCTTAAAATGAAGTGGGGCTATATTTCGGCCAAGAAGCTCGACACCGAGGGTGTGCTCCTTTTGCCTGTGTCCATTTTACTTAAAAGTAAGGCCATCATTAGTTAGTTTCGAGTCTCTGGGACTGGAAAATATCCACGGACCTCTGAAAAATCGAGGCAAAGTTGCTGAAAATCACGATGCGCGTAAGGCGGTCTCGGTAACTCTTTCAGTCTTAAAATGAAGTTGGGCTATATTTCGGCCTGGAAGTTCGACAGCGAGCGTGCGCTCCTTTTGCCTGTGTTCATTTTACTGAAAAGTAAGGCCCCTAGCAGTTAGTTTAGAGACTTCGGGATTCGAAAATATCCCCCAAATTCCGGCAAATCGAGCCAAAGTTGCTCGAAATCACGATGCGCGTAAGGCGATCTCGGCTACTCTTTCAGTCTTAAAATGAGGTGGGGCTATATTTCGGCCTACAAGCTCGACATTGTGCCTGCTCTCCTTTTGCCTGTGTCCATTTCACTGAAAACTAAGGCCATCAGGAGTTAGTTTAGGGTCCTCGGGACTGGAAAATGTCCCCGAAGTTCCGGCAAATCGAGCCAAAGTTGCTCAAAATCACCATGCGCCTAAGGCGGTCTCGTCCACTCATTCAGTCTTAGAATGAAGTGGGGCTATATTTCGGCCTAGAAGCTCGACACCGAGCGTGCGCTCCTTTTGCCTCTGTCCATATCACTGAAAACTAAGTCCATCAGGAGTCAGTTTAGAGTTCCAGGGACTGGAAAATATCACCCAAGTTTAGGCAAATGGAGCCAAAGTTGCTCCAAATCACGATGCGCTTAAGGCGGTTTCCGCGACTCTTGCAGTCTTAAAATGAAGTGGGGCTATATTTCGGTTTAGAAGCTCGACACCGAGCGTGCGCTCCTTTGCCGTTGTCCATTTCACTAAAAACTAAGGCCATCAGGAGTTAGTTAAGAGTCCCCCGGACTGGAAAATATGCCCCGAGTTACGGCAAATCGAGCCAAAGTTGCTCAAAATCACTATGCGCTTAAGGCGGTCTCCGCTCCTTTTTCTTGTGTCCATTTCACTGAAACCTAAGCCCATCAGGAGTTAGTTTAGAGTCCCCGGCACTGGAAACTATCCCCTAAGTTCCGGCAAATTAAGCCAAAGTAGCTCAAAATCACGGAAAGCGTAAGGTGGTCTCGGCTACTATTTCAGTCTTAAAATAAAAGGGGTCTAAATTTCGGCCTAGAAGCTCGACACTGAGCGTGCCCTCCTTTTGGCTGTGTCCATTTCACTAAAAACTAAGGCCATCACGAGTTAGTAAGAGTCCCCGGCACAGGAAAAGATCCCCCATGTTCTGGGAAATAAAGCCAAAGTTGCTCAAAATCACGATGCAAAATAACTCTTTCAGTGTTAAAATGAGGTGGGCTATATTTCGGCCTACAAGCTCGACACCGAGCGTGCGCTCCTTTCGCCTGTGTCCGTTTCACTAAAAACTAAAGGCATCAGGTGTTAGTTTAGAGTCCCCGGGACTGGAAAATATATCCCAAGCTCCGGCAAATTGAGCCAAAGTTGTTCAAACGGAGGATGCGCGTAAGGCGCTCTCGGTCACCCTTTCAGTCTTAAAATGAAGTGACGCTATATTTCGACCTAGAAGATCGACACCGAGCGTGCGCTCGTTTTGTCTGTGTCCATTTCACTGAAAACTAAGGCCGTCAGGAGTTAGTTTAGAGTCCTCGAGACTGGAACATATCCCCCAAGTTCCGTCAAATTGAGCCAAAGTTGCTCAAAATCACGATGCGCGTAAGGCGGTCTCGTCCAATTATCAGTCCTAAATTGAAGTGGGGCTACATTTCGGTCTAGAAGCTCGACACCGAGCGTGCGCTCCTTTTGTGTGTGTCTATTTCACTGAAAACTAAGTCCCTATGGAGTTAGATTAGACTCCCTGGCATTGGAAAATATCCCTTAAGTTCCGGCAAATCGAGCCAAAGTTGCTCAAAATCACGACGCGCGTAAGGCGGTATGCGCCACTCTTTCAGTCTTTAAATGAAGTGGGGCTATATTTCGGCCTAGAAGCTCGACACCGAGCGTGCGCTCCTTTTGCCTGTGTCCATTTCACTGAAAACTAACGCCATCAGGAGTTAGTTTGGAGTCCCCGGGACTGCAAAATATCACCCAAGTTCCGACAAATCAAGCCAAAGTTGTGAAGTAAGGCTATAGTTCGGCCCGGAAGCTCGAAACCGAGAATTCAAAAAGTTTTGCTGTGTCCATTCCATTGCAAACCAAGGCCATCAGGAGTTAGTTTAGAGACACCGGGACTAGAAAATATCCCGAAGTTTCGGGAAATGGAGCTGAAGTTGGTCTAAATCCCGATGCGCGTAAGGCGGTCTCGGCTACTCTATGAGTCTAAGTGAAGTGGGGCTATATTTCGGCACTGAAGCTCGAAACTGAGCGTTCAAAAAGTTTTTCTGTATCAGTTTAACTGCAAACCAAGGCCATTAGGAATTAGTTTAGAGTCCCCGGGACTGAAAAATATCCTTCAAGTTCCGGAAAATTAAGCCGAAGTTGCTCAAAATCACGATGCGCGTAAGGCGGTCTCGGCCACTCTTTCAGTCTTAAAATGAAGTGGGGCTATATTTCGGTCTACAAGCTCGGTACCGAGCGTGCGCTCCTTTTACCTGCGCCCATTTCACTTAAAACTAAGGCCATCAGGAGTTAGTTTAGAGACCCCGGGACTAGAAAATATACCCCATGTTTCAGCAAATCGAGCCAAAGTTTCTCAAAATCACGATGCGCGTAAGGCGGTCTCGGCTACTGTTTCAGTCTTAAAATGAAGTGGGGCTATATTTCGGCCTAGAAGTTCGACACCGAGAGTGCGCTCCTTTTCCCTGTGTCCATTTCACTGAAAACTAAGGCCATCAGGAGTTTGTTTAGAGCCCCCGGGACTGGAAAATAGCCCCCAAGTTCTCGCAAATTAAGCCAAAGTTGCTGAAAATCACGATGCGCGCAAGGTGGTCTCGACTAATCTGTGAGTCGTAAAGTGAAGTGGGCTATATTCGGCCCAAAAGCTCGAAACCGAGCGCTGAAAAAGTTTCCTGTGTCCATTTCACTGCAAACCAAATCAATCAGGAGTTAGTTTTGAGTCCCCGGGACTTCAAAATTTCCGGCAAGTTCCGGGAAATGGAGTTCAAGGTTGTCAAAATCACGATGCGCGCAAGGCGGTCTCGGCTTCTCTATGATTCTTAAAGTGAAGTTGGGGTATATTTCGGCCTAGAAGCTCGAAAGTGAGCATTCAAAAAGTTTTGCTGTGTCTATTTCACTGCAAACCAAGGCCATCAAGATTTAGTTTAGAGTCCTCGAAACTGGAAAATATCCCCGAAGTTCCGAGAAATCGAGCCGAAGTTGGTCAAAATTACGATGCGCGCAACGTGGTCTCGGATACTCTATGAGTCTTAAAGTTAAATGGGGCTATATTTCCGCCCAGAAGCTCGAAAGTGAGCGCTGAAGTGGTTTTGCTGTGTCCATTTCAGTGAAAACAGAGGCCATCAGGAGTTAGTTTAGAGTCTTTGGGCCTGGAAAATATCCCCCTAAATTCTGGGAAATAGAGCCCCAGTTGGTCAAAATCACAATGCGCGCAAGTAGGTCTCCACTGCTCTTTTAAACTTAAAGTAAAGTGAAGGCTATACTTCGGCCTAGAAGCTCGAAAGCGAGCGTTCAAAAAGTTTTGCTCTGTCCATTTCACTGCAAACCAAATCAATCAGGAGTTAGTTTAGGGTCCCCGGGACTGCAAAATTTCCCGCAAGTTTCGGGAAATCGAGTTTAAGGTTGTCAAAATTACGATGCGCGCAAGGCGGTCTCGGCTACTCTATAAGTCTTACACTAAAGTACGGCTATATTTCGGCCCAGAAGCTTGAAAGTGAGCATTGAAAAAGTTTTACTGTGTCCATTTCACTGCAAACCAAGTCCATCATAAGTTAGTTTAGAATCCCCGGGACTGGAAAATATCCCCCAAGTTCCGGGAAATCGAGCCAAAGTTGGTCAAAATCACAATGCGCGCAAGACGGTCTCGGCTAGTCTTTCAGTCTTAAAATGAAGTGGAGCTATATTTCGGCCCAGAAGCTCGAAAGTCAGCGTTCAAAAAGTTTTGCTCTGTCCATTTCACTGCAAACCAAGTCCATCAGGAGTTAATATAGAGTACCCGGGACTGGAAAATATCCCCCAAGGTCCGGGATATCGAGCCGAAGTTGGTCGAAATCTCGATGCGCGGAAGGCGGTCTCGGCTGTTCTTTTAAACTTAAATTAGTGAGGCTATATTTCGGCATAGAAGCTCGAAACCGAGCGTGCGATCGTTTTAACTGTGTCAATTTCACATGAAACCAAGGACATCAGGAGTTATTTTAGAGTCCCCGAGACTGAAAAACTTTCCACAAGTTTCAGGAAATCGAGCCAAAGTTGGTCAAAATTACGATGAACGCAAGGCGGTGTCGGCTACTCTATAAGTTATAAAGTGTAATGGGTCTATATTTCGGGCTACAAGCTCGAAACCGAGAGTGCGATCATTTTACCTGTGTCTATTTTGCTCAAAACCTAGGCCATCACTGGTTAGTTTAGAGTCCCCGGGACTGGAAAATATCCCCCAAGTTCAAGGAAATCGAGCCAAAGTTGGTGAAAATCACGATGCGCCGTAATGCGGTCTCGGCTATTCTTTCAGTCTTAAAGTGAAGTGGGGCTATATTTCGGCCCAGAAGCTCGAAAGGGAGCGTTCAAAACGTTTTCCTGTGTCCATTTCACTTCAAACCAAGGCCATCAGGAGTTAATTTAGGGTCGTCGGGACTGGAAAATATCTCTGAAGTTCCGGGAAGTCGAGCCCAAGTTGGTCAAATTCACGATGCGCGCAAGGCGGTGTCGGCTCCTCTTTCAGTCTTAAAGTGAAGTGGGGCTATATTTCGGCCCAGAAGCTCGAAACCGAGCGTTCAAAAAGTTTTCCTCTGTCCTTTAACTTCAAACCAAATCAATCAGGAGGTACTTTAGTGTCCCCGGGACTGGAAAATATCCCCCAAGTTCCGGGAAATGGAGCTGAAGTTGGTCAAAATAATGATGCGGGCAAAGCGGTCTTGGCTGCTCTATGAGTCTTAAAAAGAAGTGGGGGTATATTTCGGCCCAGAAGCTGGAAAGTGAGCGTTCAAAAAGTTTTGCTGTATCAATTTTACTGCAAACCAAGGCCATTAGGAGTCAGTTTAGAGTCCCCAAGACTGGAAAATATGCCCCAAGTTCCGAGAAATCGATCCGAAGTTGGTCAAAATCCCGTCGTTTGGAAGACGGTTTCGGCTACTCTATGAGTCTTAACGTAAAGTGGGGCTACATCTCGGCCCAAAAGCTTGAAAGTGAGGAATCAAAAAGTTTTGCTGTGTCCTGTTAACTGCAAACCTAGGCCATTAGGAATTGGTTTAGAGTCCCCGGGAGTGAAAATATCCCCCAAGTTCCGGGAGATTGAGCCGAAGTTGGTCAAAAGCACGATGCCGCCCGGCGCACTCGGCTACTCTATGAGTCTTAAAGTGAAGTGGGGCTATATTTCAGCCCAGAAGCTCGAAAGTGAGCGTTCAAAACGTTTTGCTGTGTCCATTTCACTGTAAACCAAGGCTATCAGAAGTTAGGTTAGAGTCCCCGGGACTGGAAAATATCCCTCAAGTTCCGGGAAATCGAGCCCGAGTTGGTCAAAATCACGATGCGCGCAGGGCGGTGTCGGCTACTCTATGAGTCTTAAAGTGAAGTGGGGCTATATTTCGGCCCAGAGCTCGAAACTGAGCGTCCAAAAAACTTTCCTGTGTCCATTTCATTGGAAACCAAGGCCATTAGGAGTTACTTTAGAGTCCCAGGAACTGGAAAATATCCATCAACTTGCGGGAAGTCGAGCCGAAGTTGGTCAAAATTACGATGCGCGCAAGCGGGTCTCGGCTACTCTATGACTCTTAAAGTGTAGTGGGGCTATATTTCGGCCTAGAAGCGCGAAAGTGAGCGTTCAAAAAGTTTTGCTTTGTCAATTTCACTGCAAATCAAGGCCATTAGGAGTTAGTTTAGAGTCCCCGGCACTGGAAGATATCCCCCAAGTTCCGGCAAATCGAGCCTTTTTTGGTCAAAATCACGATGCGCGCAAGGCGGTCTCTGCTGCTTTATGAGTCTTAAAGTGAAATGGGGCTATATATTTTGGTCCAGAAGCTCGAAAGTAAGCGTTCAAAAAGTTTTGCTGTGTCCATTTCACTGCAAACCAGGGCCATCAGGGGTTAGTTTAGAGTCCCTCAGACTGGAAAATATCCCCCAGGTTCCGGCAAATCGAGGCAAAGTTTCTCAAAATCACGATGCGCGTAAGGTGGTCTCGGCAACTCTTTCAGTCTCAAAATGAAGTCGGGCTATATTTCGGCCTAGAAGCTCCACACCCAGCGTGCGCTCCTTTTACCGGTGTCCATTTCACTGAAAACTAAAGCAACCAGGAGTTAGTTTAGAGTCTCCGTGATGGGAAAATATCACCCAATTTCCGCTAAATTAAGCCAAAATTGCTCAAAATCACGATGCGCGTAAAGCGGTCTCGGCCCTTCTTTTAGTCTTAAAATGAAGTTGGGCTATATTTCGGCGTACGAGCTCGACACCGAGCGTGCGCTCCTTTTACCTGTGCCCATTTCACTGAAAACTAAGGCCATCAGGAGTTAGTTTCGAGTCCCCGGAACTGGAAAATATCCCCCAGGATCTGGCAAATTAAGCCAAAGTTGCTCAAAATCGCGATGCGCTTAAGGCGCTCTCGGCTACTCTTTCAGTCTTAAAATAAGAAAAGGCTATATTTCGGCCTAGAAGCTCGAAACCGAGCGTGCGCTCCTTTTGCCTGTTTCTATTTTACTGAAAACTAAGGCAATCAGAAGTTAGTTTAGAGTCCGCAGGACTGGAAAATATCCCCCAAGATCGGGCAAATCGAGTCAAAGTTGCTCAAAATCACGATGGGCGTAAGGCGGTCTCTTCTACTCTCTTAGTCTTAAAGTGAAGTGGGCCTAAATTTCCGCCCAACAGGAGTTAGTTTAGAATCTCTGGGACTGGAAAATATTCCCCAATTTCCAAGAAATCGAGCTGAAGTCGGTTAAAATCACTATGCGCGGAAAGCGATTGCGGCTACTCTTTCAGTCTTAAAGTGAAGTGGGGCTATATTTCGGTCTAGAACCTCGAAACCGTGCGTGCGATCGCTTTACCTGTGTCCATTTCACTGAAAACTAAGGCCATCGGGAGTTAGTTTAGAGTTCCCGAGACTGGAAATTATCCCCCAGGTTCCGGCAAATCCAGCCAAAGTTGGTCAAAATCACGATGCGCGTAAGGCGGTCTCGGTTACTATTTCAGTCTTAAAATAAAGTGGGACCATATTTTAGCCTAGAAGCTCGACACGCAGCGTGTGCTCCTTTTGCCTGTGTCCATTTCACTGAAAACTAAGCCAATCAGGAGTTAGTTTAGAGTCACCGGGACTGGAAAATATCCCCCAACTTCCGGCAAATCAAGCCAA
The DNA here is from genome assembly GCF_042242905.1 of Orbicella faveolata. NCBI lineage: Eukaryota > Metazoa > Cnidaria > Anthozoa > Scleractinia > Merulinidae > Orbicella > Orbicella faveolata. Next base: position 12,246,240 of record NW_028301569.1, on the reverse strand, counting down.
AGTTGCTAAGAATCACGATGCGCGTACGGCGGTCTTAGCTACTCTTTTAGTCTTAAAATGAAGTGGGGCTATATTTCGGCCTAGAAGCTCGACACCGAGCGTGTGCTCCTTTTCCCTGTATCCATTTCACTGAAACTAAGGCCTTCAGGAGTTAGTTGAGAGTCCTTGGGACTGGAAAATATCCCCCAAGCTCCGGCAAATCGAGCTAAAGTTTCTCAAAATCACGATGCGCGTAAGGCAATCTCGGCTACTCTTTGAGTCTTAAAATGAAGTGGGGCTATATTTCGGCCTACAAGCTCGACACCGAGCGTGCGCTTCTGCTACTTGTGTTAATTTCACTGAAAACTAAGGCAATCAGGAGTTAGTTTGAATTCCCTGGGACTGGAAAATATACCTCATATACTCTAGACCATCAGGAGTTAGTTTAGCGTCCCTGGGACTGGTAAATATCCCCCAAGTTCCGGCAAGTCAAGCCAAAGTTGCTCAAAATCACTATGCGTATAAGGCGGTCTCTGCCTATCTTTCAGTCTTCAAATGAAGTCAGGCTATATTTCGGCCTCGAAGCTTTACATTAAGCGTGCGCTGCTTTTGCCTTTGTGCATTTGACTGAAATCTAAGGCCATCATGATTTAGTTTAAAGTCCCCGCGACTTAAAAATCTTCCCCAAGTTTCGCAAATCGAGCCAAAGTTGCTCGAAATCAAGTTGCGCTTAAGGCGGTCTCGGCTAGTCTTTTAGTCAACATGATGTGCGGCTATATTTCGGCCTAGAAGCTCGACACCGAGCGTGTGCTCCTTTTCCCTGTATCCATTTCACTGAAACTAAGGCCTTCAGGAGTTAGTTGAGAGTCCTTGGGACTGGAAAATATCCCCCAAGCTCCGGCAAATCGAGCTAAAGTTTCTCAAAATCACGATGCGCGTAAGGCAGTCTCGGCTACCCTTTGAGTCTTAAAATGAAGTGGGGCTATATTTCGGCCTACAAGCTCGACACCGAGCGTGCGCTTCTGCTACTTGTGTTAATTTCACTGAAAACTAAGGCAATCAGGAGTTAGTTTGAATTCCCTGGGACTGGAAAATATACCTCATATACTCTAGACCATCAGGAGTTAGTTTAGCGTCCCTGGGACTGGTAAATATCCCCCAAGTTCCGGCAAGTCAAGCCAAAGTTGCTCAAAATCACCATGCGTATAAGGCGGTCTCTGCCTATCTTTCAGTCTTCAAATGAAGTCAGGCTATATTTCGGCCTCGAAGCTTTACATTAAGCGTGCGCTGCTTTTGCCTTTGTGCATTTGACTGAAATCTAAGGCCATCATGATTTAGTTTAAAGTCCCCGCGACTTAAAAATCTTCCCCAAGTTTCGCAAATCGAGCCAAAGTTGCTCGAAATCAAGTTGCGCTTAAGGCGGTCTCGGCTAGTCTTTTAGTCAAAATGATGTGCGGCTATATTTCGGCCTAGAAGCTCGACACGCAGCGTGCGCTCCTTTTGCTTGTGTCCATTTCACTGAAAACTAAGGCCATCCGGACTTAGTTTAGAGTCCTCGGGACTGGAAAATATCATTCAAATTCCCACAAATCGAGACAAAGGTTTTGAAGTGGGGCTATATTTCGGCCCAAAAGCTCGAAAGTGAGAGTTCAAAAAGTTTTGCTGTGTCCATTTCACTGGAAACCAAGTCTATCAGGAGTTAGTTTAGAGTCCCCGCGACTGGAAAATACCCCGCATGTTCCGGGAAATCGAGCCGAAGTTGGTCAAAATCACGATGCGCGTAAGCCGGTCTCGGCTACGTTTTCAGTCTTAAAGTGAAGTGGGGCTATATTTCGGCCGAGAGACTCGAAACCGAACGTGCGATCGTTTTACCTGTGTTAATTTCACTGTAAACCAAGCCCATCAGGAGTTTGTTTGGAGTCCCCGGGACTAGAAAATATCCACCAAGTTCCGGGAAATCAAACCGAAGTTGGTCAAAATCACGATGCGCGCAAGTCGGTTTCGGCTACTCTTTTAGTCTTAAAGTGAAGTGGGACTTTATTTTGGCCTAGAAGCTGGAAACCGAGCGTGCGATCGTTTTACCTGTGTCCATTTCACTAAAAACCAAGGCCATCACCAATTAGTTTAGAGTCCCCAGGACTGGAAAATATCCCGAAAGTTCCGGGAAATCGAGCCAAAGTTGGTTAAAATCACGATGCGCGTAAGGTCTCGGCTACTCTAACAGTCTTAAAGTAAAGTGGGGCTATATTTCTACCCAGAAGCTCGAAGGTAAGCGTTCAAAATGTTTTGCTGTGTCCATTTCACTACAAACCAAGGGCATCAGGACTTAGTTTAGAGTCCCCAGAACTGGAAAATATCGCCCAAGTTGCAGGAAATCGAGCCGAAGTTTGTCAAAATCACGATGCGCGTAAGGCGGTCTCGGCTACTCGATCAGTCTTAAAGTGAAGTGGGACTATTTTTCGGCCTAGAAGCTCGAAACCGAGCGTGCGATCGTTTTCCCTGTGTCCATTTCTATGGAAACCAAGGCCATAAAAACTTAGTTTAGAGTTCCAGGGACTAGAAAATATTCCCCAAGGGCCGGGAAATGGAGCCAAAGTTGTTCAAAATCCCGATGTGCGTGAGGCGGTCTCGGCTACTCTAACAGTCTTAAAGTGAAATTGGGCTATATTTCGGCCCACAAACTCGAAAGTGAGCATTCAAAAAGTTTTGTTGTGTCCATTTCACTGGAAACAAAGGCCATCAGGAGTTAGTTTAGGGTCCCCGGGACTGGAAAATGTCCCCCAATGCTCGGAATATCAAGGCGAAGTTGGTCAAAATCATGATGCGCGCAAGACGGTCTAGGCTACTCTTTTAGTCTTAAAGTGAAGTGGGGCTATACTTCTGCCTAAAAGCTCGAAACCGAGCGTGCGATCGTTTTACCTGGCTCCATTTAACTAAAAACCAAGGCCATCACCAATTAGTTTAGAGTCGCCGGGACTGGAAAATATCCCCCAAGTTCCCGAAAATTGAACCAAAGTTGGTCAAAATCACGATGCGCGTAAGGATGTCTCGGCTACTCTATCAGTCTTAATATAAAGTGGAGCTATATTTCGGCCCAGAAGCTCGAAATCGAGCGTTCAAAAAATTTTGCTGTTTCCATTTCACTGCAAACCAAGGCCATCAGAAGTTAGTTTTAGACTCCCTTGGACTGGAAAATATCCCCTAATTTCGAGGTAATTGAGCCAAAGTTGGTCAAATTAACGATGCACGCAAGGCGGTCTCGGCCACTCTATCAGTCTTAAATTAAAGTGAGGCTTTACTTCGGCCCAGAAGCTCGAAAGTGAGCGTTAAAAAAGTTTTGCTGTGTCCGTTTCGCTACAACCCAACGCCATTAGGAAATAGTTTAGAGTCACCGGGACTGGAAAATATTCCCTAAGTTTCGGGAAATCGGGCCGAGGTTGGTCAAAATCACAAGTCGCGCAGGGCGGTCTCGGGTACTCCATGAGTCTTAAAGTGAAATTTGGCTATATTTCGGCCTAGAAGCTCGAAACCGAGCGTGCGATCGTTTTAATTGTGTCCATTTCACTAAAAACCAACGCCATCATCAATTAGTTTAGAGTCTCCGGGACTGGAAAATATCCCCCAAGTTCTGGAAAATCGAGCCGAAGTTGTTTAAAATCACGATGCGCGGAAGGCGGTCTCGGCTAGTCTATGAGTCTTAAAGTAAAGTGGGCCTATATTTCGGCCCAGAAGCTCGAAAGTGGGCGTTCAAAAAGTTTTACCCTGTCTATTTCACTGCATACCAAGACCATCAGGAGTTAGTTTAGAGTCCCAGGGACTGGAAAATATCCCCCAAGTTCCGGGAAATTGAGCTAAAGTTTGTCAAAATCACGATTCGCGCAAGGCGGTCTCGGCTACTCTATTAGTCTTAAAGTGAAGTTAGCCTATATTTCCGCCCAGAAGCTCGAAAGTAAGCGTTCAAAAAGTTTTGCTGTGTCCATTTCACCGCAGAACAAGGCTATCAGGAGTTGGTTTAGAATCCCTGGGACTGGAAAATATTCCCCAATTTCCAAGAAATCGAGCCGAAGTTTGTCAAAATCACTATGCGCGGAAAGCGATCGCGGCTACTCTTTCAGTCTTAAAGTGAAGTGGGGCTATATCTCGGTCTAGAACCTCGAAACCGTGCGTGCGATCGCTTTACCTGTGTCCATTTCACTTCAAAGCAAGGCAATCAGGAGTTAGTTTAGAGTCCCTGAGACTGGAAATTATCCCCCAAGTTCCGGAAAATCGAGCCAAAGTTGGTCAAAATCACAATGCGCGTAAGGCGGTCTCGGCTACTCTATCAGTCTTAAAGTGAAGTGGGGCTATATTTCGGCCCAGAAGCTCGAAAGTGAGCGTTCAAAAACTTTTACTGTGTCTATTTCACTGCATACCAAGGCCATCAGCAGTTAGTTTAGAGTCGCAAGGACTGGAAAATATCCCCCAAGTTCCTGGAAATTGACCCAAAGTTGGTCAAAGTCACGATGCGCGCAACGCGGTTTCGACTACTGTTTAAGTCTTAAAGTAAAGTGGGGCTATATTTCGGCCTAGAAGCTCGACACGGAGCGTGCGATCGTTTTTCCTGTGTCCATCTCATTGGAAACCAAGGCCCTTAAGAGTTAGCTTAGAGTCCCCGGGACTGGAATATATCCCCCAAGTTCCGGGAAGTCGAGCCGAAGTTGGTCAAAATCACGATGCGTGAAAGGCGCTTATGGCTACTCTATGAGTCTTGAAGTGAAGTGGGGCTATATTTTGGCCCAGAAGCTCGAAAGTAAGCGTTCAAAAAGTTTTCCTGTGTCCATTTCACCCCAAAACAAGGTCATCAGGAGTTAGGTTAGAGTCCCTGGGACTGGAAAATATCCCCAAGGAAATCGAGCCCAAGTTGGTCGAAATCACGATGCCCGCAAGGCGGTCTCGGCTACTCTATGAGTCTTAAAGTGAAATGGGGCTATATTTTGGCCCAGAAGCTCGGAACCGAGCGTTCAAAAAGTTTTGCTGTGTCCATTTCACTGCTAACCAAGGCCATCAGGAGTTAGTTTAGTGTCCCCGGCACAGCAAAATTTCTTCCAAGTTCCAGAAAATCGAGCCGAAGTTGGTCAAAATCACGAAACGCGCACGGCGCTCACGGCTACTCTATCATTCTTAAAGTTAAATAGGGCTATATTTCGACCCAGAAGCTCGAAAGTGAGCGTTCAAACAGTTTTGCTGTGTCCATTTCAGTGCAAACCATGGCAATCAGGAGTTTGTTAAGAGTCCCCGGGACAGGAAAAAATCCCTTAAGTTGCAGGAAACCGAGTTGAAGTTTGTGAAAATCACGATGCCCGCAAGGTGGTCTTGACTACTCTCTGAGTCTTAAAATGAAGTGGGGCTATATTCGGGCCCAGAAGCTCGAAACCGAGCGTTCAAAAAGTTTTGCTGTGTCCATCTCACACCAAACCAAATCAATCAGGAGTTAGTTTAGAGTCCCCCGGACTGCAAAATTTCCCCCATGTTCCGGGAAATCGAGTTCAAGGTTGTCAAAATCACGATGCGCGCAAGGCTGTCTCGGCTACTCTATGAGTCTAAATGTGAAGTGGGGCTATATTTCGGCTCAGAAGCTCGAAAGTGAGCATTCAAAAAGTTTTGCTCTGTCCATTTCACTGCAAACCAAGGCCATCAGGAGTTAGTTTAGAGTTCCCAGGACTGGAGAATATCCCCCAAGTTCCGGGAAATCGAGCCGAAGTTGGTCAAAATTACGATGCGCGCAAGGCGGTCTCGGGTCCTCTATGAGTGTTAAAGTTAAATAGGGCTATATTTCGGTCCAGATACTTGAAAGTGAGCATTGAAAAAGTTTTGCTGTGTCCATTTCACTCAAACCAACTCCATCATAAGTTAGTTTAGAATCCCCGGGACTGGAAAATATCCCCCAAGTTCCGGGAAATCGAGCCAAAGTTGGTCAAAATCACAATGCGCGCAAGACGGTCTCGGCTAGTCTTTCAGTCTTAAAATGAAGTGGAGCTATATTTCGGCCCAGAAGCTCGAAAGTCAGCGTTCAAAAAGTTTTGCTCTGTCCATTTCACTGCACACCAAGGCCATCAGGAGTTAATATAGAGTACCCGGGACTGGAAAATATCCCCCAAGGTCCGGGATATCGAGCCGAAGTTGGTCGAAATCTCGATGCGCGCAAGGCGGTCTCGGCTGTTCTTTTAAACTTAAATTGGTGAGGCTATATTTCGGCATAGAAGCTCGAAACCGAGCGTGCGATCGTTTTAACTGTGTCAATTTCACATCAAACCAAGGACATCAGGAGTTAGTTTAGAGTCCCCGAGACTGAAAAACGTCCCCCAAGTTTCAGGAAATCGAGCCGAAGTTGGTCAAAATTACGATCAACGCAAGGCGGTGTCGGCTACTCTATAAGTTATAAAGTGAAATGGGGCTTTATTTTGGCCTACAAGCTCCAAAGCGAGAGTGCGATCGTTTTACCTGTGTCTATTTTGCTCAAAACCAAGGCCATCACCGGTTAGTTTAGAGTCCCCGGGACTAGAAAATATCCCCCAAGTTCCAGGAGCCTAAGTTGGTCAAAATCACGATGCGCGCAAGAAGGTCTTGGCTACTCTGTCAGTCTTAAAGTGAAGTGGGGCTGTATTTCGGCCCAGAAGCTCGAAAGTAAGCGTTCAGAAAGTTTGGCTATGTTTATTTCACTGCAAACCAAAGCCATCAGGAGTTAGTTTAAAGTCCACGGGACTAGAAAATATCCCCCAAGTTCCGGTAAATCGAGCCTAAGTTGGTGAAAATCACGATACGCGCAAGAAGGTCTTGGCTACTCTTTCAGTCTTAAAGTGACGTGGGGCTATATTTCGGCCCAGAAGCTCGAAAGTGAGCGTTCAAAACGTTTGGCTATGTTTATTTCACTGCAAACCAAGGCCATCAGGAGTTAGTTTAAAGTCTCCGGGACTGGAAAGTATCCCCCAAGTTCCGGCAAATCGACCAAAGTTGGTCAAAATCCCGTTGCGCAGAAGGCGGTTTAGGGAGTCTTTCAGTCTTAAAATGAAGTGAGGCTATATTTCGGCCTAGAAGCTCGAAACCCAGCGTGCGCTCTCTTTTCCTGTGTCCATTTCACTGAAAACTAACGTCATCAGGACTTAGTTTAGAGTCCTCGAGACTGTAAAATATCGCCAACGTTCCGGCAAATCGGGCCAAAGTTGCTCAAAATTACGACGCGCGCAAGGCGGTCTTGGATACTCTTTAAATCATAAAGTAAAGTGTTGCTATATTTCAGCCTAGAAGCTGGAAACAGAGCGTGCGATCGTTTTACTTGTGTCCATTACACTAAAAACCAAGGCCATCACCGGTTAGTTTAGTGTCCCCGGGACAGGAAAATATCCCGGAAGTTCTGGGAAATCGGGCCGAAGTTGGTCAAAATGACGAAACGCGTAAGGTGGCTTGGCCACCTGGCTTCAGTCTTAAAATAAAGTATAGCTATATCTTAGCCTAGAAGGTCGAAACTGAGCATGCAATCGTTTTACCTGTGTCTGTTTTACGAAAAACGAAGGCAATCACCGGTTAGTTTAGAGTCCCCGCGACTGGAAAATATCCTCCAAGTTCCGCGAAATCGAGCCGAAGTTGGTCAAAATCACGATGCGCGAAAGGCGGTCTCGGCTACTTTTTCATTTTTAAAGTGAAGTGGGGCTATATTTAAGCCGAGAAGCTCGAAACCGAGCGTGCAATCATTTTACCTGTGTCCATTTCAATAAAAACCAACGTCATCACCGGTTAGTTTAGAGTCCCCGGGACTGGAAAATATCCCCCAAATTCGGGAAATCGAGCCAAAGTTGGTCAAAATCACAGCGCATGTAAGGCGGTCTCGACTACTCAATCAGTCTTAAGGTCAAGTGGGCCTATATTTCGGCCCAGAAGCTCGAAAGTGCGCGTTTAAAAAGTTTTCCTGCGTCCATTTCACTTCAAAACAAGGGCATCGGGAGTTAATTTAGGGTCCCCGGGACTGGAAAATATATCCAAAGTTCCGGGAAGTCGAGCCCAAGTTGGTCAAATTCACGATGCGCGCAAGGCGGTGTCGGCTCCTCTTTCAATCTCAAAGTGAAGTGGGGCTATATTTCGGCCCAGAAGCTCGAAACCGAGCGTTCAAAACGTTTTCCTCTGTCCATTTCACTGGAAACCAAGGCCATCAGGAGTTACTTTAGGGTCCCCGCGCCTGGAAAATATCCCCCAAGTTCCGGGAAATCGAGCCAAAGTTGGTCAAAATCACGATGCGCGGAAGGCGGTCTCGGCTACTCTATCAGTATTAAAGTGAAGTGAGGCTATATTGCCGCCCAGAAGCTGGAAAGGGAGAGTTCAAAAAGTTTCGCTGTGTCCATTTCACTGCAAACTAAGGCCATTAGCAGTTAGTTTAGAGTCGCCGGGACTGGAAAATATCCTTCAAGATCCGGGAAATCGAGCGAAAGTTGGTCAAAAGAAGGATGCGGATAATGCGGTGTCGGGTAGTCTTTCAGTCTTAAAGTGAAGTGGGGCTATATTTCGGCCTCGAAGCTCAAAACCGAGCGTGCGATCGTGTTAGCTGTGTCCATTCAACTTTAAACCAGGGCCATCAGTAGTTAGTTTAGAGTCCCCGGGACTGGAAAATATCTACCAAGTTCCGGGAAATCGAGCCAAAGTTGGTCAAAATCACGATGCGCGTAAGGCGGTTTCGGGTAGTCTTTCAGTCTTAAAGTGAAGTGGGGCTTTATTTCGGCCCAGAAGCTCTGAACCGAACCTCCAAAAAGTTTTGCTGTGTCCATTTCACTGCACACCAAGGCCATCAGGAGTTAGTTTATAGTCCACGGGATGGAAAATATCCCTCAAGTTCCGGGAAATCGACCCGAAGTTGGTAAAAATTACGGAGCGGGCAAGGCGGCCTCGGTTACTTTATGACTGTTAAAGTGAAGTTGGGCTATATTTCGGCCTAGAAGCGCGAAAGTTAGCGTTCAAAAAGGTTTGCTTTGTCCATTTCACTGCAAATCAAGGCCATCAGGAGTTAGTTTAGAGTCTCCGGGACTGGAAAATATCCCCCAAGTTCCGGCAAATATAGCCGAAGCTGGTCAAAATCACGATGCGCGCAAGGCGGTCTCTGCTGCTTTATGAGTCTTAAAGTGAAATGGGGCTATATACTTTAGCCCAGAAGCTCGGAAGTAACCCTTCAAAACGTTTTGCTGTGTCCATTTCACTGCAAACCAGAGCCATCAGGAGTTAGTTTAGAGTCCCTCAGACTGGAAAATATCTCCCACGTTCCGGCAAATCGAGGCAAAGTTTCTCTAAATCACGATGCGCGTAAGGCGGTCTCGGGCACTCTTTCAGTCTTAAAATGAAGTGGGGCTATATTTCGGCCTCGAAGCTCAAAACCGAGCATGCGATCGTGTTAGCTGTGTCCATTCAACTTTAAACCAGGGCCATCAGTAGTTAGTTTAGAGTCCCCGGGAGTGGAAAATATCCCCCAAGTTCCGGGAAATCGAGCCGAAGCTGGTCAAAATCACGATGCGCGCAAGGCGGTCTCTGCTGCTTTATGAGTCTTAAAGTGAAATGGGGCTATATACTTTAGCACAGAAGCTCGGAAGTAACCCTTCAAAACGTTTTGCTGTGTCCATTTCACTGCAAAGCAGAGCCATCAGGAGTTAGTTTAGAGTCCCTCAGACTGGAAAATATCCCCCACGTTCCAGCAAATCGAGGCAAAGTTTCTCTAAATCACGATGCGCGTAAGGCGCTCTCGGGCACTCTTTCAGTCTTAAAATGAAGTGGGGCTATATTTCGGCCTAGAAATTCGACACCCAGCGTGCGCTCCTTTTACATGTGTCCATTTCACTGAAAACCAAGGCCATCAGGATATTAGTTTAGAGTCTCCGGGATGGGAAAATATCCCCCAATTTCCGGCAAATTAAGCCAAAGTTGCTCAAAATCACGATGCGCGTAAGACGGTCTGGGTCCTTTTTTCAGTCTTAAAATGAAGTGGGGCTATATTTCGGCCTACAAGCTCGACACCGAGCGCGCGCTCCTTTTACCTGTGCCCATTTCACTGAAAACTAAGGCCATCAGGAGTTAGTTTGGACTCCCCGGGACTGGATAATATCCCCCAGGTTCTGGCAAATTAAGCCAAAGTTGCTAAAAATCACAATGGGCTTAAGGCGCTCTCGGCTACTCTTTAAGTCTTAAAATGAAAAGGGGCTATATTTCGGCCTAGAAGCTCGAAACCGAGCGTGCGCCCCTTCTGCCTGTGTCCATTTCACTGAAAACAACGGCCATCAGGAGTTAGTTTAGAGTCCGCAGGACTGGAAAATATCGCGCACGATCTGGCAAATCGAGTCAAAGTTGTCAAAATCACGATGGGCGTAAGGCAGTCTCCGCCCCTCTTTCAGTCTTAAAATTAATTGGGGCTATATTTCGGCCTATTAGGTCGACACCGAGCATGCGCTCCTTTTGCCTGTGTGCTTTTCACTGAAAACTAAGGCAACCAGGAGTTAGTTTAGAGACCATGGGACTGGAAAATATCTCTCAAGTTGCGGCAAATGGAGCCAAAGTTGCTCAAATTGACGATGCTAGTGAGGCGGTCTCGGCCACTCTTTCAGTCTTAAAATGAAGTGGGGCTATATTTCGGCCCAGAAGCTTGACACCGAGCACGCGTTCCTTTTACCTGTGTCCATTTCACTTAAAACTAGGGCCGTCAGGAATTAATTTAGTGTCTTCGAGACTGGAAAATATCCTCCAAGTTCAGGCAAATTGAGTCAAAGTTGGTAAAAATCATGATGCGGGCAAGACGGTCTAGCTACTCTTTTAGTCTTAAAGTGAAGTGGGGCTATACTTCGGCCTAAAAGCTTGAAACCGAGCGTGCGATCGTTTTACCTGGCTCCACTTCACTAAAAAGCAAGGCCATCACCAATTAGTTTAGAGTCGCCAGGACTGGAAAATATCCCCCAAGTTCCGGAAAATTGAACCAAAGTTGGTCAAAATCACGATGCGCGTAAGGATGTCTCGGCTACTCTATCAGTCTTAAGGTAAAGTGGAACTATATTTCGGCCCAGAAGCTCGAAATTGAGCGTTCAAAAAGTTTTGCTGTGTCCATTTCACTGCACACCAAGGCCATCAGGAGATAATATAGAGTAACCGGGACTGGAAAATATCCCCCAAGGTCCGGGATATCGAGCCGAAGTTGGTCAAAATCTCGATGCACGCAAGGCGGTCTCGGCTGTTCTTTTAAACTTAAAGTAAAGTGAGGCTATATTTCGGCCTAGAAGCTCGAAACCGAGCGTGCGCCCCTTCTGCCTGTGTCCATTTCACTGAAAACAACGGCCATCAGGAGTTAGTTTAGAGTCCGCAGGACTGGAAAATATCGCGCACGATCTGGCAAATCGAGTCAAAGTTGTCAAAATCACGATGGGCGTAAGGCAGTCTCCGCCCCTCTTTCAGTCTTAAAATTAATTGGGGCTATATTTCGGCCTATTAGGTCGACACCGAGCATGCGCTCCTTTTGCCTGTGTGCTTTTCACTGAAAACTAAGGCAACCAGGAGTTAGTTTAGAGACCATGGGACTGGAAAATATCTCTCAAGTTGCGGCAAATGGAGCCAAAGTTGCTCAAATTGACGATGCTAGTGAGGCGGTCTCGGCCACTCTTTCAGTCTTAAAATGAAGTGGGGCTATATTTCGGCCCAGAAGCTTGACACCGAGCACGCGTTCCTTTTACCTGTGTCCATTTCACTTAAAACTAGGGCCGTCAGGAATTAATTTAGTGTCTTCGAGACTGGAAAATATCCTCCAAGTTCAGGCAAATTGAGTCAAAGTTGGTAAAAATCATGATGCGGGCAAGACGGTCTAGCTACTCTTTTAGTCTTAAAGTGAAGTGGGGCTATACTTCGGCCTAAAAGCTTGAAACCGAGCGTGCGATCGTTTTACCTGGCTCCACTTCACTAAAAAGCAAGGCCATCACCAATTAGTTTAGAGTCGCCAGGACTGGAAAATATCCCCCAAGTTCCGGAAAATTGAACCAAAGTTGGTCAAAATCACGATGCGCGTAAGGATGTCTCGGCTACTCTATCAGTCTTAAGGTAAAGTGGAGCTATATTTGGGCCCAGAAGCTCGAAATCGAGCGTTCAAAAAGTTTTGCTGTGTCCATTTCACTGCAAACTAAGGCCATCAGAAGTTAGTTTAGACTCCCTTGGACTGGGAAATATCCCCTAAATTCCAGGTTATTGAGCCAAAGTTCTTCAAAATCACGATGCGCGCAAGGCGGTCTCGGCCACTCTGTTAGTCCTAAATTAAAGTGGGGCTATATTTCGGCCCAGAAGCTCGAAAGTGAGCGTTAAAAAAGTTTTGCTCTGTCCATTTCGCTGCAAACCAAGGCCATTAGGACTTAGTTTAGAGTCCCCGGGACTGGAAAATATTCCCTAAGTTTCGGGAAATCGGGCCGAGGTTGGTCAAAGTCATGATGCCCGCAAAACGGTCTCGGCTACTCTATGAGTCTTAAAGTGAAATTTGGCTATATTTCGGCCTAGAAGCTCGAAACCGAGCGTGCGATCGTTTAACTTGTGTCCATTTCACTAAAAACCAACGCCATCATCAACCAGTTTAGAGTCCCCGGAACTGGAAATTATCCCCCAAAATCCGGGAAATCGAGCCAGAGTTTTTTAAAATCACGATGTGCGTAAGGGGGTCTCGGCTACTCTAACAGTCTTAAAGTAAAATGGGGCTATATTTCGGCCCAGATGCTCGAAAGTGATTGTTCAAAAAGTTTCCCTGTCTCCATTTCACAGCAAACCAAGACCATCAGGAGTTAGTTTAGAGTCCGCGGAATTGGAAAATATCCTTGAGCCGAAGTTGGTGAAAATCACGATGCGTTACGGCGGTGTCGGCTACTTTATGAGTCTCAAAGAAAGGTGGGGCTATATTTCGGCTCAGAAGCTCGAAAGTGGGTGTTCAAAAAGTTTTGCTGTGTCTATTTCACTGCAAACCAAGGCCATCAAGATTTAGTTTAGAGTCCTCGAAACTGGAAAATATCCCCCAAGTTCCGGGAAATCGAGCCGAAGTTGGTGAAATTTACGATGCGCGCAAAGCGGTCTCGGCTACTCTATGAGTCTTAAAGTGAACTGGGGCTATATTTCGGCCCAGAAGCTCGAAAGTAAGCAATCAAAAAGTTTTGCAGTGTCCATTTTACTGCAAACCAAGGCCATAAGAAGTTAGTTTAGAGTCCCCGAGACTAGAAAATATTCCCCAAATTACTTGAAATCGAAACGAAGTTGATGAAAATCGTGATGCGGGCAAGACGGTTTCGGCTACTCTATGAGTCTTAATGAGAAGTGGGGCTATATTTCGGCTCAGAAGCTCAAAAGTGAGTGTTCAAAAAATTTTGCTGTGTCCATTTCACTGCAAACCAAGGCCATCAGGAGTTAGTTTAGAGTCCTCGGGACTGGATAATATCTGCCCAGTTCCGGGAAATCGTGCCGAAGTTGGTCAAAATCACGATGTGCGGAAGGCGGCCTTGCCCAGTCGATGGGTCTTAAAGTGAAGTGGGGCCATATCTCGGCCCAGAAGCTCGAAAGTGAGAGTTCAAAAAGTTTTTCTGTTTCCATTTCACTGCAAACCAAGGCCGTCAGAAGTTAGTTTACAGTCCTTGAGACTAGAAAATATCCCTCAAGTTCAGGGAAATCGAGTCAAAGTTGGTGAAAAACACGATGCGCCCAAGGTTGTCTCGGCTACTCTATGAATCTTAAAGTGTAGTGGGGCTATATTTTGGCCCAGAAGCTCGTAAGTGACCGTTCAAAAAGTTTTGCTGTGTCCATTTCACTTCAAGCCAAGGCCATCACGAGTTAGTTTAGAGTCCCCGGGACTGGGAAATGTCCACTAAGTTCCAGGAAATCAAGCCGAAGTTGGTCAAAATCATAATGCGCGCAAGGCCGTCTTGGGTACTCTATGAGTCTTGAGGTAAGGTTGGGCTATATCTCGGCCCAGAAGCTCGAAAGTGATTGTTCAAAAAGTTTTGCTGTGTCCATTTCACTGCAAACCGAGGCAACCAGGAGTTAGTTTAGAGTCCCCGTCACTGGAAAATATCCCCCGAGTTCCGGCAAATCGAGCCGAAGTTCGTTAAAATTACGTTGCGTGCAAGGCGGTCTCGGCTACTCTATCAGTCTTAAAGTGAAGTGGGACTATATTTCGGCCGAGAAGCTCGAAAGTGAGCGTTCAAAAAGTTTTACTTTGTCTATTTCACTGCATACCAAGGCCATCAGCAGTTAGTTTAGAGTCCCAAGGACTGGAAATATCCCCCAAGTTTCTGGAAATTGACCCGAAGTTGGTCAAAATCACGATGTGTGCAAGGCGGTCTCGACTACTGTTTAAGTCTCAAAGTACAGTGGGGCTATATTTCGGCCTAGAAGCTCGACACCGAGCGTGCCATCGTTTTACCTGTGTCCATCTCACTGCGCACCAAGGCAATTAAGAGTTAGTTTAGAGTCCCCGGGACTGGAATATATCCCCCAAGTTCCGGGAAATCGAGCCGAAGTTGGTCAAAATCACGATGCGCGAAAGGCGGTTATGGCCACTCTATGAGTCTTAAAGTGAAGTGGGGCTATATTTTGGCCCAGAAGCTCGAAAGTAAGCGTTCCAAAAGTTTTCCTGTGTCCATTTCACCCCAAAACTAGGTCATCAGGAGTTAGAGTCCCTGGGACTGGAAAATATCCCCCAAGTTCAAAGAAATCGGGCCCGAGTTGGTCGAAATCACGATGTCCGCAAGGCGGTCTCGGCTACTCTATGAGTCTTAAAATGAAATTTGGCTATATTTTGGCCCAGAAGCTCGAAACCGAGCGTTCAAAAAGTTTTGCTGTGTCCATTTCATTGCTAACCAAGGCCATCAGGAGTTAGTTTAGCGTCTCCTGGACAGGAAAATTTCTCCCAGGTTCCAGGAAATCGAGCCGAAGTTGGTCAAAATCACAAAACGCGCACGGCGCTCACGGCTACTCTATCAATCTTAAAGTTTAATGGGGCTATATTTCGGCCCAGAAGCTCGAAAGTGAGCGTTCAAAAAGTTTTGCTGTGTCCATTTCAGTGCAAACCAAGGCCATCAGGAGTTAGTTAAGAGTCCCCGGGACAGGAAAAAATCCCTTAAGTGGCAGAAAATTGAGTTGAAGTTTGTGAAAATCACGATGCGCGCAAGGTGGTCTCGACTACTCTGTGAGTCTTAAAGTGAAGTGGGGCTATATTCGGGCCCAGAAGCTCGAAACCGAGCGTTCAAAAAGTTTTGCTGTACCCATTTCACACCAAACCAAGTCAATAAGGAGTTAGTTTAGAGTCCCCGGGACTTCAAAATTTCCCGTGTGTTCCGAGAAACCGAGTTCAAGGTTGTCAAAATCACGATGCGCGCAAGGCGGTCTCGGCTACTCTGTGAGTCTTAAAGTGAAGTGGGGCTATATTTCGGACCAGAAGATCGACAGTGAGCATTCAAAAAGTTTTACTGTGTCCATTGCACTGCAAGCCAAGGCTATCAGGAGTTAGTTAAGAGTTCCCAGAACTGGAGAATATTTCCCAAGTTCGGGGAAATCGAGCCGAAGTTGGTCAAAATTACGATGCGCGCAACGCGGTCTCGGGTACTCTATGAGTCTTAAACTTAAATGGGGCTATATTTCGGCCCAGAACTCGAAAGTGAGCGTTCAAAAGGTTTTGCTGTGTCCATTTCAGTGCAAACCAAGGCCATCAGGAGTTAATTTAGAGTCTTCGGGCCTGGAAAATATCCACCAAATTCCGGGAAATAGAGCCCAAGTGTGTCAAAATCACGATGCGCGCAAGGCGGTCTCGGCTACTCTTTTAGTCTTAAAGTGAAGTGGTTCTATACTTCGGCCTAAAAGCTCGAGACCGAGCGTGCGATCGTTTTACCTGGGTCCATTTCACTAAAAATCAAGGCCATCACCAATTAGTTTAGAGTCCCCGGGACTGGAAAAGATCCCCAAGTTCCGGAAACTTGAACCAAAGTCGGTCAAAATCACGATGCACGTTAGGCGGTCTCGGCTACTCTATCAGTGTTAAGGTTAAGTGAAGCTATATTTCGGCCCAGAAGCTCGAAATCGAGCGTTCAAAAAGTTTTGCTCTGTCCATTTCACTGCAAACCTAGGACATCAGAAGTTAGTTTAGAGTCCCTTGGACTGGAAAATATCCCCTAAATTCCAGGAAATTGAGCCAAAGTTCGTCAAAATCACGATTCGCGCAAGGCGGTGTCGGCCGCTCTATCAGTCTTAAATTAAAGTGAGTCTATATTTCGGCCCAGAAGCTCGAAAGTCAGCGTTAAAAAAGTTTTCCTGTGTCCATTTCGCTGCAAACCAAGGCCATTAGGACTTAGTTTGGAGTCCCCGGGACTGGAAAATATCCCCTAAGTTTCGGGAAATCGGGCCGAGGTTGGTCAAAATCACGATGCGCGGAAGGCGGTCTCGGCTACTCTTTTAGTCTTAAAGTGAAGTGGGGCTATACTTCGGCCTAAAAGCTCGAAACCGGGCGTGCGATCGTTTTACTTGTGTCCATTTCACTAAAAACCAGCGCCATCATCAATTAGTTTAGAGTCCTCGAGACTGGAAAAGATCCCGAAGTTCCGGAAAATTGAACCAAAGTTGGTGAAAATCACGATGCGCGAAAGGCGGTCTCGTCTACTTTATCAGTCTTAAGGTAAAGTGGAGCTTTATTTCGGCCCAGAAGCTCGAAATCGAGCGTTCAAAAAGTTCTGCTGTGTCCATTTCACTGCAAACCAAGGCCATCACAAGTTAGTTTAGAGTCCCCGGGAATGGAAAATATTTCCCAAGTTCCGGGACGACGAGCCCAAGTTGGTCAAAATCACGATGCGCGTAAGGCGGTCTCGGGTAATCTATGAGTCTTAAAGTGAAGTGGAGCTATGTTTCGACCCAGAAGCTCAAAAGTGAGCGTGCAAAAACTTTTGCTGTGTCCATTTCACTGGAAACCAAGGCCATCACGAGTTAGTTTAGAGTGCCCGCGACTGGGAAATATCACCTAAGTTCCAGGAAATCGAGCCGAAGTTGGTCAAAATCACGATGCGCGCAAGGTGGTCTTGGCTACTCTATGAGTCTTGAAGTAAGGTAGGGCTATATCTCGGCCCAGAAGCTCGAAAGTGATTGTTGAAAAAGTTTTGCTGTGTCCATTTCACTGCAAACCAAGGCTACCAGGAGTTAGTTTAGAGTCCACGTCACTGCAAAAATATCCCGAAGTTCCGGCAAATCGAGCCGAAGTTCGTTAAAATCACGATGCGCGCAAGGCGGTCTCGGGTACTCTATTAGTCTTAAAGTGAAATGGGACTATATTTCGGCCCAGAAGCTCGAAAGTGACCGTTCAAAAGGTTTTACTGTGTCTATTTCACTGCATACCAAGGCCATCAGGAGTTAGTTTAGAGTGCCAGGGGCTAGAAAATATCCCCCAAGTTCCGGGAAATTGAGCTAAAGTTGGTCAAAAGCACGATGCGCGCAATGCGGTCTCGGCTAGTCTATTAGTCTTAAAGTGAAGTGGGCCTATATTTCCGCCCAGAAGCTCGAAAGTAAGCGTTCAAAACGTTTTGCCGTGTCCATTTCACCGCAAAACAAGGCCATCAGGAGTTAGTTTAGAATCCCTGGGACTGGAAAATATTCCCCAATTTCCAAGAAATCGAGCTTAAGTTGGTCAAAATCACGATGCGCGGAAAGCGATCGCCGCTACTCTTTCAGTCTTAAAGTGAAGTGGGGATATATTTCGGCCTAAAACCTCGAAACCGTGCGTGCGAGCGCTTTACCTGTGTCCATTTCACTTCAAACCAAGGCCATCAGGAGTTAGTTTAGAGTCCTCGAGACTGGAAATTATCCCCCAAGTTTCGGAAAATCGAGCCAAAGTTGGTCAAAATCACGATGCGCGTAAGGTGGTCTCGGCTACTCTATCAGTCTTAAAGTGAAGTGGGGCTATATTTCGGCCTAGAAGCTCGACACCGAGCGTGCGATCGTTTTACCTGTGTCCATCTCAATGCAAACCAAGGCCATTAAGAGTTAGTTTAGAGTCCCCGGGACTGGAAAATATCCCCCAAGTTCCAGGAAATCGAGTCGAAGTTGCTCAAAATCACGATGCGCGAAAGGCTGTTATGGCTACTCTATGAGTCTTAAAGTGAAGTGGGGCTATATTTTGGCCCGGAAGCTCGAAAGTAAGCGTTCAAAAAGTTTTTCTGTGTCCATTTCACTGCTAACCAAGGTTATCAGGAGTTAGTTTAGGGTCCCCTGGACAGGAAAATTTCTCCCAAGTTCTTGGAAATGGAGCGGAAGTTGGTCAAAATCACGAAACGCGCACGGCGCTCACGGCTACTCTATGAGACTTAAAGTTAAATAGGGCTATATTTCGGCCCAGAAGCTGGAAAGTGAGTATTCGAAAAGTTTTGTTGTGTCCATTTCAGTGCAAACCAAGGCCATCAGGAGTTAGTTTAGTCCCCGGGACAGGGAAATATCCCTTAAGTTGCAGGAAATCGAGTTGAAGTTTGTGAAAATCACGATGCGCGCAAGGTGGTCTCGTCTACTCTGTGAGTCTTAAAGCTAAGTGGGGCTATATTCGGGCCCTGAAACTCGAAACCGAGCGTTGAAAAAGTTTTGCTGTGTGCATTTTACTGCAAACCAAATCAATCAGGAGTTTAGAGTCCCCGAGACTGCAAAATTTCCCGCAAGTTCCGGGAAATCGAGTCCAAGGTTGTCAAAATCACGGTGCGCCCAAGGTGGTCTCGGCTACTCTATGAGTCTTAAAGTGAAGTGGGGCTATATTTCGGACCAGAAGCTCGAAAATGAGCATTCAAAAAGTTTTACTGTGTCCATTGCACTACAAACCAAGGTCATCAGGAGTTAGTTTAGAGTTCCCAGGACTGGGAATTATCCCCCAAGTTCCGGGAAATCGAGCCGAAGTTGGTCAAAATTACGATGCGCGCAACGCGGTCTCGGGTACTCTATGAGTCTTAAACTTAAATGGGGTTATATTTCGGCCCAGAAGCTTGAAAGTGAGCGTTCAGAAGATTTTCTTGTGTGCATTTCAGTGCAAACCAAGGCCATCAGGAGTTAGCTTAGAGTCTTCGGGCCTGGAAAATATGTAGCAAATTCCGGGAAATAGAGCCCAAGTTTGTCAAAATAACGATGCGCGCGAGGCGGTCTCGGCTACTCTATAAGTCTTAAACTAAAGTACGGTTATATTTCGGCCCAGAAGCTTGAAAGTGAGCATTAAAAAAGTTTTACTGTGTCCATTTCACTGCAAACCAAGTCCATCATAAGTTGGTTTAGAATCCCCGGGACTGGAAAATATCCCCCAAATTCCGGGAAGTCGAGCCAAAGTTGGTCAAAATCACAATGCGCGCAAGACGGTCTCGGCTAGTCTTTCAGTCTTAAAATGAAGTGGAGCTATATTTCGGCCCAGAAGCTCGAAAGTCAGCGTTCAAAAGTTTTGCTCTGTCCATTTCACTGCCCACCAAGTCCATCAGGAGTTAATATAGAGTACCCGGGACTGGAAAATATCCCCCAAGCTCCGGGATATCGAGCCGAAGAGTGTCAAAATCTCGTTGCACGCAAGGCGGTCTCGGCTGTTCTTTTAAACTTAAAGTAAAGTGAGGCTATATTTCGGCCTAGAAGCTCGAAACCGAGCGTGCGATCGTTTTACCTGTGTCAATTTCACATCAAACCAAGGACACCAGGAGTTAGTTTAGAGTTCCCGAGACTGAAAAACGTCCCCCAAGTTTCAGGAAATCGAGCCGAAGTTGGTCAAAATTACGATGAACGCAAGGCGGTGTCGGAAACGGAGAGTGCGATCGTTTTACCTGTGTCTATTTTGCTCAAAACCAAGGCCATCACCGGTTAGTTTAGAGTCCCCGGGACTGGAAAATATCCCCCAAGTCCAAGGAAATCGAGCCAAAGTTGATGAAAATCACGATGCGCGTAATGCGGTCTCGGCTATTCTTTCAGTCTTAAAGTGAAGTGGGGCTATATTTCGGCCCAGAAGCTCGAAAGTGAGCGTTCAAAAAGTTTTCCTGTGTCCATTTGACTTCAAACCAAGGCTATCAGGAGTCAATTTAGTGTCCCCGAGACTGGAAAATATCTCCCAAGTTCCGGGAAGTCGAGCCCAAGTTGGTCAAAATAATGATGCGCGCAAGGCGGTCTCGCTCCTCTTTCAGTCTTAAAGTGAAGTGGAACTATATTTCGGCCCAGAAGCTCGAAACCGAGCGTTAAAAAAGTTTTTCTCCGTCCTTTAACTGCAAACCAAATCAATCAGGAGTTACTTTAGGGTCCCCGGGACTGGAAAATATCCCCAAGTTCCGGGAAATGGAGCCGAAGTTGGGCAAAATAATGATGCGGGCAAGGCGGTCTTGGCTGCTCTATGAGTCTTAAAGTGAGGTGGGGCTATATTTCGGCCCAGAAGCTCGAAAGTGAGTGTTCAAAACGTTTTGCTGTATCAATTTTACTGCAAACCAAGGCCATTAGGAGTTAGTTTAGAGTCCCCAGGACTGGAAAATATGCCCCAAGTTCCGAGAAATCGAGCCGAAGGTGGTGAAAATCCCGTCGCTTGGAAGACGGTTTCGGCTACTCTATGAGTCTTAAAGTAAAGTGGGGCTACATCTCGGCCAAAAATCTTGAAAGTGAGCAATTAAAATGTTTTGCTGTGTCCAGTTAACTGCAAACCAAGGCCATTAGGAATTAGTTTAGAGTCCCCGGGAGTGAAAATATCCCCCAAGTTCCGGGAGATTGAGCCGAAGTTGGTCAAAAGCAGGATGCCGACTTGAAGCTCGACACCGAGCGTGCGCTTCTTCTACTTGTGTCCATTTCAATGAAAACTAAGGGAATCAGGAGTTAGTTTGGAGTCCCAGGACTGGAAAATATACCCCAAGTTCCGGCAAAGCGAGCAAAAGTTGCACAAAAGCACGATGCGCGTAATGCGGTCTCGGCTACTGTTTCAGTCTGAAAATGAAGTGGGGCTATATTTCGGCCTAGTAGCTCGACACCGAGCGTGCGCTCCTTTACCCTGTGCCCATTTCACTAAAAACTAAGACCATCAGCAGTTAGTTTCGAGTCCTCGGGACTGGAAAATATCCCCCAAGCGCCGGGAAATGAAGCCAAAGTTGCTCAAAATCACGATGCGCGTAAGGCAATCTCGGCTACTCTTTCAGTGTTCAAATCAAAAGGGGCTATATTTCAATCTAGAAGCTTGAGACTGAGCTTGCGCTTCTTTAACCTGTGTCCATTTCACTGAAAACTAGGGCCATCAGGAGTTAGTTTAAGGTCCGTGGGACTGGAAAATATGCCCAAAAATCCGGCAAATCGAGCCAAAGCTGCTGAAAAACACGATGCGCTTAAGGCGGTCCCGGCTAGTCTTTTTGTCTTAAAATGAAGTGGGGCTATATTTCGGCCTAGACGCTCAACACCGAGCGTGCGCTCCTGTTACCTGTGTCCATTTCACTGAAAACTAAGACCATTAGGAGTTAGTTTAGAGTCCCTGCGACTGGAAAATATCCCTTAAGGTTCGGGTAATCGAGCCACAGTGGCTTAAAATCACGATGCTCTAAAGGTGGTCTCGGCTACTCTTTCAGTCTTAAAATAAAGTGAGGCTTTATTTTGGCTTAGAAGCTTGATACCGAGCGTGCGCTCCTTTTACGTGTGTTCATTTCACTGAAAGCTAAGCCCATCAGGAGTTAATTTAGTTTCCACGGGACTGGAAAATACCCCCAAGTTCCGACAACTCCAGCCAAAGTTTCTTAAAATCACAATGCAAGTAAGGCGGTCGAGGCTACTCTTTCAGTCTCAAAATGAAGCGTGGCAATATTTCGGCCCAGAAGCTTGACACCGAGCGCGCGCTCCTTTTACCTGTGTCCATTTCACTTAAAACTAGGGCCATGAGGAATTAATTTAAATATCCCCCAAGTTCAGGCAAATTGAGTCAAAGTTACTCAAAATCACGATGCGCGTAAGGCGGTCTTGGCGACTCTTTCAGTCTTAAAATGAAGTGAGGCTATATTTCGGCCTAAAAGCTCGACACCCAGCGTGCGCTCCTTTTACCTGTGTCCATTTCACTGAAAGCTAAGGCCATCAGGACTTAGTTTCGAGTCCCCGAGACTGGAAAATATCCTCCAAGCTCCGGCAAATCGAGCCAAAGTTGGTCAAAATCATGATGCGCGCAAGACGGTCTAGCTACTCTTTTAGTCTTAAGGTGAAGTGGGGCTATACTTGGGCCTAAAAGCTTGAAACCGAGCGTGCGATCGTTTTACCTGGCTCCACTTCACTAAAAAGCAAGGACATCACCAATTAGTTTAGAGTCGCCGGGACTTGAAAATATCCCCCAAGTTCCGGAAAATTGAACCAAAGTTGGTCAAAATCACGATGCGCGTAAGGATGTCTCGGCTACTCTATCAGTCTTAAGGTAAAGTGGAACTATATTTCGGCCCAGAAGCTCGAAATTGAGCGTTCAAAAAGTTTTGCTGTGTCCATTTCACTGCACACCAAGGCCATCAGGAGATAATATAGAGTACCCGGGACTGGAAAATATCCCCCAAGCTCCGGGATATCGAGCCGAAGTTGGTCAAAATCTCGATGCACGCAAGGCGGTCTCGGCTGTTCTTTTAAACTTAAAGTAAAGTGAGGCTATATTTCGGCCTAGAAGCTCGAAACCGAGCGTGCGATCGTTTTACCTGTGTCAATTTCACATCAAACCAAGGACACCAGGAGTTAGTTTAGAGTTCCCGAGACTGAAAAACGTCCCCCAAGTTTCAGGAAATCGAGCCGAAGTTGGTCAAAATTACGATGAACGCAAGGCGGTGTCGGCTACTCTTTAAGTTATAAAGTGAAGTGGGGCTATACCTCGGCCCAGAAGCGCGAATGTGAGCGTTCAGAAAGTTTTGCTGTGTCCATTTCACTGCAAACCAAGGCCATCAGGAGTTAGTTTGAGGTCCCCGGGACTGGAAAATATCCGCTAAGTTCCGAAAAATTGAGCCAAAGCTGGTGAAAATCACGAGGCGTTAGGGCGGTGTCGGCTACTTTATGAGTCTCAAAGAAAGGTGGGGCAATATTTCGGCCTAGAAGCTCGAAAGTGAACGTTCAAAAAGTTTTCCTGTGTCTATTTCACTGCAAACCAAGGCCATCAAGATTTAGTTTAGAGTATCGAGCCGAAGTTGGTGAAATTTACGATGCGCGCAAGGCGGTCTCGGCTACTCTACGAGTCTTAAAGTGAATTGGGGCTATATTTCGGCCCAGAAGCTCGAAAGTAAGCAGTCAAAAAGTTTTGCAGTGTCCATTTTACTGCAAACCAAGGCCATAAGAAGTTAGTTTAGAGTCCTCGAGACTAGAAAATATTCCCCAAATTACTTGAAATCGAAACGAAGTTGATGAAAATCGTGATGCGGGCAAGACGGTGTGGGCTACTCTATGAGTCTGAATGAGAGGTGGGGCTATATTTCGGCTCAGAAGCTCAAAAGTGAGTGTTCAAAGAGTTTTGATGTGTCCATTTCACTGCAAACCAAGGCCATCAGGAGTTAGTTTAGAGTATCCAGGACTGGAAAACATCCCCCAAGTTCGCGGAAATCGAACCGAAGTTGGTTAAAATCATCATGTGCGCAAGGCGGTTTTGGCTACTTTATGAGTCTCAAAGTGAAGTGGGGCTATATTTCGGCCCAGAAGCTCGAAACGGAGCGTTCAAAAAATTTTGCTGTTTCGATTCCACTGAAAACCAAGGCAACCAGGAGTTAGTTTAGAGTCCCCGGGACTGGAAAATATCCCCCAAGTGCCGGGAACTCAAGCCAAAGTTGGTCAAACTCACGATGCGGGCAAGGCGGTATCGGCTACTCTATGAGTCTTAACGTGAAGTGGGGCTATATATCGGCTCAGAAGCTCGAAAGTGAGTGTTCAAAAAGTTTTGCTGTGTCCATTTCACTGCAAACCAAGGCCATCAGGAGTTAGTTTAGAGTCCTCGGGACTGGATAATATCTGCCCAGTTCCGGGAAATCGTGCCGAAGTTGGTCAAAATCACGATGCGCGGAAGGCGGCCTCGCCCACTCGATGGGTCTTAAAGTGAAGTGGGGCCATATCTCGGCCCAGAAGCTCGAAAGTGAGAGTTCAAAAAGTTTTTCTGTTTCCATTTCACTGCAAACCAAGGCCGTCAGAAGTTAGTTTACAGTCCTTGAGACTAGAAAATATCCCTCAAGTTCAGGGAAATCGAGTCAAAGTTGGTGAAAAACACGATGCGCCCAAGGTTGTCTCGGCTACTCTATGAATCTTAAAGTGTAGTGGGGCTATATTTTGGCCCAGAAGCTCGTAAGTGACCGTTCAAAAAGTTTTGCTGTGTCCATTTCACTTCAAACCAAGGCCATCACGAGTTAGTTTAGAGTCCCCGGGACTGGGAAATGTCCACTAAGTTCCAGGAAATCAAGCCGAAGTTGGTCAAAATCACAATGCGCGCAAGGCCGTCTTGGGTACTCTATGAGTCTTGAAGTAAGGTTGGGCTATATCTCGGCCCAGAAGCTCGAAAGTGATTGTTCAAAAAGTTTTGCTGTGTCCATTTCACTGCAAACCAAGGCAACCAGGAGTTAGTTTAGAGTCCCCGTCACTGGAAAATATCCCCCGAGTTCCGGCAAATCGAGCCGAAGTTCGTTAAAATTACGTTGCGTGCAAGGCGGTCTCGGCTACTCTATCAGTCTTAAAGTGAAGTGGGACTATATTTCGGCCGAGAAGCTCGAAAGTGAGCGTTCAAAAAGTTTTACTTTGTCTATTTCACTGCATACCAAGGCCATCAGCAGTTAGTTTAGAGTCCCAAGGACTGGAAATATCCCCCAAGTTTCTGGAAATTGACCCGAAGTTGGTCAAAATCACGATGTGTGCAAGGCGGTCTCGACTACTGTTTAAGTCTCAAAGTACAGTGGGGCTATATTTCGGCCTAGAAGCTCGACACCGAGCGTGCCATCGTTTTACCTGTGTCCATCTCACTGCGCACCAAGGCAATTAAGAGTTAGTTTAGAGTCCCCGGGACTGGAATATATCCCCCAAGTTCCGGGAAATCGAGCCGAAGTTGGTCAAAATCACGATGCGCGAAAGGCGGTTATGGCCACTCTATGAGTCTTAAAGTGAAGTGGGGCTATATTTTGGCCCAGAAGCTCGAAAGTAAGCGTTCCAAAAGTTTTCCTGTGTCCATTTCACCCCAAAACTAGGTCATCAGGAGTTAGAGTCCCTGGGACTGGAAAATATCCCCCAAGTTCAAAGAAATCGGGCCCGAGTTGGTCGAAATCACGATGTCCGCAAGGCGGTCTCGGCTACTCTATGAGTCTTAAAATGAAATTTGGCTATATTTTGGCCCAGAAGCTCGAAACCGAGCGTTCAAAAAGTTTTGCTGTGTCCATTTCATTGCTAACCAAGGCCATCAGGAGTTAGTTTAGCGTCTCCTGGACAGGAAAATTTCTCCCAGGTTCCAGGAAATCGAGCCGAAGTTGGTCAAAATCACGAAACTCGCACGGCGCTCACGGCTACTCTATCAATCTTAAAGTTTAATGGGGCTATATTTCGGCCCAGAAGCTCGAAAGTGAGCGTTCAAAAAGTTTTGCTGTGTCCATTTCAGTGCAAACCAAGGCCATCAGGAGTTAGTTAAGAGTCCCCGGGACAGGAAAAAATCCCTTAAGTGGCAGGAAATTGAGTTGAAGTTTGTGAAAATCACGATGCGCGCAAGGTGGTCTCGACTACTCTGTGAGTCTTAAAGGGAAGTGGGGCTATATTCGGGCCCAGAAGCTCGAAACCGAGCGTTCAAAAAGTTTTGCTGTGTCCATTGCACTGCAAACCAAGGCTATCAGGAGTTGGTTAAGAGTTCCCAGAACTGGAGAATATCCCCCAAGTTCCGGGAAATCGAGCCGAAGTTGGTCAAAATTACGATGCGCGCAACGTGGTCTCGGGTACTGTATGAGTCTTAAACTTAAATGGGGCTATATTTCGCCCCAGAACTCGAAAGTGAGCGTTCAAAAGGTTTTGCTGTGTCCATTTCAGTGCAAACCAAGGCCATCAGGAGTTAGCTTAGAGTCTTCGGGCCTGGAAAATATCCACCAAATTCCGGGAAATAGAGCCCAAGTGTGTCAAAATCACGATGCGCGCAAGGCAGTCTAAGCTACTCTATAAGTCTTAAACTAAAGTACGGTTATATTTCGGCCCAGAAGCTTGAAAGTGAGCATTGAAAAAGTTTTACTGTGTCCATTTCACTGCAAACCAAGTCCATCATAAGTTGGTTTAGAATCCCCGGGACTGGAAAATATCCCCCAAGTTCCCGGAAATGGAGCCAAAGTTGGTCAAAATCACAATGCGCGCAAGACGGTCTCGGCTAGTCTTTCAGTCTTAAAATGAAGTGGAGCTATATTTCGGCCCAGAAGCTCGAAAGTCAGCGTTCAAAAAGTTTTGCTCTGTCCATTTCACTGCACACCAAGGCCATCAGGAGATAATATAGAGTACCCGGGACTGGAAAATATCCCCCAAGCTCCGGGATATCGAGCCGAAGTTGGTCAAAATCTCGATGCACGCAAGGCGGTCTCGGCTGTTCTTTTAAACTTAAAGTAAAGTGAGGCTATATTTCGGCCTAGAAGCTCGAAACCGAGCGTGCGATCGTTTTACCTGTGTCAATTTCACATCAAACCAAGGACACCAGGAGTTAGTTTAGAGTTCCCGAGACTGAAAAACGTCCCCCAAGTTTCAGGAAATCGAGCCGAAGTTGGTCAAAATTACGATGAACGCAAGGCGGTGTCGGCTACTCTTTAAGTTATAAAGTGAAATGGGGCTATATTTCGGCGTACAAGCTCCAAAGCGAGAGTGCGATCGTTTTACCTGTGTCTATTTTGCTCAAAACCAAGGCCATCACCGGTTAGTTTAGAGTCTCCGGAACTGGAATATATCCCCGAAGTTCAAGGAAATCGAGCCAAAGTTGGTGAAAATCACGATGCTCGTAAGGCGGTCTCGGCTATTCTTTCAGTCTTAAAGTGAAGTGGGGCTGTATTTCGGCCCAGAAGCTCGAAAGTAAGCGTCCAAAAAGTTTTGCAGTGTCCATTTCACTGCAAACCAAGGCCATCAGGAGTTAGTTTAAAGTCCCCGCGAGTGGAAAATATCCCCCAAGTTCCGGCAAATTGAGCCAAAATTTCTCAAAATCCCGCTGCGCGTAAGGCGGTTTAGGCCACTCTTTCAGTCTTAAAATGAAGTGGGGCTATATTTCGGCCTGGAAACTCGACACCCAGCGATCGCTCTTTTTGCCTGTGTCCATTTCACTGAAAAGTAACGTCATCAGGAGTTAGTTTGGATCCTCGTGACTGGAAAATATCACCAACGTTCCGGGAAATCGAGCCAAAGTTGCTCAAAATTACGACGGGCGCAAGGCGGTCTTGGATACTCTTTAAATCTTAAAGTAAAGTGTTGCTATATTTCAGCCTAGAAGCTGGAAACAGAGCGTGCGATCGTTTTACCTGTGTCCATTACACTAAAAACCAAGGCCATCACCGGTTAGTTTAGTGTCCCTGGTACTGGAAAACATGCCCGAAGTTCCGGGAAATCCAGCCGAAGTTGGTCAAAATGACGAAGTGCGTAAGGTGGCTTGGCCACCTGGCTTCAGTCTTAAAATAAAGCGGAGCTTTATTTCTGCCTACAAGGTCGAAACTGAGCATGCAATCGTTTTACCTGTGTCTGTTTTACGAAAAACCAAGGTAATCACCGGTTAGTTTAAAGTCCCCGCGACTGGAAAATATCCTCCAAGTTCCGCGAAATCGAGCCGAAGTTGGTCAAAATCACGATGCGCGAAAGGCGGTCTCGGCTACTCTTTCATTCTTAAAGTGAAGTGGGGCTATATTTAAACCGAGAAGCTCGAAACCGAGCGTGCAATCATTTTACCTGTGTCCATTTCAATAAAAACCAACGTCATCACCGGTTAGTTTAGAGTCCCCGGGACTGGAAAATATCCCCCAAATTCGGGAAATCGAGCCAAAGTTGGTCAAAATCACAGCGCATGTAAGGCGGTCTCGACCACTAAATCAGTCTTAAAGTGAAGTGGGGCTATATTTCGGCCCGGAAGCTCGAAAGTGAGTGTTCAAAAAGTTTTCCTGTGTCCATTTCACTTCAAACCAAGGATATCAGGAGTTAACTTAGGGTCCCCGGGACTGGAAAATATCTCCCATGTTCCGGGAAGTCGAGCCCAAGTTGGTCAAATTCACGATGCGCGCAAGGCGGTCTCCGCTCCTCTTTCAATCTCAAAATGAAGTGGGGCTATATTTTGGCCCGGAAGCTCGAAATCGAGCGTTCAAAAAGTTTTCCTCTGTCCATTTCACTGTAAACCAAGGCCATCAGGAATTACTTTAGGGTCCCCGAGACTGGAAAATATCCCCCAAGTTCCGGGAAATCGAGCCGAAGTTGGTGAAAATAATGATGCGGGTAACGCGGTCTTGGCTGCTCTATGAGTCTTGAAGTGAAGTGGGGTTATATTTCGGCCCAGAAGCTCGAAAATGAGCGTTCAAAAAGTTTTGCTGTATCAATTTTACTGCAAACCAAGGTCATCAAGAGTTAGTTTAGAGACCCGGGACTGGAAAATATCCCCCAAATTCCGGAAAATCGAGCCGAAGTTGGTCACAATCCCAATGCCCGCAAGGCGGTCTCGGCTACTCTATGAGTCTTAAAGTGAAGTGGGGCTATATTTCGGCCCAGAAGCTCGAAAGGTAGCGTCCAAAAAGTTTTCCTGTGTTCATTACACTGTAAACCAAGGCAATCAGGAGTTAGTTTAGAGTCCCCGAGACTGGAAAATATCCCTCAAGTTCCGGGAAATCGAGCCGAAGTGGGTCAAAGTCACGATGCGCGCAGGGCAGTGTCGGCTACTCTATGAGTCTTAAAGTGAAGTGGGGCTATATTTCGGCCCAGAGCTCGAAACCGAGTGTCCAAAAAACATTTCTGTGTCCATTTCACTGCAAACCAAGGCCATCAGGAGTTACTTTAGAGTCCCCGGGATTCGAAAATATCCCCCAAGTTCGGGGAAATCGAGCCGAATTTTGTCAAAATCACGATGCGCGAAAGGCGGTTTTGGGTACTTTATGAGTCTCAAAGTGAAATGAGGCTATATTTTGGCCCAGACGCTCGAAACCGAGCGTTAAAAAAGTTTTGCTGTGTATATTTCACTTCAAACCAAGGCCATTAGGAGTTAGTTTAGAGGCCCCACGACTGGAAAATATGCCCCAAGTTCCGAGAAATTGAGCCAAAGTTGGTCAAAATCACGATGCGCGAGGGGTGGTTGCGCCTACTCTTTCAGTCTTAAACTGAAGTGGGGCTATATTTCTGCCTAGAAACTCGAAACCGAGCGTGCGATCGTTTTACCATTTTCCTTTTCACTTTAAACCAAGGGCATCAGGAGTTAGTTTAGAGTCCCTGGGACTGGAAAATATCACGCAAGTCCCGGCAAATCGAGCCCAAGATGGCCTAAAACACGATGCGCGCAAGGCGGTCTCGGCTACTCTATCAGTTTTAAAGTGAAGTGGGGCTATATTTCGGCCCAGAAGCTCGAAAGTAAGCGTTATAAAAGCTTTGCTGTGTCCATTTTACTGCAAACCAAGGCCATCTGGAGTTAGTTTAGAGACCCCTGGACTGGAAAATATTTCCCAACTTTCGGGAAATCGAGCCGAAGGTTCTCAAAATCGCGATGCGCGCAAGGCGGTCTCGGCTACTCTTTCTCTCTTTAAGTGAAGTGGAGCTATATTTCGGCCCAGACGCTTGAAACCGAGCGTGCGATCGTTTTACCTGTGTCTATTTCACTACAAACCAAGGCCATCAGGAGCTAGTTAAGACTACCCAGGACTAGAAAATACCCCCCAAGTTCCGGGAAATCGAGCCAAATTTGGTCAGAATCACGATGCGCCACAGGCGGTCTCCGCTGCTTTATCAGTCTTAAAGTAGAGTGGGGCTATATTTCGGTCCACAAGCTCGAGAGTGAGCCTTGAAAAAGTTTTCCTGTGTCCATTTCACTGTAAACCAAGGCCATCAAGAGTTAGTTTAGAGTCCCCGGGACTGGAAAATATCCCCGAAGTTCCTAGAAATCAAACCGAAGTTGGTCAAAATCACGATGCGCGCAAGACGATCTTGGCTACTCTTTCAAATTTAAAGCTAAGTGGGGCTATATTTCGGCCTCGAAGCTCAAAACCGAGCGTGCGATCGTTTTACCTGTGTCCATTCAACTTTAAACCAGGGCAATCAGGAGTTAGTTTAGAGTCCCCGGGACTGGAAAATATCCACCAAGTTCCGGGAAATCGAGCCAAAGTTGGTCAAAATCACGATGCGCGCAAGGCGGTCTCGGCTACTCTATCAGTATTAAAGTGAAGTGTGGCTATATTTCCGCCCAGAAGCTCGAAAGTGAGCGTTCAAAAAGTTTTGCTGTGTCCATTTCACTGCAAACTAAAGCCATCAGCAGGTAGTTTAGAGTCGCCGGGACTGGAAAATATCCTTCAAGATCCGGGAAATTGAGCCAAAGTTGGTCAAAAGCACGATGCGGGTAAGGCGGTTTCGGGTAGTCTTTCAGTCTAAAAGTGAAGTGGGGCTATATTTCGGCCCAGAAGCTCTTAACCGAGCGTCCAAAAAGTTTTGCTGTGTCCATTTCACTGCAAACCAAGGCCATCAGGAGTTAGTTTAGAGTCCCCGGGACTGGAAAATATCCCCCAAGTTCCGGGAAGTCGAGCCGAAGTTGGTAAAAATTACGGTGCGCGCAAGCGGTTTCGGCTAATCTATGACTCTTAAAGTGAAGTTGGGCTATATCTCGGCCTAGAAGCGCGAAAGTGAGCGTTCAAAAAGTTTTGCTTTTTCTATTTCACTGCAAATCAAGGCCATCAGGAGTTAGTTTAGAGTTCTCCGGACTGGAAAATATCCCCCAAGTTCCGGCAAATCGAGCTGAAGCTGGTCAAAATCACGATACGCGCAAGGCGGGCTCTGCTGCTTTATGAGTCTTAAAGTGAAATGGGGCTATATATTTTGGCCCAGAAGCTCGAAAGTAAGCGGCCAAAAAGTTTTGCCGTGTCCATTTCACTGCAAACCAGGGCCATCAGGAGTTAGTTTAGAGTCCCTCAGACTGGAAAATATCCCCCACGTTCCGGCAAATCGAGGCAAAGTTTCTCAAAATCAAGATGCGCGTAAGGACTGGAAAATATCCCCCAAGTTGCAGGAAATCGAGCCGAAGTTGGTCAAAATAACGATGCGCGTAAGGCGGTCTCGGCTACTCGATCAGTCTGAACGTGAAGTGGGGCTATATTTCGGCCTAGAAGCTCGAAACCGAACGTGCGATCGTTCGACCTGTGGCCATTTCTATGGAAACCAAGGCCATGAAAACTTAGTTTAGAGTTCCAGGGACTAGGAAATATCCCCCAAGTTCCTGGTAATGGAGCCAAAAATGTTCAAAATCACGATGTGCGTGAGGCGGTCTCGGCTACTCTAACAGTCTTAAAGTGAAGTGGGCCTATATTTCCGCCCAGAAGCTCGAAAGTAAGCGTTCAAAAAGTTTTGCTGTGTCCATTTCACCGCAAAACAAGTCCATCAGCAGGTAGTTTAGAATCCTTGGGACTGGAAAATATTCCCCAATTTCCAAGAAATCGAGCTTAAGTTGGTCAAAATCACGATGCGCGGAAAGCGATCGCGGCTACTCTTTCAGTCTTAAAGTGAAGTGGGGCTATATTTCGGCCTAGAACCTCGAAACCGAGCGTGCGAGCGCTTTACCTGTGTCCATTTCACTTCAAACCAAGGCCATCAGGAGTTAGTTTAGAGTCCCCGAGACTGGAATTTATCCCCCAAGGTCAGGAAAATCGAGTTAAAGTTGGTCAAAATCACGCTGCGCGTAAGGCGGTCTCGGCTACTCTATCACTCTTGAAGTGAAGTGGGGCTATATTTCGGCCTAGAAGCTCGACACCGAGCGTACGATCGTTTTACCTGTGTCCATTTCACTAAAAACCAAGGCCATTATCAATTAGTTTAGAGTCCCCGGGACTGGAAAACATCTCGAAAGTTCCGGGAAATCGAGCCAAAGTTGTTTAAAATCACGATGGGCGTAAGGCGGTCTCGGCTACTCTAACAGTCAAAGTAAAATGAGGCTATATTTCGGCCCAGAAGCTCGAAAGTGATTGTTCAAAAAGTTTTCCTGTGTCCATTTCACAACAAACCAAGGCAATCAGGAGTTAGTTTAGAGTCCTCGGGACTGGAAAATATCCTCCCAGTTCCGGGAAATCGTGCCGAAGTTGGTCAAAATCATAATGCGCGCAACGTGGTCGCGGCTACTCTATGAGTGTTAAAGTGAATTGGGGCTGTACTTCGGCCCAGAAGCTCGAATGTGAGCGTTCAAAAAGTTTTGCTGTGTCCATTTCCCTGGAAACCAAGGGCATCTGGATTTACTTTAGAGTCCTCGAAACTGGGAAATATCCCCCAAGTTCCGGAAAATCGAGCCGAAGTTGGTGAAATTTACGATGCGCGCAAGGCGGTCTCGGCTACTCTATGAGTCTTAAAGTGAATTGGGGCTAAATTTCGGGCCAGAAGCTCGAAAGTAAGCAATCAAAAAGTTTTGAAGTGTCCATTTACTTCAAAACAAGGCCATAAGAAGTTAGTTCAGAGTCTCCGAGACTGGAAAATGTAACCCAAGTTACTTGAATTTGAGCCGAAGTTGATGAAATTCAGGATGCGGGTAAGACGGTCTCGGCTACTCTATGAGTCTTAATGGAAAGTGGGGCTATATTTGGGCCCAGAAGCTCAAAAGTTAGTGTTCAAAAAGTTTTGCTGTGTATATTTCAGTGCAAACCAAGGCCTTCAGAAGTTAGGTTAGAGTTCTCAGAACTGGAAAACATCCCCAAGTTCCGGGAAATCGAGGCGAAGTTGGTCAAAATCACGATGCGCGCAAGTCGGTCTCGGCTACTCTATGAGTCTTAAAGTGTAGTGCGGCTATATTTCGGCCCATAAGCTCGAAAGTGAGCGTTAAAAAAGTTTTCCTGTGTCCATTTCACTGCAAACCAAGGCAATCAGGAGTTAGTTTAGAGACCCCGGAACTGGAAAATATCGCCCAAGTGCCGGGAACTCAAGGCAAAGTTGTTCAAAATCACCATGCGCGCAAGGCGGTATCGGCTACTCTATCATTCTTAAAGTGAAGTGGGGCTATATTTCGGCCCCGAAGCCCGAAAGTGAGCGTTCAAAAGAATTTGCTGTGTCCATTTCACTGCAAACCATGGCAATCAGGAGTTAGTTTAGAGTCCTCGGGACTGGAAAATATCCCCCCAGTTCCGGGAAATCGTGCCGAAGTTGGTCAAAATCACGATGCGCGGAAGGCGGTCTCGCCTACTCTGAGTCTTAAAGTGAAGTGGGGCTATATGTCGGCCCAGAAGCTCGAATCCGAGCGTTTAAAAAGTTTTCCTGTTTCCATTTATCTGCAACCCAAGGCTATCAGGAGTTAGTTTAGAGTCCCCGGGACTGGAAAATATCCCCCAAGTTCCAGGAAATCTAGTCGAAGTTCCTCAAAATCACGATGCGCGAAAGGCTGTTATGGCTACTCTATGAGTCTTAAAGTGAAGTGGGGCCTTATTTTGGCCCGGAAGCTCGAAAGTAAGCGTTCAAAAAGTTTTCCTGTGTCCATTTCACTGCTAACCAAGAGTATCAGGAGTTAGTTTAGGGTCCCCTGGACAGGAAAAAATCTCCGAAGTTCTTGGAAATGGAGCGGAAGTTGGTCAAAATCACGAAACGCGCACGGCGCTCACGGCTACTCTATGAGACTTAAAGTTAAATAGGGCTATATTTCGGCCCAGAAGCTGGAAAGTGAGTATTCGAAAAGTTTTGCTGTGTCCATTTCAGTGCAAACCAAGGCCATCAGGAGTTAGTTTAGAGTCCCCGGGACAGGGAAACATCCTTTAAGTTGCAGGAAATCGAGTTGAAGTTTGTGAAAATCACGATTCGCGCAAGGTGGTCTTGTCTACTCTGTGAGTCTTAAAGTGAAGTGAGGCTATATTCGGGTCCTGAAACTCGAAACCGAGCGTTCAAAAAGTTTTGCTGTGTCCATTTTACTGCAAAACAAGGCCATCTGGAGTTAGTTTAGAGACCCCTGGACTGGAAAATATTTCCCAAGTTTCGGGAAATCGAACAGAAGTTGGTCAAAATCGCGATGCGCGCAAGGCGGTCTCGGCTACTCTTTCAGTCTTAAAGTGAAGTGGAGCTATATTTCGGCCCAGACGCTTGAAACCGAGCGTGCGATCGTTTTACCTGTGTCTATTTCACTACAAACCAAGGCCATCAGGAGCTAGTTAAGACTACCCAGGACTAGAAAATACCCCCCAAGTTCCGGGAAATCGAGCTAAATTTGGTCAGAATCACGATGCGCCACAGGCGGTCTCCGCTGTTTTATCAGTCTTAAAGTAGAGTGGGGCTATATTTCGGTCCACAAGCTCGAGAGTGAGCCTTGAAAAAGTTTTCCTGTGTCCATTTCACTGTAAACCAAGGCCATCAAAAGTTAGTTTAGAGTCCCCGGGACTGGAAAATATCCCCGAAGTTCCTAGAAATCAAACCGAAGTTGGTCAAAATCACGATGCGCGCAAGACGATCTTGGCTACTCTTTCAAATTTAAAGTTAAGTGGGGCTATATTTCGGCCTCGAAGCTCAAAACCGAGCGTGCGATCGTTTTACCTGTGTCCATTCAACTTTAAACCAGGGCAATCAGGAGTCAGTTTAGAGTCCCCGGGACTGGAAAATATCCACCAAGTTGCGGGAAATCGAGCCAAAGTTGGTCAAAATCACGATGCGCGCAAGGCGGTCTCGGCTACTCTATCAGTATTAAAGTGAAGTGTGGCTATATTTCCGCCCAGAAGCTCGAAAGTGAGCGTTCAAAAAGTTTTGCTGTGTCCATTTCACTGCAAACTAAAGCCATCAGCAGTTGGTTGAGAGTCGCCGGGACTGGAAAATATCCTTCAAGATCCGGGAAATTGAGCCAAAGTTGGTCAAAAGCGCGATGCGGGTATGGCGGTTTCGGGTAGTCTTTCAGTCTAAAAGTGAAGTGGGGCTATATTTCGATCCAGAAGCTCTTAACCGAGCGTCCAAAAAGTTTTGCTGTGTCCAATTCACTGCAAACCAAGGCCATCAGGAGTTAGTTTAGAGTCCCCGGGACTGGAAAATATCCCCCAAGTTCCGGGAAGTCGAGCCGAAGTTGGTAAAAATTACGGTGCGCGCAAGCGGTTTCGGCTACTCTATGACTCTTAAAGTGAAGTTGGGCTATATCTCGGCCTAGAAGCGCGAAAGTGAGCGTTCAAAAAGTTTTGCTTTTTCTATTTCACTGCAAATCAAGGCCATCAGGAGTTAGTTTAGAGTCCCTCAGACTGGAAAATATCTCCCACGTTACGGCAAATCGAGGCAAAGTTTCTCAAAATCAAGATGCGCGTAAGGCGGTCTCGGCAACTCTTTCAGTCTTAAAATGAAGTTGGGCTACATTTCGGCCTAGAGGCTCGACACCCGGCGTGCGCTCCTTTTACCTGTGTCCATTTCACTGAAAACTAAGGCCATCAGGAGTTAGTTTAGAGTCCCCGGGACTGGAAAATATCCCCCAAGTTCCGGGAAGTCGAGCCGAAGTTGGTAAAAATTACGGTGCGCGCAAGCAATTTCGGCTACTCTATGACTCTTAAAGTGAAGTTGGGCTATATTTCGGCCTAGAAGCGCGAAAGTGGGCGTTTAAAAAGTTTTGCTTTTTCCATTTCACTGCGAATCAAGGCCATCAGGAGTTAGTTTAGAGTTCTCGGGACTTGAAAATATCCCCCAAGTTCCGGCAAATCGAGCTGAAGCTGGTGAAAATCACGATGCGCGCAAGGCGGTCTCGGCTACTCTTTTAGTCTTAAAGTGAAGTGGGGCTATACTTCGGCCTGAAAGCTCGAAACCGAGCGTGCGATCGTTTTACTTGTGTCCATTTCACTAAAAACCAGCGCCATCATCAATTAGTTTAGAGTCCTCGAGACTGGAAAAGATCCCGAAGTTCCGGAAAATTGAACCAAAGTTGGTGAAAATCACGATGCGCGAAAGGCGGTCTCGTCTACTTTATCAGTCTTAAGGTAAAGTGGAGCTTTATTTCGGCCCAGAAGCTCGAAATCGAGCGTTCAAAAAGTTCTGCTGTGTCCATTTCACTGCAAACCAAGGCCATCACAAGTTAGTTTAGAGTCCCCGGGAATGGAAAATATTTCCCAAGTTCCGGGACGACGAGCCCAAGTTGGTCAAAATCACGATGCGCGTAAGGCGGTCTCGGGTAATCTATGAGTCTTAAAGTGAAGTGGAGCTATGTTTCGACCCAGAAGCTCAAAAGTGAGCGTGCAAAAACTTTTGCTGTGTCCATTTCACTGGAAACCAAGGCCATCACGAGTTAGTTTAGAGTGCCCGCGACTGGGAAATATCACCTAAGTTCCAGGAAATCGAGCCGAAGTTGGTCAAAATCACGATGCGCGCAAGGTGGTCTTGGCTACTCTATGAGTCTTGAAGTAAGGTAGGGCTATATCTCGGCCCAGAAGCTCGAAAGTGATTGTTGAAAAAGTTTTGCTGTGTCCATTTCACTGTAAACCAAGGCCAAAGGGTGTTAGTTTAGAGTCCACGTCACTGCAAAAATATCCCCCAAGTTCCGGCAAATCGAGCCGAAGTTCGTTAAAATCACGATGCGCGCAAGGCGGTCTCGGTGACTCTATTAGGCTTAAAGTGAAGTGGGCCTATATTTCGGCCCAGAAGCTCGAAAGTGACCGTTCAAAAGGTTTTACTGTGTCTATTTCACTGCATACCAAGGCCATCAGGAGTTAGTTTAGAGTGCCAGGGACTAGAAAATATCCCCCAAGTTCCGGAAAATTGAGCTAAAGTTGGTCAAAAGCACGATGCGCGCAAGGCGGTCTCCGCTACTCTATTAGTCTTAAAGTGAAGTGGGCCTATATTTCCGCCCAGAAGCTCGAAAGTAAGCGTTCAAAAAGTTTTGCTGTGTCCATTTCACCGCAAAACAAGGCCATCAGGAGTTAGTTTAGAATCCCTGGGACTGGAAAATATTCCCCAATTTCCAAGAAATCGAGCTTAAGTTGGTCAAAATCACGATGCGCGGAAAGCGATCGCGGCTACTCTTTCAGTCTTAAAGTGAAGTGGGGCTATATTTCGGCCTAGAACCTCGAAACCGTGCGTGCGAGCGCTTTACCTGTGTCCATTTCACTTCAAACCAAGGCCATCAGGAGTTAGTTTAGGGTCCGCGGGACTGGAAAATATTCCCCAAGTCTGGAGATTTGAAGGCGAAGTTGGTGAAAATCACGATGCGCCCAAGACGGTTTCGGCTACTCTTTTAGTCTATAAGTGAAGTGGGGCTGTACTTCGGCCTAAAAGCTCGAAACCGAGCGTGCGATCGTTTTACCTGGGTCCATTTCACTAAAAACCAAGGCCATCACCAATTAGTTTAGAGTCCCCGGGACTGGAAAAGAGCCCCCAAGTTCCGGAAACTTGAACCAAAGTCGGTTAAAATCACGATGCGCGTAAGGCGGTGTCGGCTACTCTATCAGTCTTAAGGTTAACTGGAGCTATATTTCGGCCCAGAAGCTCGAAATCGAGCGTTCAAAACGTTTTGCTCTGTCCATTTCACTGCAAACCTAGGACATCAGAAGTTAGTTTAGACTCCCTTGGACTGGAAAATATCCCCTAAATTCCAGGAAATTGAGCCAAAGTTCGCCAAAATTACGATGCGCGGAAGGCGGTCTCGGCCGCTCTATCAGTCTTAAATTAAAGTGAGTCTATATTTCGGCCCAGAAGCTCGAAGGTCAGCGTTAAAAAAGTTTTGCTGTGTCCATTTCGCTGCAAACCAAGGCCATTAGGACTTAGTTTAGAGTCCCCGGGACTGGAAAATATCCCCTAAGTTTCGGGAAATCGGGCCGAGGTTGGTCAAAATCACGATGCGCGCAAGGCGGTCTCGGCTACTCTTTTAGTCTTAAAGTGAAGTGGGGCTATACTTCGGCCTGAAAGCTCGAAACCGAGCGTGCGATCGTTTTACTTGTATCCATTTCACTAAAAACCAGCGCCATCACCAATTAGTTTAGAGTCCCCGAGACTGGAAAAGATCGCGAGGTTCCGGAAAATTGAACCAAAGTTGGTGAAAATCACGATGCGCGAAAGGCGGTCTCGCCTACTCTATCAGTTTTAAGGTAAAGTGGAGCTATATTTAGGCCCAGAAGCTCGAAATCGAGCGTTCAAAAAGTTTTGCTGTGTCCATTTCACTGCAAACCAAGGCCATCACAAGTTAGTTTAGAGTCCCCGGGAATGAAAAATATTTCCCAAGTTCCGGGACGACGAGCCCAAGTTGGTCAAAATCACGATGCGCGTAAGGCGGTCTCGGGTAATCTATGAGTCTTAAAGTGAAGTGGAGCTATGTTTCGACCCAGAAGCTCAAAAGTGAGCGTGCAAAAACTTTTGCTGTGTCCATTTCACTGGAAACCAAGGCCATCACGAGTTAGTTTAGAGTGCCCGCGACTGGGAAATATCACCTAAGTTCCAGGAAATCGAGCCGAAGTTGGTCAAAATCACGATGCGCGCAAGGTGGTCTTGGCTACTCTATGAGTCTTGAAGTAAGGTAGGGCTATATGTCGGCCCAGAAGCTCGAAAGTGATTGTTGAAAAAGTTTTGCTGTGTCCATTTCACTGTAAACCAAGGCCAAAGGGTGTTAGTTTAGAGTCCACGTCACTGCAAAAATATCCCCCAAGTTCCGGCAAATCGAGCCGAAGTTCGTTAAAATCACGATGCGCGCAAGGCGGTCTCGGTGACTCTATTAGGCTTAAAGTGAAGTGGGCCTATATTTCGGCCCAGAAGCTCGAAAGTGACCGTTCAAAAGGTTTTACTGTGTCTATTTCACTGCATACCAAGGCCATCAGGAGTTAGTTTAGAGTGCCAGGGACTAGAAAATATCCCCCAAGTTCCGGAAAATTGAGCTAAAGTTGGTCAAAAGCACGATGCGCGCAAGGCGGTCTCCGCTACTCTATTAGTCTTAAAGTGAAGTGGGCCTATATTTCCGCCCAGAAGCTCGAAAGTAAGCGTTCAAAAAGTTTTGCTGTGTCCATTTCACCGCAAAACAAGGCCATCAGGAGTTAGTTTAGAATCCCTGGGACTGGAAAATATTCCCCAATTTCCAAGAAATCGAGCTTAAGTTGGTCAAAATCACGATGCGCGGAAAGCGATCGCGGCTACTCTTTCAGTCTTAAAGTGAAGTGGGGCTATATTTCGGCCTAGAACCTCGAAACCGTGCGTGCGAGCGCTTTACCTGTGTCCATTTCACTTCAAACCAAGGCCATCAGGAGTTAGTTTAGGGTCCGCGGGACTGGAAAATATTCCCCAAGTCTGGAGATTTGAAGGCGAAGTTGGTGAAAATCACGATGCGCCCAAGACGGTTTCGGCTACTCTTTTAGTCTATAAGTGAAGTGGGGCTGTACTTCGGCCTAAAAGCTCGAAACCGAGCGTGCGATCGTTTTACCTGGGTCCATTTCACTAAAAACCAAGGCCATCACCAATTAGTTTAGAGTCCCCGGGACTGGAAAAGAGCCCCCAAGTTCCGGAAACTTGAACCAAAGTCGGTTAAAATCACGATGCGCGTAAGGCGGTGTCGGCTACTCTATCAGTCTTAAGGTTAACTGGAGCTATATTTCGGCCCAGAAGCTCGAAATCGAGCGTTCAAAACGTTTTGCTCTGTCCATTTCACTGCAAACCTAGGACATCAGAAGTTAGTTTAGACTCCCTTGGACTGGAAAATATCCCCTAAATTCCAGGAAATTGAGCCAAAGTTCGCCAAAATTACGATGCGCGGAAGGCGGTCTCGGCCGCTCTATCAGTCTTAAATTAAAGTGAGTCTATATTTCGGCCCAGAAGCTCGAAGGTCAGCGTTAAAAAAGTTTTGCTGTGTCCATTTCGCTGCAAACCAAGGCCATTAGGACTTAGTTTAGAGTCCCCGGGACTGGAAAATATCCCCTAAGTTTCGGGAAATCGGGCCGAGGTTGGTCAAAATCACGATGCGCGCAAGGCGGTCTCGGCTACTCTTTTAGTCTTAAAGTGAAGTGGGGCTATACTTCGGCCTGAAAGCTCGAAACCGAGCGTGCGATCGTTTTACTTGTATCCATTTCACTAAAAACCAGCGCCATCACCAATTAGTTTAGAGTCCCCGAGACTGGAAAAGATCGCGAGGTTCCGGAAAATTGAACCAAAGTTGGTGAAAATCACGATGCGCGAAAGGCGGTCTCGCCTACTCTATCAGTTTTAAGGTAAAGTGGAGCTATATTTAGGCCCAGAAGCTCGAAATCGAGCGTTCAAAAAGTTTTGCTGTGTCCATTTCACTGCAAACCAAGGCCATCACAAGTTAGTTTAGAGTCCCCGGGAATGAAAAATATTTCCCAAGTTCCGGGACGACGAGCCCAAGTTGGTCAAAATCACGATGCGCGTAAGGCGGTCTCGGGTAATCTATGAGTCTTAAAGTGAAGTGGAGCTATGTTTCGACCCAGAAGCTCAAAAGTGAGCGTGCAAAAACTTTTGCTGTGTCCATTTCACTGGAAACCAAGGCCATCACGAGTTAGTTTAGAGTGCCCGCGACTGGGAAATATCACCTAAGTTCCAGGAAATCGAGCCGAAGTTGGTCAAAATCACGATGCGCGCAAGGTGGTCTTGGCTACTCTATGAGTCTTGAAGTAAGGTAGGGCTATATGTCGGCCCAGAAGCTCGAAAGTGATTGTTGAAAAAGTTTTGCTGTGTCCATTTCACTGTAAACCAAGGCCAAAGGGTG
Organism: Orbicella faveolata; assembly: GCF_042242905.1. Taxonomy (NCBI): domain Eukaryota; kingdom Metazoa; phylum Cnidaria; class Anthozoa; order Scleractinia; family Merulinidae; genus Orbicella; species Orbicella faveolata. The sequence goes on along the minus strand of NW_028301569.1, from coordinate 12,205,466 downwards.
TTAGTTTAGAGTCCACGTCACTGCAAAAATATCCCCCAAGTTCCGGCAAATCGAGCCGAAGTTCGTTAAAATCACGATGCGCGCAAGGCGGTCTCGGTGACTCTATTAGGCTTAAAGTGAAGTGGGCCTATATTTCGGCCCAGAAGCTCGAAAGTGACCGTTCAAAAGGTTTTACTGTGTCTATTTCACTGCATACCAAGGCCATCAGGAGTTAGTTTAGAGTGCCAGGGACTAGAAAATATCCCCCAAGTTCCGGAAAATTGAGCTAAAGTTGGTCAAAAGCACGATGCGCGCAAGGCGGTCTCGGCTACTCTATTAGTCTTAAAGTGAAGTGGGCCTATATTTCCGCCCAGAAGCTCGAAAGTAAGCGTTCAAAAAGTTTTGCTGTGTCCATTTCACCGCAAAACAAGGCCATCAAGAGTTAGTTTAGAATGCCTGGGACTGGAAAATATTCCCCAATTTCCAAGAAATCGAGCTTAAGTTGGTCAAAATCACGATGCGCGGAAAGCGATCGCGGCTACTCTTTCAGTCTTAAAGTGAAGTGGGGCTATATTTCGGCCTAGAACCTCGAAACCGTGCGTGCGAGCGCTTTACCTGTGTCCATTTCACTTCAAACCAAGGCCATCAGGAGTTAGTTTAGGGTCCCCGAGACTGGAATTTATCTCCCAAGTTCCGGAAAATCGAGTTAAAGTTGGTCAAAATCACGCTGCGCGTAAGGCGGTCTCGGCTACTCTATCAGTCTTGAAGTGAAGTGGGGCTATATTTCGGCCTAGAAGCTCGACACCGAGGGTACGATCGTTTTACCTGTGTCCATTTCACTAAAAACCAAGGCCATCATCAATTAGTTTAGAGTCCCCGGGACTGGAAAACATCCCGAAAGTTCCGGGAAATCGAGCCAAAGTTGTTTAAAATCACGATGGGCGTAAGGCGGTCTCGGCTACTCTAACAGTCTTAAAGTAAAATGAGGCTATATTTCAGCCCAGAAGCTCGAAAGTGATTGTGCAAAAAGTTTTCCTGTGTCCAATTCACAGCAAACCAAGGATATCAGGAGTTAGTTTAGAGACCCCGGGACTGGGAAATATCCTCCAAGATCCGGGAAGATAAGCCGAAGTTGGTCAAAATCATGATGCGCGCAATGTGGTCGCGGCTACTGTATGAGTGTTAAAGTGAAGTGGGGTTATACTTCGGCCCAGAAGCTCGAATGTGAGCGTTCAAAAAGTTTTGCTGTGTCCATTTCACTGCAAACCAAGGCCATCGGGATTTAGTTTAGAGTCCTCGAAACTGGGAAATATCCCCCAAGTTCCGGAAAATCGAACCGAAGTTGGCGAAATTTACGATGCGCGCAAGGCGGTCTCGGCTACTCTATGAGTCTTAAAGTGAATTGGGGCTATGTTTCGGCGAAGAAGCTCGAAAGTAAGGAATCAAAAAGTTTTGCAGTGTCCATTTTACTGCAAAACAAGGCCATAAGAAGTTAGTTTAGAGTCTCCGAGACTGGAAAATGTAACCCAAGTTACTTGAATTTGAGCCGAAGTTGATGAAATTCAGGATGCGGGTAAGACGGTCTCGGCTACTCTGTGAGTTTTAATGGAAAGTGGGGCTATATTTCGGCCCAGAAGCTCAAAAGTTAGTGTTCAAAAAGTTTTGCTGTGTCCATTTCACTGCAAACCAAGGCCTTCAGAAGTTAGTTTAGATTCCACAGGACTGGAAAACATCCCCAAGTTCCGGGAAATCGAGGCGAAGTTGGTCAAAATCACGATGCGCGCAAGTCGGTCTCGGCTAGTCTATGAGTCTTAAAGTGTAGTGCTGCTATATTTCGGCCCAAAAGTTCGAAAGTGATGGTTAAAAAGGTGTCCTGTGTCCATTTCACTGCAAACCAAGGCAATCAGGAGTTAGTTTAGAGACCCCGGAACTGGAAAATATCGCCCAAGTGCCGGGAACTCAAGCCAAAGTTGGTGAAAATCACCATGCGCGCAAGGCGGTATCGGCTACTCTATCATTCTTAAAGTGAAGTGGGGCTATATTTCGGCCCCGAAGCCCGAAAGTGAGCGTTCAAAAGGTTTTGCTGTGTCCATTTCACTGCAAACCATGGCAATCAGGAGTTAGTTTAGAGTCCTCGGGAGTGGAAAATATCCCTCCAGTTCCGGGAAATCGTGCCGAAGTTGGTCAAAATCACGATGCGCGGAAGGCGGTCTCGCCTACTCTGAGTCTTAAAGTGAAGTGGGGCTATATGTCGGCCCAGAAGCTCGAATCCGAGCGTTTAAAAAGTTTTCCTGTTTCCATTTATCTGCAACCCAAGGCTATCAGGAGTTAGTTTAGAGTCCCCGGGAATGGAAAATATTCCCGAAGTTCCGGGACGACGAGCCAAAGTTGGTCAAAGTCACGATGTGCGCAAGATGATCTCGGCTACTCTATGAGTCTTAAAGTGAAGTGGAGCTATGTTTCCACCCAGAAGCTCGAAGGTGAGCGTTCAAAAAGTTTTACTGTGTCCATTGCACTACAAACCAAGGCCATCAGGAGTTAGTTTAGAGTTCCCAGGACTGGAAAATATGCCCCAAGTTCCGGGAAATTGAACCGAAGTTGGTCAAAATTACGATGCGAGCAACGCGGTCTCGGGTACTCTATGAGTCTTAAACTTAAATGGGGTTATATTTCGGCCCAGAAGCTCGAAAGTGAGCGTTCAGAAGATTTTCTTGTGTGCATTTCAGTGCAAACCAAGGCCATCAGGAGTTAGCTTAGAGTCTTCGGGCCTGGAAAATATCCACGAAATTCCGGGAAATAGAGCCCAAGTTTGTCAAAATAACGATGCGCGCGAGGCAGTCTCGGCTACCCTATAAGTCTTAAACTAAAGTACGGCTATATTTCGGCCCAGAAGCTTGAAAGTGAGCATTAAAAAAGTTTTACTGTGTCCATTTCACTGCAAACCAAGTCCATCATAAGTTAGTTTAGAATCCCCGGGACTGGAAAATATCCCCCAAGTTCCGGGAAATCGAGCCAAAGTTGGTCAAAATCACAATGCGCGCAAGACGGTCTCGGCTAGTCTTTCAGTCTTAAAATGAAGTGGAGCTATTTTTCGGCCCAGAAGCTCGAAAGTCAGCGTTCAAAAAGTTTTGCTCTGTCCATTTCACTGCAAACCAAGTCCATCAGGAGTTAATATAGAGTCCCCGGGACTGGAAAATATTCCCCAAGCTCCGGAATATCGAGCCGAAGTTGGTCAAAATCTCGATGCGCGCAAGGCGGTCTCGGCTGCTCTTTTAAACTTAAAGAAAAGTGAGGCTATATTTCGGCCTAGAAGCTCGAAACCGAGCGTGTGCCCATTTCACATCAAACCAAGGTCATCAGGAGTTATTTTAGAGTCCCCGAGAATGAAAAACGTCCCCCAAGTTTCAGGAAATCGAGCCGAAGTTGGTCAAAATTACGATGAACGCAAGGCGGTGTCGGCTACTCTTTAAGTTTTAAAGTGAAATGGGGCTATATTTCGGCCCAAAAGCTCGAAACCGAGAGTGCGATCGTTTTACCTGTGTCTATTTTTCTCAAAACCAAGGCCATCACCGGTTAGTTTAGAGTCCCCGGGACTGGGAAATATCCCCCAAGTCCAAGGAAATCGAGCCAAAGTTGATGAAAATCACGATGCGCGTAACGCGGTGTCGGGTTTTCTTTCAGTCTTAAAGTGAAGTGGGGCTCTATTTCGGCCCAGAAGCTCGAAAGTGAGCGTTCAAAAAGGTTTCCTGTGTCCATTTGACTTCAAACCAAGGCTATCAGGAGTTAATTTAGGGTCCCCGGGAGTCGAAAATATCTCCCAAGTTCCGGGAAGTCGAGCTCAAGTTGGTCAAAATAATGATGCGCGCAAGGCGGTCTCGGCTCCTCTTTCAGTCTGAAAGTGAAGTGGAAGTATATTTCGGCCCAGAAGCTCGAAACCGAGCGTTCAAAAAGTTTTTCTCCGTCCTTTAACTGCAAACCAAATCAATCAGGAGTTACTTTTGTGTCCCCGGGACTGGAAAATATCCCCAAGTTCCGGGAAATGGAGCCGAAGTTGGGCAAAATAATGATGCGGGCAAAGCGGTCTTGGCTGCTCTATGAGTCTTAAAGTGAGGTGGGGCTATATTTCGGCCCAGAAGCTCGAAAGTGAGTGTTCAAAAAGTTTTGCTGTATCAATTCTACTGCAAACCAAGGCCATTAGGAGTTAGTTTAGAGTCCCCAGGACTGGAAAATATGCCCCAAGATCCGAGAAATCGAGCCGAAGGTGGTGAAAATCCCATCGCTTGGAAGACGGTTTCGGCTACTCTATGAGTCTTAAAGTAAAGTGGGGCTACATCTCGGCCCAAAAGCTTGAAAGTGAGCAATCAAAATGTTTTGCTGTGTCCAGCTAACTGCAAACCAAGGCCATTAGGAATTAGTTTAGAGTCCCCGGGAGTGAAAATATCCCCCAAGTTCTGGGAGATTGAGCCGAAGTTGGTCAAAAGCACGATGGCGCCAGGCGCACTCGGCTAATCTATGAGTCTTAATGTGAAGTGGGGCTATATTTCGGCCCAGAAGCTCGAAAGTGAGCGTTCAAAAAGGTTTGCTGTGTCCATTTCACTGTAAACCAAGGCGATCAGGAGTTAGTTTAGAGTCCCCGGGACTGGAAAATATCCCTCAAGTTCCGGGAAATCGAGCCCAAATTGGTCAAAATCACGATGCGCGCAGGGCGGTGTCGGCTACTCTATGAGTCTTAAAGTGAAGTGGGGGTATATTTCGGCCCAGAGCTCGAGACTGAGCGTCCTAAAACCTTTCCTGTGTCCATTTCATTGCAAATCAAGGTCATCAGGAGTTACTTTAGAGTCCTCGGAGCGGGAAAATATCCTCCAGGTTGCGGGTAATCGAGCCGAAGTTGGTCAAAATTACGATGTGCGCAAGCGGGTCTCGGCTACTCTATGACTGTTAAAGTGTAGTGGGGCTATATTTCGGCCTAGAAGCGCGAAAGTGAGCGTTCAAAAAGTTTTGCTTTGTCAATTTCACTTCAAAGCAAGGCCATCAGGAGTTAGTTTAGAGTCCCCGGCTCTGGAAAATATCCCGCAAGTTCCGGCAAATCGAGCCGAATTTTGTCAAAATCACGATGCGCGCAAGGTGGCCTCTGCTGCGCTTTGAGTCTTAAAGTTAAATGGGGCTATATATTTTGGACCAGAAACGCGAAAGTAAGCGTTCAAAAAGTTTTGCTGTGTCCATTTCACTGCAAACCAGGGTCATCAGGGGTTAGTTTAGAGTCCCTCAGACTAGAAAAGATCCCCCACGTTCCGGGAAATCGAGGCAAAGTTTCTCAAAATCACGATGCGCGTAAGGTGGTCTCGGCAACTCTTTCAGTCTCAAAATGAAGTGGGGCTATATTTCGGCCTTGAAGCTCGACACCCAGCGTGCGCTCGTTTTTCCTGTGTCCATTTCACTGGAAACTAAGGCCATCAGGAGTTAGTTTAGAGTCTCCGCGATGGGAAAATATCACCCAATTTCCGTTAAATTAAGCCAAAATTGCTCGAAATCACGATATGCGTAAAGCGGTCTCGGCCCTTCTTTTAGTCTTAAAATGAAGTGGGGCTATGTTTCGGCCTACAAGCTCGACCCCGAGCCTGCGCTCCTTTTACCTGTGCCCATTTCACTAAAAGGTAAGGCCATCAGGAGTTAGTTTCCAGTCCCCGGAACTGGAAAATATCCCCCAAGTTCTGGCAAATTAAGCCAAAGTTGCTCAAAATCGCGATGCGCTTAAGGCGCTCTCAGCTACTCTTTCAGTCTTAAAATAGAAAGGGGCTATATTTCGGCCTAGAAGCTCGACACCGAGCTTGCGCTCCTTTTGCCTGTGACCATTTCACTGAAAACTAAAGCAATCAGGAGTTAGTTTAGAGTCCGCAGGACTGGAAAACATCCCCCAAGATCGGGCAAATCGAGTCAAAGTTGCTCCAAAGCACGATGGGCGTAAGGCGGTCTCCGCCACTCTTTCAGTCTTAAAATGAAGTGGGGCTATATTTCGGCCTATTACGTCGACACCGAGCATGCGCTTCTTTTGCCTGTGTGCTTTTCACTGAAAACTAAGGCCGCCAGGAGTTACTTTAGAGTCCCCAGGACTGGAAAGTATCCCCCAAGTTGCGGCAAATGAAGCCAAAGTTTTTCAAAATCACGATGGTCGTCACGACGGTCTCGGCCACTATTTCAGTCTTAAATTGAAGTGGGGCTATATTTCGGCCTAGAAGCTCGACACCGAGCGTACGCTCCTTTTGGCTGTGTTTATTTCACTGAAAACTAAGGCCATCAGTAGTTAGATTAGAGTACCCAAGACTGGAAAATATACCCCAAGTTACGGGAAAGCGAGCCAAAGTTGCTCAAAAGCACGATGCGCATAAGGCGGTCCCTGCTCCTCTTTCAGTCTTAAAATGAAGCGGGGCTATATTTCGGCCTACAAGCTCGACACCAAGCGTGCGCTCTTTTACCCTGTGTCCATTTCACTAAAAACTAAGGCCATCAGCAGTTAGTTTGGAGTCCCCGAAACTCGAAAATATCCCCCAAGTTCCGGAAAATGAAGCCAAAGTTGCTCAAAAGGACGATGCGCGTAAGGCAGTCTCGGCTACTCCTTCAGTCTTAAAATTAATTGAAGCTATATTTCAATCAGGAAGCTTGACACCGAGCTTGATCTTCTTTTGCCTATGTCCATTTCACTGAAAACTAAGGCCATCAGGAGTTAGTTTAGGTTCCCTGGGACTGGAAACTATCCCCCAAAATCCCGCATATCGAGCCAAAAGTGCTGAAAATCACGATGCGCTAAAGCCGGTCCCTGCTAGTCTTTCTGTCTTAAGATGAAGGAGGGGGGGGGGGGGTATATTTCGCCGTGGAAGCTCAACACCGAGCGTGCGCTCCTTTTACCTGTGTCCATTTTACTGAAAACTAAGGCCATTAGGAGTTACTGTAGAGTCCCTGGGACTGGAAAATATCCCCCAAGTTCCGGCTAATCGACCAAAGTTGCTCAACATCACGATGCGGGTAAGGCGGTCTCGGCCAGTCTTTTAGTATTAAAATGAAGTGGGGCTATATTTCGGCCTAGAACCTCGACACCGAGCGTGCGCTCCTTCAGCCTGTGTTCATTTTCACTGAAAACTAGGGCCATCAGGAGTTAGTTTAGAATCCTCAGGACTGGAAAATATCACCAAAGTTCCGGCAAATCGAGCCAAAGTTGCTCAAAATCACGATGCGCGGAAGGCGTTCTCGGCCACTCTTTCAGTCTTAAAATGAAGTGGGGCTATATTTCGGCCTAGAAGCTCGACAGCGAGCGTGCGCTCGTTTTACCTGTGTCCATTTCACTGAAAACTAAGGGCATCAGGAGTTAGCTTGGAGTCCTCGAGATTGGAAACTATCCCCCAGGTTCCGGCAAATCGAGCCAAAGTTGCTCAAAATCACGATGCGCCTAAGGCGTTCTCGTCCACTCATTCAGTCTTAAAATAAAGTGGGGCTATATTTCGGCCTAGAAGCTCGACACCGAGCATGTGTTCCTTTTGCCTGTGTTCATTTCACTTAAAACTAAACACACATATAAAGTGGGGGTTCTGGCGTAGCGCTCACGCACACAGTGAAAGCGTAACGCAACTCCTCATCTGAAGATTCGGAGTTGCGTTACGCTTTCACTGTGAGCGTTCGGTTGCGGCCAGGAACCCCACTTTATATGTGTGTGTGAGCGCTGCGCCAGAGCCGTGTGAGCTGTGTGTGCGCCAGATCCGCGAGCACCGCGCCAGAGCCGTGTGAGCTTTGTGTGACCAGAACCCCCACTTTATATGTGTGTGTGCGAGAACGCGTGAGCGCTGCGCCAGAGCCATGTGCGCCAGATCTGCGAGCGCTGCGCCAGAGCCGTGTGCGCCAGATCCGCGAGCGCCGCGCCAGAGCCGTGTGAGCTGTGTGCGCCAGAGCCGTGGCTGCGTTTTAGTAAAATTTGATGAAAAAGCGGGTCCATCGTCCATAATCAATATCCGCGGATGTGCCCTTCACTTGTAAATACAAAGTGCGCCAGAAAATTTTCCTATTGGAGAAGCGCACGCTCAGTGCATACTGCGCCGACATGGCTGCATGTGGACTTTCCGAGGCCATCCAAAATCTCCCTCCAGAGCTCCGTGAGATCATTATCAAGGAGTACATAGCGATAAAAATAAAGGAAAAAAAGGAAATGGGGTGGGGGAAAGTACACGAAAATCTAAAAAAACTGCCGTTTTGCGAATTCAAGCAGCAGATAGCCCGCTTGATAATATGTTTCGACTATCCTGACTGTCCTTTAGAAGGGAAATGTTCCCGCTGTTTTGATGATGAGGGAAATGTTCTTGAAATGCGGAGGTCCGAGTTCAATGGGTTTAAAATTCCATGTTCATTGTGTGATTATCATTATCACGAATCATTTCTTGCCGACAACATAAAGTTTTTAGAGAAAAGCATCATCCGTCTCAGCCATTGCGGCGACGGCGCTGCACGGGGGTACAACTAACAACAAAGGAGTGCGGTATGTTAGAAACAAGCTAGCCCGCTGGTATACCGCTCGAGCGAGGATGGCACGAGCGCCAAACAAGTGCGGGTGGCTGAAGCGGGGTCGGAAAGAAAGCTGCGGAAAGCGCTGTGAGAACATCAGAGAATAGGATCCTCCGTATTCAACAAAGCAAACCTCACATTGAGAGTCTTATAACCCATGAAGTCCTCAGGACCAAAACCAGTAATCTCGAAATAACGGTGATTCCGAAAAAGCCACATAAGGGTCTTGTCTCGAGGTTCATCAGTTCTGTAAGGCGCCACGATCTCAAAATCCACGCCGGGAGAATTACAGACCGAAAAGACGTCGCGTTCAATCGGTTCGCCGAACGAAGCGACGTCAATTCGATAAGCTCCAAAAGGGAGCTCGTGAAAGTAGATCCGTTTTTTGTTAATCGGAATAAAAACGCCTTGAATGATGGGAGACCAATTAAGTACACTTGGGTCGAAGACGATGAGGTCGGAAGAAGATATGGGTGAACAGGAGAAGCAAGAGTTCAACTGCTGAAGCGAGCTTGAAGAGGATGCAGCGTTTGCCGAAATCGACCGGCTCGCTGAGGCCGTTTTTGAGGATGAAGCGGGCGTTGCGGCTGAGCTTGAGCGCGCGCCCGACACTGGCGGGGGCCGAGACGCAGAAGGTCTGGCCGGCGAGGCACCCCGCGCAGCGACCAGCCAAACGAGTGGCGGCGGAGAGGCGAAACACACCAGTAAGAGAAATGTAACCGGGGTTATAGCCGAAGAGCGATGTCTTCTAGTGGACTTTCCGAGGCCATTCAAAGCCTCCCTCCAGAGCTTCGTGAGATGATTCTCAAGGAGTACATTGCGACAAAAATCAAGGAAAAAAATGAAATGGGGTGGGCCAATGTACACGAGAATATTTTTAAACTGCCTTTCTGCAAATACAGGCAGCAGATTGTGCCGATGGTTATTTGCTTTGAATATGCGGACTACTTTTTCGAGGGTTGTTGTTTCCCCTGTTTCGAAAGGGATGGAAAGCTTCATAAAGCATCGCTAAGCCGGCCGATGGAGCTTATAGAAGCCAGCCCAGAGCACAAGAATTTTTTAAAAGTATGCTCTTGGGATGGTTACAATTGGCACGAGTGGTTCCTTTATGGCAGGGAGCTTTAGGGAAAAAGGCGGCGACGATTTAACCTCTGTTTGAATAATTACATTTAAAAATCCACGGCAACATTTGCATACCAAAAAAACATGCTTGTCAGTGTTCACTTGATAGCGTTTCTCGTGAATGAATATTTCACGCCTGAGTGGCAGAGACAAGTGCGTGATATTACACGCGAAGTTGTTGAATGCTTTCATGACGCGGTTCGGGTTGAGGCGACACAGCTTCCCGTTGCGAATTCCTGAAGGCTTCAGTTTAAGCTCGTTGCATTCCTCTTGGCTTCAGTTGAAGCGATCAGGAATTTTCAAAGCCACCAGGAATGTTGAAGTCAAAAGGAATTTTACAGGCGGATTTCAATTTTTTGCCCACAGTTTGTTAGAATAGGGTATTTCTTCTAGGCCTGGCGAATAAAAATGAAACTTTTCACTTTTTTTCGAGGAAAAATTGGGCACGAAACGCGGTAGAACAAAGAGACTTCACTAGAGCGATAAAAAGAAACAGCTGATCGGGGGGTTTTCCCTATTTCGCGCATGACTGCGTCAGTGAGTAACCTTCTCGAAAGATCAAGGCTATTTATGTGGCATGACAAATAGCGCAATCACCTGTTTTTGACAAGACAAAGAGAGAGTTTTGTGTTTTTTCGCTCGAAATTCAGTTCGAAGCGGGAGGTTTCGTGATTTTTTTTATCATTTCGGCTTCAAGTCTGCCGCGGATGTCTTTCTCAAGTTTTTGGACATCAACATCAGGAAGCTTTCTCGTTGATGGTTGGCGAAGCATCCTTGCCCGGACCCGATCTTTCAGAAAATTGTACTGCTGAAACTCCGAAAGGATAGTGTCGAACTCGTGGGAAGACACCGCGTTGTTGTTCAAAGTGTTCGAGAGAAGTCTGTTGACGGTGTCGCGCTTGGCAACGGCGAGCGTGGTGATCTCTTGATGCTTCTTGATCTTCGAGTCGAGCTTTTTGCCGGCGAGAATCAACGCAGACGAAACGAGAGCGAAGCACCCACCAGCGCCGCCAAGAGGAACGGCAGCCGGCAAGCCAACCACAGACAGAGCGGAGCCTAAACTCGCGCTGGAAAACGCTGCCGAGAGAGCGCTGGAGCCGCGGCGCCCGAATTAACGAACTTTCTCGCGCGTTTGTATTTTTTCGCGACGAGGCGATAGTGGTGGACCTCGCCGGCCAATGTATTGGAAATCTCGTTGACCTTCTGCAAGAGGAAATTTTGAGAAGGCTCTGCCGCCACCACCGGATATAGTGGCTCGGCAGGCGGAGCGCTTGGTGGCAACAGATTGGTCGAAGACATTGCGTATATAAAGAAATTTAATTTAACTCTAATTCAAAAAGAAGCGGCAGGCCTTTGAAATCAAAGAGTTCGCCATTTTCATCCTTAACTTTTAAGGTGATGCTGTTTATGAACTTGTCTGTAGAAGCGTCACGGAAAACGTTTTGCGGTGAGTCGATGTTATAGCTGACTTTTTCATAAGGTTTTCCTCTGACGTCAACCTTGGGAAGAAGGTCTGACCGCTTTCCATTCAAAAAGTTTTTGTTGAGTCAACGAGATCGCAGTGGATAAAGTAGCAACTCGGGCTGTTAAGCTTTTTGATATATTCCTCTTTCCTCATATTTCTCCCGACTCCAAGAAAATTGGCCAAACTGTAATCAACGGAAACTTCTCTCGGTTGATTAGTGTTGAGTGCATTACCAGCGGCGGTTGTAATTTTAAGAACAGAATTGGGGTTATTCGTTTCCAAGACCAATTTCCCTTTTTTCTTGTAACGTTCAAAACTGGATTGCAGTTCTTTTACAATGCTCTCGACATTGTAATGCCCTTGAGGCAATGATGCAACCACGTCGTCGGTTCCTTTGAAAAACATTCTGCCAACACGACTCAGATTATGCCACGAGTTGAAAAAAGAAACCCTCAAAAGTCTGGCATAGCTTGCTCCTGGGAGTGGTTCTTCAAAAGAGATGGTCTCTCCATTCTGTTGCGTGACAATAGTGAGAACAACCATTTTTATATTCAACAAATAAATTGTGTTCAAAATACATGGCGAATGTGTGGAATGGTCCTGCGTTAAAAAAAGCGGAGGCGGCGAAGAAAAAGGCGTGGACAAGCTTTTTAAACCGCTTCCCCAAAGCCGACAAAAGCCGGTTCATCTCACAAGCAACGCTCGACGAGAAAAACAACGTGACCGCAGAGGTGTTTTTCAAAGAAAGCGAAGACTCGTTTCAAAGCGTCTTCGGTTCAGATAGAAAATACTGGAGCGCCGAAATAAAAGAAGCGCTTGGTTTAGGAGACAGCGGGGGTTTTCCTTACCAACTGGCGCCGCTTGGCTCAAAAATTTCCTTGCCCGTCCCTGCCGTACCTTTCGACGGCAAAGCGCAAAGTTTGAAAAAAATATTCAACGCCCCAATCCAAATATACGTCACGCCTGACCAACATTTCACAACGAAATTACAAGAAATATTTCAAAACACCAAACTCAGGCACACGTCGGCAGTCGAATCAAAACGCTGGCTGGGAGGGCCAGACATGAAATATTGGCCGAAGCAGCTCAACTTCGCGGTTTTCTGCGCGACACAGGGGTGCGGAGTTTCTCGCGAGATCTTTGACAGCGGGATGGATCTCCCCCCGCAGATAAGAGCTTTTTACAAATTCCACGTGTACTTCACGGTCAGGCGGATTTTGTACCAGCTGGGAGGAATTCAGAGCATGAGCGCTTTGCCCGGAGACCCGACGGTCAACCAGTACAACAATCATTACGACGTCGCTTCGTACAAAAGGATATGCGGCGAGTTCGGCATTGCCCCCTCGAGCGATTTCCGCTTCACGCACGGAGAAAACCACGGTCTGGGAAGCGTTTACGTGTACGCGTCAGGCGTGGGCCCGTCGAAAACCGACTATAAATACCCGGGATGGAACAAATTCAGCGATGAAGGCGGCAAAGCAATAAATGGGGACTTGATCGATTATATCGAGCCGGGGGCCGCTTCAGATGCTCAAGCAGACTGGTTCGCGCCCAACACCGCGAACGGTTTGACGCAGGCGGGCTTGTCGAGAATCAACCAGTCAATCGAGGCTTTCGTTTACTGTGTCCTGGGCGCGCAAGTCAACGTCCGCAGCAGCATTCTCGGCAATGGCGGTCGGGCGAGAGAAGCCCAGAGCGAGTTCCTGGTGCTGATGGAAAACGCGATCACACAGCCCGACCTGGCCGCGAGCGTGCAAAGGTACCAGCACGCGTTGGACCAAGCGAAGGTCAGGCTCAATCTCGCTGTTGCCCCCATGGCGTGGCTCATCCCCGCGCAGATGATAATCAACACCGCAAGCACGATCGGTTACAACAACAAGCTGAAACTGGCGGTCTCCGGAATGAAACTGGGGGTGAATAACGAGGTAAACCCGGAGACAAAAAAAGCTGGTCTCAAACCCATGGCAGGCGGCCCGTCAAAAATTAACCCACCCAATAGCCACCCGTCTAACCCGATTCACAAAGCCGCAACAGCCGAATCGGGGCGTGTGGTTCCACCCCACAGGAAACCAGCTTCGACCGAAACTCAGCAAGCGCAGCCACCCGAGGCTGCAGACAAAACGCCGCAACACGAAATTAAAAAAACGGCGGTAATTGTCGGTTTTGTTAGATTTTCGGCGTTGCTGTTAATGGCTTGGCAGTAAGCTAACGCTGCTTCTTAAAATATTTATCGAACAGAAAGGCCACTGCGGCAAGAATGAGCAGCCAGGTGTGTTCGGCCAGAAATCCGACGACTTGGCCGGCGGCTCTGAACAGGAAGCTCACAATCGAGCCAATCAGCCCGGGCAGCAGAGAGCCGAGTTTCGCGGCAATGGCTTTGAGGCCGTTCCCCAAAGCTTTGCCGGTGGCTTTCAAACCTCTGGTGAGGACCCCGATGACAGCGCCGATTGTAGTCCCGGCGGCGAGAAGAATGGCGGTCAACGTCACGCCATATTTTTTGAAGATCTCCTTGACCCTTTCCCAAAGAGATTTCTCCCCATCGGCTTCTCTCTGGAATTCTTCAAGCCGGGCAGTGACTCGACGGATCTCTTCGTCACGCCGGTTCACTCTTTCTTCTGCCGCATCTTTTTCGTAAGGCGCCGCGTCTTTATCGTTCATCTTCTCAAGGTCTTTTTTCTGCGCCTTTTCCAGTTCTTCTTTGTCAATCTGTAGAAGTTTCATTTCTTTTTCCATGTATTCCTTTCTCGCGCCAAGTACTGTTTGGAACTCTTTTTCTTCTTCGTCCAGTAGTTTTGTTTCCTGATCAATAGGTGCAATCTTTCTTTCGGCTTCTTGTTTCCGTTCGGGGGTGAAATCGGTTTCTTCATTATCCAGCAACTTTCCCAATTCAAACTTCCTTCTATTCTCAAGGGCTTCTTTTCGTCTCTTTATCGATTTGATAGCTTCACGATCTGCTTCTTTTTCTTTTTCTGCAACATCTACCGCTTGCGAATCATCCAGCACCTTAATATCTTCCTCTAATATTGATCTATCTTCTGCCGCTTGAACACTTCCCTCATAAGCGCTTCTTGCCTTTTGATGTTGTGTTTCAAGACTTGACAGTTCTCTTTTCAGTTTGTCAACTTCTTCTTGCGGACCTTCTTCATTTTCAAGAGCTTCAATCTGTTCTTGTTTCTTTCTCACGGCTTCTCTCCTTTCATCCATTTCCTTTTTATTTTTTTCTTTCTGCGAAGCCTCGTATTGCTTCTCTTTGAGCTCTTTCCGCTTTTCGTACGTAATTTCTCGAACCTTCTGGTATTTGGAAGGCCCGAGAGCGTCTTTTATTTCTTTTGAAAGGTTTGGATTGATCTGATCTCTCCCCGTTCTCCTGTTTTTGGTGAACAGGTCATACGTTTTTTTGCCAGCTCCGAACATTTTGACTTGGAGCTTCCCCTTCGAGCTGTATGAAACCTCAAGCTCGCTTGAGCTCATGTCCGGGTAGATATCTTTTGCAGCAACCCACGCTTGTTCACTCAGGGTCTGAGCCCCGGTGAAAGAGGTTTCCACATAAGAAGTTGCAGGCAGCCCGCTTTTTTCGCGCTGCATTGTCTGCATCGGAATTTCTTCTTCTTTCCCATGTGGCGTTGACGACTCTCCTGGGATAAAAGGAGTCGTTTCGTTGGCATCTTCGCCTGCATCATCATCGTCATCGTCACCCAAACCGTATGGGTCAGGGTCATAAGTAGGGTTTTCAAAGCGTGTTCCTTCGCCTTCCGCCGACATAGCGATATATGTCAAGCCTATTATTTTTCAAATTAGAAATTATCGCCGGCGGCTAATACAATGTCAGTTCCAGAGAACCTTCGCGCGAGGTACAGCAAAAAAACATTACAAGGCATGCAGGCCGAGCGCACAGTGAAGCGGATCACCTTTTCCCGCACTGAAGCCAATCCCGGCAATACTCTGTACGTTAACGTTCCCAAGCTGAACGCGAACGAGGTTCTGGTGCCGGGCTCGCTAGCGCTTGTCTTTAACATCGACCTTTCTGGAGGGCACGCCAACAACTTCCTCGTCCAGAACGTCATGCGAGCGCTTGTTGACAGGCTGCAGGTGAAGTTTGGAGGCACTCCCCTGCATGACACGGTTGGCTATGGCATCTACAAAATCTTTGAAGACCTTTTCCTTTCGCAGGAAGAAAGAGACAACAGGATCCTCGAAGGGATTCAGAGTGAGAAACTATGCAAGATCCGCTCAGGCGCGGGAGACAAGGAAACCACGGACGTCGACGCTGAATGAGGTGTACGGGAGCAAGTACCGGATCAGGCTGGACCATCAGATCTTAACCGACCACGGCGTTTTCTACCCCCAGGCCCTTTACAATGACCTCTCGTTCGAAATAACCCTGGCTGGAGCTGCACATGTGGTCAATGGCTCCGATACAACCCAGCTGTAATACAAGCTGACCAACATCCAGCTCGAGTACGAGATGATCCGCAGCAAGACTCTGGCAGACGAGGCGCATAGCGTTTACTCCAGCGGAAAAGAGTTCGCCTATGACCACGTGTTGCGTTCCCAAGTGGTGACCTTCAAAAAAGACACCGACACGAGGAAGAACATCAAAATCGATGCCCAACACAGGTCGCTAAAAGCCCTCCTGCTACTGTTCATAGAGCCGTATGCTGATGGCGCAAGAGATTCAGAAAAATACGTCTTCCCGGATCTGACGAAAGTCAGCGTCACGATCAACGGCTCGCCCAACATGATTTACAGCAACGGCGTCGAAGGCAAGGACATGTGGGAAGAGGCCCAACGCTTCTTCGTGAAGGAAAAAAATAAAACCGAGCACATGGATGTGTCAAAGTTTTACACCGGAGACCATTTCGGGCTTCTGATTGATATGTGCTCCATGGCGGACCAAGACATTCATGGAAGTGGCAAGCGTATTGTGAACAGTACAGACGGGGTCCAGCTGGAAATCGAGAGGAAAGCCGAAGGCTCAGGCAACGTGAACTGCCACGTATTCGTCATCGCCGACTCCCAGTTCAACATTATGGAAAGACAGCTGGAATCTGTACAGAATTGAATAGAACATGGACCCAAGCAAGATACCCTTCAACGCTCTCGTCGTGGGGCCGACAAATTCCGGCAAATCGAGGTTCGTTGTGGACCAGCTCTACGGCCCGTTCCGCGGAAAGTTCGACTACATCATTCTCATCTGCCCGACGTTCACGCACAACAAGACCTACCACCGGCTTGGCGAAAACGATCCGAGAATGGATGTGATAGTCTGCGAGCAGCACGACGTGGAAAGGTGGTTGAAGCTCGTGAGATGGCTTTCCGAGGGCACCAACACGCTCATAATCCTCGACGACTGCGCGGCCTCCAAAGATGTGAAAGGGCGCACAGGCGAGCTGGCGAATCTCGCGTTTTCCGCGCGGCATATGGGCATCAGCGTGTGGGCGCTGACCCAGAAGTTGACCGGAATAACCACTTCCTTCCGTGAGAACGTGGGGGCGATCGTCCTCTTTTACACCCCCTCGGCCAGGACAACGAAAGCCATCTTCGACGATTACGCCGGCGAGCTCTCCCCCGATGAGTACAGAGGATTGATTTCAAAGCTGAAAGAGCGAAAGTTCTCTTATCTTATGTTCGCGCTTCGCCACCCGTACAGGGTAAAGTTATTTGAATAAAAAAAATGCGAGGTGTATATAGCCTTGCGCAATGTCTGCAGAAGACGCGTTTGCAGATGTTATGAACCTTATGGAAACGGAGCCCGTGCCGTCAAGTGGTCTCGCAGGCGGCCTTGTTCCAACCGCCCTCGACATTCCTGCTCTTCGCGAGCAGCTGGCCGTGCTCGTGTCCACAGGCAAAACCAAAGAGGGTATCAGAATACAGCTGACCCACGAGCAGGTGAAGTGCCTGAGCGACAAAGATGTCGAGAAATTCGCCAAACGCTACGAGACGTACGTGGGCTCGAAGACGACGGAAAGCCTGATCGACAGCTTCATTTTTCTTGCAACCAAAGCGGTCGGAATGGCCGTCAAAATCAAAGACATCGGCGCTTACCAAGAAGAGCTCAGAAACGACTACATCTTGAACAAAGAGCTCTCCAATCTGGCCGGCAACCTTTCTTTGAAGTGCGGCCGGTTTCTTGCCGCGGCCAACGCGGCGCTGATCACCACAAAACATATTGATTTTAGTCCACAGTCGCCCGTGCAGAGCCACCCTTCTCGTGATGAACACGGCTACCCGCTTGAGGGGGTTGATGAAGTAGCCGGCTCATCAACTGCAGAATAAGTGGCCACCATTCATCAACAAATGCGGTCTTGCTGAGAATTTTTAATAATTGAACTTTTTCATTTGCTTATAATACGGTTCGCTTCAATGTCAACCGAACAATCCGAGAGCGCGCCTGCCGCCATCACTGAGACCAAGGCAGCGCCTGCTGCCGATACCACACGGCAAGCGACGACTCAGGCTGCAACCACGCAGAGAGTAAAAAACCCCAAGCGTGTGGCCGCCGAAAAACTGGTTGCCAAAAGAAGTCGTCTGGCCCGAGAAGAACAGAAGAAAGCGGCTGAGGCTTATTACGCAGAAAAGCAAGCGAAAGCCGCCAAAGCGGCCCCCAAGCCAGCCGCGTCTACAGAAGGTGAAAGCCCAAAGAGCGGCGGCCTTTTTGGCCTCAGCACCAACCAATGGATTGGTATTGGCGGCATAGGCGTTTCCCTGGGCGGGCTCTATTACAAGCGTGAAGAGCTCCTGGCTATGACCAACGCTGCATTAGACAAAATTAGAACGCCGAAGCCTGAGCCCCCTCCTGAGCCCGCGAGTGTCGAGCCGAAACCTGCTCGCGATACACGGCCAAGAGGATTAAAAAAAATGATTTAAATGTTTGCGCGTGATTCATATCAACATGGTCAAAGTTGATGTTGCCAAGTTTCTCGTCTCTTTCTTCACCTTTTGTACTATCTCGAGGGTGTTGTACAACATAAACAAAGATGTCGTTTTCTTCACCGCAGATCTTTTGAAAGAAGCCTTTGGCGGAGAAGTTGCAGAAGAAGAAGAAGAAGAAGAAGAAGAAGAGGCGTTTTGTGCCAATTGCGCACAAAAGGCCGCGGGGAAGACAGATTAATTTTGTTTTAAACTTTTGCTCTTTCCTTATATCAAGCGCGCCATGTCAGACAACAAGCTTGTCAAGACCGTCATTGACGCCGCAACTATCACTGGATTAACTGCGGGCATCGGCTGGGCCGCGAAAAAGGTTGTGAAAGAGAATTTCACTTCCGATCCCAGCAGCAGCTTTATGAATTACGTGAAGTTCACCGTCGTCGTGGCGGGCAGCATTGCGCTAAAAGGGTACCTTGAGGACCAGAAAATCCTCCCCGCCACCATTTGAGAAAATATTCCGATAATTTATACCATGGCGAGCATCGCTATCATGATTGGCGGGGCTGTGTTGAACGCCACGGCTTTTATCGGCGGCAATTATCTGGCGAGGGCGCTCGGCGGGGGCGGCAAAGCCGCGCTTGAAGAAAAAAAGCGCCACGACAAGACTCTCGAAGATTATCAAGCCGCTTACGCCAAATACACGCGTGACCGAACACAGCTTCTCGACTGGATCGCGACCAACGCGCAAAAAAAGGAGCAGGCCAAGCAGAACATGACCAACACGGACTATGCCTTCAAACTCTACGGCCAGACGCATCCTGACGAACAGATGGTGCCCCCCAAGGAGCCGAAGTTCTCAGATTTCTATCAGCCGAGCGAGCAGCTGAAAAACAGCGAACTCACGTTCGTTGGCGCCGGGGCGCTCGCTCTGGGCTACGCGGCCTTCCGGTTCCTTTAAACTTTTTTACGCCTTACTTATATGGACGCGAAACTCGCAAAGATTTACTACAGCCCCGGGGGCTACTGGAAAGGCATTGCCGCGATCAAAAAATTGGCCGAGGTCGCCAAGGTACCTGAAGAAGCCGCAAAAAAGTGGCTGATCAGGCAAGCGCTCTGGCAGATATACCTCCCCGCGCCCAAGCGGATTCCTCGGCCGAAATTCGACGTTCCCACGCCCAACAGGGTCCATTAGGCTGACCTTCTTTTTCTGCCGCACGACAAGCTCCCTTGCGGCCGCAAAGTTTTCAAATACGCGCTGACCGTTGTCGACGTGGCCAGCCGCTTCAAAGAGGCCGAACCCCTGACTTCGAAAAATTCTGATGAGGTCGCGCTGGCCTTTCAGAAGATTTACAAGCGCTCGCCTCTCGAATGGCCCGAAATGCTGCAGGTTGACCCCGGGCGCGAATTCATGGGCGCCGTCACCAAAGAGATGGACAAGCACAAAACCTTTATCCGGCGCGGGCGCGTTAACATTCACCGCGACCAGGCCATTGTCGAACGTTTCAACCGCACTCTTGCTGAGCGCTTGTTCGGGCACCAGTACGCCGAAGAGATGCTTCTTCCTGAGGGCAAGCGGTCCACTGCCTGGGTGAAAAGACTTCCTGAAGTTGTTTCGGCTCTGAACAACGAGGTCACAAGCCTTATCGGCAAGAAACCCGCTGTCGCCATCAAAGAAAAAGCTGTTTACGCCAGGCCGTCGACACCTTACACGAGGCCTTTTGGAAAAAGCGAAAAAATCCTCCCCTCTCTTGTCCAAGTTCGTTATCTCTACCAGCCCGGCGAGCTTGAAGGGGGCGTGAAAAGGGCCACGGATCCAATCTGGTCTTTGAAAGTTTACAACGTTGAAAGGTCTTTCATCAAACCCGATCAGCCCGTTCTCTACTATCTGCGCGACGGGCCCAAGCGCGGCTTCGTGCGCGAAGAGCTGCTGGTTGTTCCTCCGAACACACAATTACCCCCAGAGCAACTTTGAAACTTCGGCCTCCAACCCTCTAAGTTCGTCATCTGTTAATGTTGACAAGATATCCATGCAGGTGTATCCGTAAGCTTTTGTATGGATACCGTCGTCATCAATCCATCTCTTTGAATCAAACGGCGAAAGCGAAATTTTGTTAAGATGCATACCGTAGATCTCGTGACCCTCGCTTCGAAGAATATTCATTCCATGCCATTGCTGCTTCCCACCGAAAAGCGTTTCCTTGTACTGTTCATGCGTTATTTGTTTCTTGACAACATTCTTTTTCACACCCTTCGCTTTTTTGATATTTTTTTCGTCCGCCTTCAAGATGGAGTACATTTTCGGTCTAAGACCAACGTACTCTGCGATGGGGGTTCCTGCACATTCGTTTTTCATCTTGCCCAAGACCTTTTTGTTCTTGTTTGAGTGGAGTGGATGCTCATTCGGGTAGTCGCTCGTGTCGTAAAGGTGCATGTTGTTTTTCATGTCTTCGTAGACGTCTTCTGTTTCGATTATAATCAAAAGGCTGTCGGTGTCCGTGTACAAGAGCTCGACTTTTGAGCCGTACTTCTTTTTTAGCTCGTTGTAAAAGAAGTCGTACATCAGGATCTTGCTGTTGTCAAGGATCGTCATCCCCGTGTAGACCGGCTTGTTTAGAAGCAGCTTGGTTTTTCGCATGTCAATCCCCGCCATGTCGTTTGAGAATAAAACATGCCTTGAGTACAAAGGGCTGGCGATCAATTTCCTTATTTTGTCTGTCTCGTTGCTGCGCACTATTCTTATGTCAACGCGGTTGCGCAGGTTTTCCATGGTTATGCCGAAAACGGAGTTGTTCATGAGCTTGTAAAAGTTCTTTTCAAAGTCGCTCTTCGCTTTCTTCCTAAACTGTGTGTTCATCCGGATGTACGGCTCCATCCAGCGTTCTTGTTCGAACTCCAGCACCCTGTGCACACGCTTCAGTTTCATTCCCTGCTTCAGATAAAACTGCAAGTTCCTGTAATGCACAACGTAGTTCTTTTTGTCTTGAAGCGTCAGCAGCAGCTTCTTGCTGTCCGGGGGTTTCAGGTCCAGGTCTTTCATCAGCCCCTTTTGGTAGTCCGACATCCACTCCTTTTTTACGGCCTTTTTCTCCGGCGCCAGGGGATAGCTGTTGTGCTCCTCGTGAAGTTCTGGCGGGTATTCGAGATCCACCTCGAGAATGCACTCCTTCTTTGCGTTTTCTTTCATGCCAAGAATCTCCTCCTCTGTGGGCAGCTCGCTTTTCCACTTGAAGCCTCTTATCGGGAGAGGCAGACTCATCGCCCATCCGTAAAGATTGTTTGCGTCGAGATAGAGGAGGTATTTTTTTGGCTTGCTGGGGTCGTAGCCCGGTACTTGCGGGTTGTTTGCCTTGGCGAACCTGTTGCTCACCATAGAGATTCAACCCCGCATCCCCCTTTCTACGAAGAGGTGCTTTTCGTAGTCTGTGAAGAGCTCAAGCTCGACCCTAGTCTTTTTCAAGAGCGCGTCCCAGGAGAGGCCTGGCGACGTGAAATAGTGCGCCGGATCTAGCCCGTACTGATCAAGGCACAGTTTTCGGAAGTTCTCAAACACATCCGCCAGCAGCGCGACGTCAGTTTTCACGTAAAGATCGTGGTAATCGCCCAGCGTTTTGCATCCAAAGGCCCCCCAGACGGCCTGGGCGTGCGCGTACTCTTCGTCTGTTATGTGCTCGTCGTTCAGCTTGCTGTAAAACTTCTCTTTCTCCGGAAGCCTTGTCTCGCTGAACCTTTCCCTTGAGTTCATGTACTCGTAAGGATGGATCCCTTTTTTGTAAAGCAGGTCGCTGCCTTTCGAAATCGTTGATGTTATTTTCAAAGCCTCCTTCGGTGTTGCTCTTACAAGTGAATCAAGGCTCCCTTGCAAAAAGTTCAAGCTGTCGATGAAACGAAGATTACCGACCGAGAATGTGATATATTTCTCCATGTTGTTGGCGACACATTTCACCTCTTTCTCCAGCTTCGACATCGCTTGCATCAAGTGGTGCGCGTCGTAGCCCCTCAGGTTGTGGAATACGACTGGTATTGGGTCAGTCTTGGGGTTAATTCTCAGTTTCTTGTTACATTCGCTGTGCGCGGCTCCGCGAAACCTGCCAGTTATGTGGCAATGGTCCTTTACTGCGTCTCTGAAGTTTTTCTGAAGTAAAGGGTTTCCACAGTACTTGCAGTTTTCCTGTGATCCGGCTTCCAACTTGTCTTTTACATCTTCCAGCCTTTTCAGCCTTTGAAACCCCCACTTCTCCTTCTCTTTCTGTGCCATGTAGAAACATTTTTTGTGGCCTTGCCCCCAGTAAACCCATTTTTCTCTTACACCGTCTTCATCCGGTTCTTCTTCAAAGTTCCAAACAGGCAAAGAATCCATGAATTCGTCTTTTATCAGAGCTTTGTTGCACACGTGGCAATCGACCGCTTTCTTGAAGTCTTCCCAGTCCTTCCACGTCATTTCAATCGGCTTTGGTGTGGCCAAACTCTCTCTTATTTTCTCTTCCTCCTGCATAATGGCACCTAAAAACTCCCCAACCGCATTTTCACCCCTGTAAGTGTTGGAACCTACCACTTCACCATCGCTTCTCACAACAAGGTAAGAATAGCCGCATGCCTCGTGTCTTTCGGTCTTCTCTGTGTAGCTTGTTTGCGTTCTCTCACGCTCACAGCCATTAATCTTTCTGACAAGAGCCTCAAAATCCGCGTAAATAGTGAAGGGCATCTTCATCTGTTTTTTGAAGTTTTCGAAGGAAAGGGTGTTTTCCCCCTCTTTCGGCATCACAATCCTTGTCGGCCTGCCGTTCACGCCGTTGCAATATTTTTTGTGTTCCACGAGAAAGTCTGCTCTTGAGAAACCGGTCAAGCACAGCATGCAAAAGTGCTTTGCGTCTCTGTGCTTTGTCTGATCGAAAAGCAAAGCGCTTTCTCTTTTTACGAAACAGTAATGCTGAAGTTCCCCTTTCTCGATTAACATCAAGTTTATCCGCGGCACGTTCGCTTGTTTTCGGCTAATCCGGTGCACAATCACATAATCGTTTTCCCAGCCAAATACGTTTATTGCGAGTTTCGGGTTTTGTGCCTCGAGCTTTTCTATCTGTTTTACCGGCGTCGGGAAATCGATTCCTGTGTAGTTGATGCCGTCATTTACCGGATATTTGCTTGGTTTTTGCGGGTCTTTCCCGTTTTTCGGAGGGAATAAAGCGGCTCTGAGTGCCCACTTCAAACATTCGTTGTCTTTGTTTTTTACGTTGATTATTGCCTTCTTTTTCGCCAGTTTGGCGGGAAGTGGCAAATAGGTCCCTCCGCGAAGTGGCTGGTAGCGCGCAACATTTACGTACGCGACCTGTATCCCTTCAACCGCCCAGCCTGATCCCATCTCGGACCAGTGTTCTATTTCTCCTTTTGCGTTTTCAATGAATTCGTCAAATTTTTGTTTTATCAGGTCTCCATCGTTCTTTTTGAAAACGTGCGGTTCATCGTCTTTGAAATAATGCTCCATAAATTGCGTTAGGTCATTTCTTTCTATTGAGAACTTCACTTGTAACCCGAAACTTACTTTAACGCTTTTTAACCTTAGGGTTTCTTGTTCGACCAAATCGGTGATGTTTTCTTTGTTCTCTCTTGCGAACCTCAAAAGATCTTTATTGTTTGGGTTCCTTTCGGATATGCCCATTCTCCACACACGGAGCCATTCTTGGAAATTGTTTTGGGATATTTTAAACCCGTCGTATAAAGCGTGAACCTCGGGTGTCAACGGCTCAGGAAGGTTTGTTCTTTCCTCCCTCGGTATTTGGCCGTAGAACATTTTCAGAACATCGGACGAGTATCTTGCGGCAGCCATGTCGGCGCAGTATGCACTGAGCGTGCGCTTCTCCAATAGGAAAATTTTCTGGCGCACTTTGTATTTACAAGTGAAGGGCACATCCGCGCATATTGATTATGGACGATGGACCCGCTTTTTCATCAAATTTTACTAAAACGCAGCCACGGCTCTGGCGCACACAGCTCACACGGCTCTGGCGCGGCGCTCGCGGATCTGGCGCACACGGCTCTGGCGCAGCGCTCGCAGATCTGGCGCACACGGCTCTGGCGCAGCGCTCACGCGTTCTCGCACACACACATATAAAGTGGGGGTTCTGGTCGCACACAGCTCACACCGCTCTGGCGCGGCGCTCGCGGATCTGGCGCACACACAGCTCACACGGCTCTGGCGCAGCGCTCACACACACATATAAAGTGGGGGTTCTGGCCGCAAGCGAGCGCACACAGTGAAAGCGTAACGCAACTCCGAATCTTCAGATGAGGAGTTGCGTTACGCTTTCACTGTGTGCGTGAGCGCTGCGCCAGAACCCCCACTTTATATGTGTGAACTAAGGGCATCAGTAGTTAGTTTAGAGAGGGACCCTCCCTCTCGACGTTGCGTGACAAGGAGAGGGTCAAAACAGGACTATCTTGCTTCTGGATAGTCATTGAGGGTGTGACCGTTAAAACTACGGAAATTATTTATTTATTATTCCTAAAGTATTAGCTTACCTCGACTTCCTTTAATAATGAAAACTTTTAGCACAAGGACTGGCGTGTTACTTTTTATCTGGTCAGACTGATTTTAAAGTACAAGCCAGCAGGTGCAAGTCAAGGAGGAATATGTGTTGTTATTGTTTGCAGTGAAATGGACACATTGAGGAGAGTTTCTGGTTCTCTGTTCATCAAATTTAAAGGCTTCAGTCATCACTGGCGCGCCTGAGCCCACAGGGAAGAACTGTTCTGAATCTTCTAGTAAATTCACGGACTTGAATAAACTTCCATTGGCCGTGTGTGTAGTTTCCACAGATCCTTGAGTGACATGAATCAACTTCTGGACCTGTACCTAATCAGGAGCCGGTCATGTGCTCCTGACCTAATCAATGAGATTGTGGATTCCAAGAAGTTTCTCGGTTTCTCGAAACGCACACATTCGCCAAAAATATTCTTCACGTATGTCTCAATGCGATAAAATCTGAAGGACTTTTAGTGGCTTTTGATATTCTTGTTACACTGTATGAGCGGTATGACCGTAACTGCGTGCCGGCACAAATTCCACCGTATTGAAGAACGAACTCGCGCGGGGCGTCTTTAACTCATTCAGCTTACTTCGATTCTTCTTTGATAAGTGCGTTGTTTGCTTGGTTATCGATACAACATTAACTTTTCGTGGAAATAGATAGCCTCTTACTGGCTGGTGACGGCATAAAGCTTGTAATCCCTAACATCGTTCCAATATGTATATACTATTGGGACCTTTTTTACTTCGTTTGGCGGGTTAACTGGCCAATCTTCTCTTATTAATGCGTGATTTCGCACATCAACAACAAAGACCTTGTTATTAAAATTTGACTCATTTTGAACGGTGAAAAAATGGTTTCAAATGTTTGTTTCCCTTGAAAAATCGCTCCAGCGTAACACTGAGCGGCGAGAAGATGGAAAGTGCGATTTAAAAGTTTGGTGTTTCTTTTTCGCTTTTTTTTAAACCCTTGTCGGCGATTTTTTTTAAGTTAAATACTACTTTTAAAGCTTTTCAAATGTAAAAGACATTAATAGGCTCTGATTGTCCTGTCTCAAGCCAACAAAAATGGTCTTACGTACTTCAGCGTATTGCGTTACATTGCAAATTTCAAAGGGGCTGAATTGCAATTTTCTC
Source organism: Orbicella faveolata (assembly GCF_042242905.1). Classification (NCBI taxonomy): domain Eukaryota; kingdom Metazoa; phylum Cnidaria; class Anthozoa; order Scleractinia; family Merulinidae; genus Orbicella; species Orbicella faveolata. The sequence goes on along the minus strand of NW_028301569.1, from coordinate 12,179,832 downwards.
GATTTTTGATCGGCGTTCATGCAAAATTGCTGGTAGATCCCACAAAAATGAAACTGTAGGCCTACAATTCATTGGCTGAACTATCTTTTACTAGAATATCAGACAGTTTGAAACACTACCGGTCAGCGTTTTTCCTCACTGAATTTGCATAACTTTTGAGTTTTGTTTTAATTAGAAAAGTATGTCTACTTAATCGGGGCTCAGTTCGGCCAGAAAACACAAGAAATAAAAACAATCACTATCTCTTGATTAAGGAAGAATCAATGTATACATTTAAAGTTGAGAGCGTTTCACAGCGATGTAAACGACTGTGTAGCAAGAAGCTGAAAAGTGTAAAATTTCGGATTATCGCGAAGTGAAATCTAAGCTTTCGGTGCATGCGACGACCGTTTTTCGTGAATTTCTGCCCTTATATTGGATATTTAAAAAAACTAACTTGATTTCCTTCAGTTACTTACCTAGGCCTTCAAACTGGCAAACTATGAGCAAAATCGATTTTTCGACCGTGGCCACATTTTTAGAATTTTCTTCGATTTTTACTGACATTTACTCTTAAGATTCATAGAGTAGCGGAGACCGCCTTGCGCGCATCGTCATTTTCACCAACTTTGACTCGATTTCCCGGAACTTGAGGGATATTTTGTAGTCTCGGGGACTTTAAAGTAACTTCTGATGGCCTTGGTTTGCAGTGAAATGGACACAGCAAAACTTTTTTAACGCTCACTTTCGAGCTTTTATGCCGAAATATAGCCCCACTTCACTTTAAGACTGATAGAGTAGCCGATACCGCCTTGCGTGCATCGTGCTTTTGACCAACTTCGGCTCGATTTCCCTGAACTTGGGGGATATTCTCCAGTTTCGAAGACTCTAAACTAAATCCTGATGGCCTTGGTTCGCAGTGAAATAGACACAGCAAAAGTTTTTGAACGCTTACTTTCGAGCTTCTGGGCCGAAATATAGTTCCACCTTACTTTAAGACTCATAAAGTAGCCGAGACCGCCTTGAAAGCATCGTGATTTTGACCAACTTCGGCTCAATTTTTCGGAACTCGGGGGATATTTTCCAGTCCCGGGGACTTTAAACTAACTCCTGATGGTCTTGGTTTTCAGTGAAATGGACACAGCAAAACTTTTTGAACGCTCCGTTTCGAGCTTCAGGGCCGAAATATAGCCCCACTTCACTTTAACACTCATAGAGTAGCCGCGACCGCCTTGCACGCATCATGATTTTGACCAAACTCGGCCCGATTTCCCGAAACTTAGGGGATATTTTCCAGTCCCGGGGAATTTAAACTAACTCCTAATTGCCTTGGTTTGCAGCGAAATGGACAGAGCAAAACTTTTTTAACGCTCACTTTCGAGCTTCTGGGCCGAAATATAGCCTCGCTTTAATTTAAGACTGATAGAGCGGCCGAGACCGCCTTGCGTGCATCGTGATTTTGACGAACTTTGGCTTAATTTCCTGGAATTTAGGGGATATTTTCCAGTCCAAGGGAGTGTAAACTAACTTCTGATGGCCTTGGTTTGCAGTGAAATGGACACAGCAAAACTTTTTGAACGCTCGATTTCGAGCTTCTGGGCCGAAATATAGCTCCACTTTACCTTAAGACTGATAGAGTAGCCGAGACCGCCTTAAGCGCATCGTGATTTTGACCAACTTTGGTTTAATTTTCCGGAACTTGGGGGCTCTTTTCCAGTCCCGGGGACTCTAAACTAATTGGTGATGGGCTTGGTTTTAGTGAAATGGACCCAGGTAAAACGATCGCACGCTCGGTTTTGAGCTTTTAGGCCGAAGTATAGCCCCTTTAAGACTAAAAAAGTGGCCGAGACCGTCTTGCGCGCATCGTGATTTTGACCAACTTCGCCTTGATATCTCGAGACTTGGGGGATATTTTCCAGCCCCGGGGACTCTAAACTAATTCCTGATTGCCTTGGTTTGCAGTGAAACGAACACAACAAAACTTTTTGAACGCTCACTTTCGAGCTTCTGGGCCTAAATATAGCCCCATTTCACTTGAAGACTGATCGAGTAGCCGAGACCGCCTTACGCGCATAGTGATTTTGACCAACTTCGGCTCGATTGCCTGCAACTTGGGAGATATTTTCCAGTCCTGGGGACTCTAAACTAAGTCCTGATGCCCTTGGTTTGTAGTGAAATGGACACAGCAAAACATTTTGAACACTTACTTTCGAGCTTCTGGGTAGAAATATAGCCCCACTTTACTTTAAGACTGTTAGAGTAGCCGAGACCTCCTTACGCGCATCGTGATTTTAACCAACTTTGGCTCGATTTCCCGGAACTTTCGGTATATTTTCCAGTCCTGGGGACTCTAAACTAATTGGTGATGGCCTTGGTTTTTAGTGAAATGGACACAGGTAAAACTATCGCACGCTCGGTTTCCAGCTTCTAGGCCAAAATAAAGCCCCACTTCACTTTAAGACTAAAAGAGTAGCCGAAAGCGACTTGCGCGCATCGTGATTTTGACCAACTTCGGTTTGATTTCCCGGAACTTGCTGGATATTTTCCAGTCCCGGGGACTCTAAACTAACTCCTGATGGGCTTGGTTTGCTGTGAAATGGACACAGCAAAACTTTTTGAACAATCACTTTCGCGCTTCTGGGGCGAAATATAGCCCCATTTAACTTTAAGACTGTTAGAGTAGCCGAGACCGCCTTACGCACATCGTGATTTTAAACAACTTTGGCTCGATTTCCCGGAACTTGGGTGATATTATCCAGTCCCGCGGACTCTAAACTAATTGATGATGGCCTTGGTTTTTAGTGAGATGGACACAAGTAAAACGATCGCACGCTCGGTTTCAAGCTTCTAGGCCGAAATATAGCCAAATTTCACTTTAAGACTCATAGAGTAGTCGAGACCGCCTTGCGCGCATCGTGATTTTGACCAACTTCGGTTTGATTTCCCGGAACTTGCTGGATATTTTCCAGTCCCAGAGACTCTAAACTAACTCCTGATGGGCTTGGTTTGCAGTGCAATTGACACAGGTAAAACGATCGCACGTTCGGGTTCGAGCTTCTGGGCTGAAATATAGCCCCACTTCACTTTAAGACTGAAAAAGTAGCCGAGACCGCCTTACGCGCATCGTGATTTTGACCAACTTCGGCTCGATTTCCCGGAACATGGGGGATATTTTCCAGTCGCGGGCACTCTAAACTAACTGCTGATGGACTTGGGTTGCAGTGAAATGGACATAGCAAAACTTTTTAAACTCTCACTTTCGAGCTTTTGGGCCGAAATATAGCCCCACTTCAAAACTTTGGCTCGATTTGTCGGAACTTGGATGATATTTTCCACTCCCGAGGACTCTAAACTAACTCCTGATAGCCTTAGTTTTCAGTGAAATGGACACAGGCAAAAGGAGCGCACGCTCGGTGTCGAGCTTCTAGGCCGAAATGTAGCCCCACTTTATTTTAAGACTGAAAGAGTAGGCGAGACCGCCCTACGGGCATCGTGATTTTGGGCAACTTTGGCTTGATTTGCCGGAACTTGGGGGATATTTTCCAGTCCCGAGGTCTCTAAACTAAGTCCTGATGGCCTTAGTTTTCAGTAAAATGGACAGAGGCAAAAGGACCGCACGCTGGGTGTCGAGAATCTAGGCCGAAATATAGCCCCACATCATTTTGACGAAAAGAGTAGCCGAGACCGCCTTAAGCGCATCGTGATTTCGAGCAACTTTGGCTCTATTTGCCCGAACTTGGGGACCATTTTCCAGTCGCGGGGACTCTAAACTAACTCCTGATGGCGTTAGTTTTCAGTTAAACGGACAAAGGGAAAAGGAGCGCACGCTTAATTTTAAGCTTCTAGGCCGAAATATGGCCCGACTTCATTTGAAGACTGAAAGAGTAGCCGAGATCGCCTTATGCGCATCGTGATTTTGAGCAACTTTGGCTCGATTTGCCGGGGCTTGGGGGATATTTTCCAGTCCCGGGCACTCTAAACTAACTCCTGATGGCCCTAGTTTTTAGTGAAATGGACACAGGGAAAAGGAGCGCACGCTCGGTGTCAAGCTTCTAGATTGAAATATAGCCCCACTTCATTTTAAGACTCAAAGAGTAGCCGAGACTGCCTTACGCGCATCGTGCTTTCGAGCAACTTTGGCTTCATTTCCCGGAGCTTGGGGGATATTTTCGAGTTTCGGGGACTCCAAACTAACTGCTGATGGCCTTAGTTCTCAGTGAAATGGACACAGGGTAAAGGAGCGCACGCTCGGTGTCGAGCTTCTAGGCCGAAATATAGCCCCGCTTCATTTTAAGACTGAAAGAGTAGCATGGACCGCGTCACGCGCATCGTGCTTTTGAGGAACTTTGGCTTGCTTTGCCGGAACTTGGGATATATTTTCCAGTCTTGGGTACTCTAAACTAACTACTGATGGCCTTAGTTTTCAGTGAAATAAACACAGCGAAAAGGAGCGCATGCTCGGTGTCGACCTTCAAGGCCGAAATATAGCCTTACTTCCTTTTAAGACTGAGAGAGTAGCCAAGACCGCCTCACGAGCATCGTGATTTTGAGGAACTTTGGCTCCATTTGCCGGAACTTGGGGCACAGGTAAAAGGAGCGCACGCTCGGTGTCGAGCTTGTAGGCCGAAATATAGCCCCACTTCATTTTAAGACTGAAAGAAGGGCCGAGACCGCCTTACGCGCATCGTGATTTTGAGCAACTTTGGCTTAATTTGCCGGAAATTGGGGGATATTTTCCCGTCGCGGGGACTCTAAACTAACTTCTGATGACCTTAGTTTTCAGTGAAATGGACACAGGTAAAAGGAGCGCACGCTCGGTGTCGAGCTTGTAGGCCGAAATATAGCCCCACTTCATTTTAAGACTGAAAGAGTCGCCGAGACCGCCTTACGCGCTTCGTGATTTTGAGCAACTTTGGCTTAATTTGCCGGAAATTGGGGGATATTTTCCCGTCCCGGAGACTCTAAACTAACTTCTGATGACCTTAGTTTTCAGTAAAATTGACACAGGTAAAACGAGCGCACGCTCGGTGTCGAGCTTGTAGGCCGAAATATAGCCCCACTTCATTTTAAGACTGAAAAAGTCGCCGAGACCGCCTTACGCGCAGTGTGATTTTGAGAAACTTTGCCTCGATTTGCCGGAAAGTGGGGGATATTTTCCAGTCTGAGAGACTCTAAACTAACTCCTGATGGTCCCGGTTTATAGTGAACTGGACACAGCAAAACTTTTTGAACGCTTGCTTTGGAGCTTCTGGGCCAAAATGTATAGGCCCATTTCACTTTAAGACTCATAGAGCAGCAGAGACCGCCTTCCGCGCTTCGTGATTTTGACCAACTTCGGCTCGATTTCCCGGAATTTGAGGGATATTTTCCAGTCCCGGGGTCTCTAAACTAACTCCAGATGGCCATGGTTTGCGGTAAAATGGACACAGCAAAACTTTTTGAACGCTCACTTTCGAGCTTCTGGGCCGAAATATAGCTCCACTTCACTTTAAGTCTGAAAGAGTAGCCGAGACCGCCTTGCGCGGGTCGTGATTTTGACCAACTTCGGCTCGATTTCCCGAAACTTGGGAAATATTTTCCAGTCGCGGGGTCTCTAAACTAACTCCAGATGCCCTTGGTTTGCGGTGAAATGGACACAGCAAAACTTTTTGAACGCTCACTTTCGAGCTTCTATGCCGAAATATAGCCCCACTTCACTTTAAAACTGATAGAGGAGCCGAGACCGCCTTACGTACATCGTGTTTTAGCCCATCTTTGGCTCCATTTCCCAGGACTTGGGTGCTATTTTCTAGTTATTTATATTATACGGGTATTTTCACTCCCGGGGACTCTAAACTACTTCCTAATGGCCTTGGTTTGCAGTTAACTGGACACAGGAAAACATTTTGATTGCTCACTTTCAAGCTTTTGTTCCGAGATGTAGCCCCACTTTACTTAAAGACTCATAGAGCAGCCGAAACCGCCTTCAGAGCGACGTGATTTTGACCAATTTCGGCTTGATTTCTGGGAACTTGGGGCATATTTTCCAGTCCTGGGGACTCTAAACTAACTCCTAATGGCCTTGGTTTGCAGTGAAATTGACACAGCAAAACCTTTTTTAACGCTCGGTTTCGAGCTTCTGGGTCAAAATGTAGCCCAACTTCACTTTAAGACTGATAGAGAAGCCGAGACCACGTTGCACGCATCGGGATTTTGACCAACTTCGGCTGGATTTTCCAGAATTTGGGGGATATTTTCCAGTCCCGGGTCCCTAAACTAACTCCTGATGGCCTTGGTTTGCAGTAAAATCGATACAGCAAAACTTTTTGAACGCTCGCTTGCGAGCGTCTGGACCGAAATATTGCCCCACTTTACTTTAAGACTCTTAGAGCAGCCAAGACCGCGTTGCCCGCATCATTATTTTGACCAACTTCGGCTCGATTTCCCGGAACTTGGGGGATATTTTCCAGTCCCGGGGACCCTAATTAACTCCTGATGGCCTTGGTTTGCAGTGAAATGGACAGAGGAAATCTTTTTTAACGCTCGGTTTCGAGCTTCTGGGCCGAAATATAGCCCCACTTCACTTTAAGACTGAAAGAGGAGGCGAGACCGCCTTGAGCGCATCGTGAATTTGACCAACTCCGGATTGACTTCCCGGAACTTGGGAGATATTTTCCAGTCCCGGGACCCCAAATTGACTCCTGATGGCCTTGGTTTGAAGTGAAATGGACACAGGAAAACCTTTTAAACGCTCACGTTCGAGCTTCTGGGCCGAAATATAGCCCCACTTCACTTTAAGACTGATTGAGTAGTCGAGACCGCCTTACATTCGCTGTGATTTTGACCAACTTTGGCTCGAATTCCCGAATTTGGGGGATATTTTCCAGTCCCGGGGACTCTAAACTAACCGGTGATGACCTTGGTTTTTATTGAAATGGACACAGGTAAAATGATTCCACGCTCGGTTTCGAGCTTCTCGGTTTAAATATAGCCCCACTTCACTTTAAGAATGAAAGAGTAGCCGAGACCGCCTTTTGCGCTTCGTGATTTTTACCAACTTCTGCTCGATTTCGGGGAACTTGGAGGATATTTTCCAGTCCCGGGGACTTTAAACTAACCACTGATTGCCCTGGTTTTTCGTAAAACAGACACAGGTAAAACGATTGCATGCTCAGTTTCGACCTTCTAGGCAGAAATATAGCTCCGCTTTATTTTAAGACTGAAGCCAGGTGGCCAAGTCACCTTACGCACATCGTCATTTTGTTCGCTTGCCATTAGAATCGGAAATAACCGTTTCGATTTGATATACTGAGGAAACTTTTGCGAGAAAGATCTTTAATGACGGAGGAAATCCTTTATTTCGACAGGAGTAAATGTGTTGTTTTGCTAAGATCAACAGATGGTTGAGAAGATAAAAGTCTACTTGTCTGTTCCAAAGTCCAAACATTTTGTCAACATCTGATAGTGCTTCGATTTTTATTTCTATCGTATTTAGCCAGTTAATTAGTTCTCTCCAGAAATTGTCGGACTATTCACATTTTATTAGTAGATGTTCGATAGACTCACTTTCTTTTTTGCAGAAAGTGCACAGACGAAGTTACTAGGCCAATTTTGTGGAGAAACTTGTTTGTCGCTAAATATCTATGTGATATCTTGTATTGGAATTCACGGGATGTAGAATCAATAGCTACTTTGAAGGGAATTCGATATATCTCTTCCCATTCCAGTGTCTCGCTGTATGTCTCTGTATACCTTAGCTGTGTATAGTTGGTACACTCTCGTTCTTTGAGCGAACTTCGTTATAAATGCTCTTGGATATGACCTTATCCAAGTTTACATTGTGGCCATTTAGGTGTAACTGTGCGTTACGGGAAAACGTAGAGTTTTTTGAAAAATTATTGCAGGTTTTTAAATGTTGTCGCCACTGTGCAGGTAATGCGTCTATGATCGCCATTACCTGAAACTTTTCTTTGGATGTAAGCGAAGAGCTTGTAATAATTTGAAACCCTGTGAATACTGCATTTTCCTTAGTCGTAAGATCCCCAAGTGTAATGATTCCTTTTGTAAATAACTCTTCGTATAAAATGGACCTACCTTGTATACAAATAAACTCGTTGTTCCAAATCACTGTATTGTGTATTTCTTGACAAAGTGCTTGCTCAGATATTCTACTCGCGCATGAATATTCTGCAAAACATCGCAGACATTCTTCATAATAAATGGGTAAATTAATAGGCAATTTCTTTAAGTGAAAAGCACAGCGCAGAAGTAGTTCCGACCCCACATTTTTTAGGTAATGGGAAAGAATAATCTTCCAATTACTTTGTTGACCATCGGCAAATTTCTTGCAACACATGATCCTTTGGCTTTTAATAATCGATTCTACATGAGGCGCTTTTAGTCCACCTTTATCGATATCACTTACAAGTGATAAACGTTTGACTTTATCTTTTCCTTTCCAGATGAACTGGAAGAGTAATCTGTTGACTTCCATTACGGGATCTTTTTGCACACAAATTAAACTGGCTCGGTACATGAACAATGGTGTCACAAACGTCTTTACAATCTGAATTCTTCCTAGAATGGTAAGGTCCCTCCACTTTCCAAGGTGATTGCCTTGGTTTTTCGTAAAACAGACACAGGTAAAACGATTGCATGCTCAGTTTCGACCTTCTAGGCAGAAATATAGCTCCACCTTATTTTAAGAATGAAGCAAGGTGGCCAAGCCACCTTACGCGCATCGTCATTTTGACCAACTTCGGCTCGATTTCCTGGAACTTCGGGGATATTTAGAAGTCCCGGGGACACTAAAGTAACCGGTGATGGCCTTGGTTTTTAGTGTAATGGACACAGGTTAAACGATCGCACGCTCTGTTTCCAGCTTCTAGGCTGAAATGTAGAAACACTTTACTTTAAGATTTAAAGAGTAGCCAAGACCTCCTTGCGGGCATCGTAATTTTGAGCAACTTTGGCTCGATTTGCCGGAACGTTGGTGATATTTTCCAGTCCCGAGGACTTTAAATTAACTCTTGATGACGTTAGTTTTCAGTGAAATGGACACAGGCAAAAGGAGCGCACGTTGGGTGTCGAGCCTCTAGGCCGAAATATACTCCCACTTCATTTTAAGACTGAAAGAGTGGCCGAGACCGCCTTACGCGCAACGGGATTTTGAGCAACTTTGGTCGATTTGCCGGAACTTGGGGGATATTTTCCAGTCCCGGGGACTTTAAACTAACTCCTGATGGCCTTGGTTTGCAGTGAAATAAACATAGCCAAACTTTTTGAACGCTCACTTTAAGACTGAAAGAGTAGCTAAGACCTTCTTGCGCGAATCGTAATTTTGACCAACTTGGGCTCGATTTACCTGAACTTGGGGGATATTTTCTAGTCTCGGGGACTCTAAACTAACTCCTGATTGCCTTGGTTTGCAGTAAAATGGACACAGCAAAACTTTTTGAACGCTTAATTTCGAGCTTCGGGGCCGAAATACAGCCCCACTTCACTTTAAGACTGAAAGAATAACCGAGAACGCCTTACGCGCATCGTGATTTTCACCAACTTTGGCTCGATTTCCTTGAACTTGGGGGATATTTCCCAGTCCCGGGGACTCTAAATTAATCGGTGATGGCCTTGGTTTTTAGCCAAATAGACACAGGTAAAACGATCGCATACTCGGTTTCGAGCTTGTAGGCCGAAATATTGCCCCATTTCACTTTATAACTTAAAGAGTAGCCAACACCGCCTTACGTGCATCGTAATTTTGACCAACTTCGGCTCGATTTCCTGAGACTTGGGGGAAATTTTTCAGTCTCGGGGACTCTAAACTAACTCTTGATTGCCTTGGTTTGATGTGAAATTGACACGGGTAAAACGAGCGCACGCTCGGCTTCGAAATATAGCCTCACTTTACTTTAAGTTTAAAAGAGCAGCCGAGACCGCCTTGCGCACGTCGAGATTTTGAACAACTTCGGCTCGATATCCCGGAACTTGGGGGATATTTTCCAGTCCCGGGGACTCTATATTAACTCCTGATGGCCTTGGCGTGCAGTGAAATGGACAGAGCAAAACTTTTTGAACGCTGACTGTCGAGCTTCTGGGCCGAAATATAGCTCCACCTCATTTTAAGACTGAAACACTAGCCGAGACCGTCTTGTGCGCATTGTGATTTTGACCAACTTTGGCTCGATTTCCCGGAACTTGGGGGATATTTTCCAGTCCCGGGGATTCTAAACTAACTTATGATGGACTTGGTTTGCAGTGAAATGGACACAGTAAAACTTTTTCAATGCTCACTTTCAAGCTTATGGGCCGAAATATAGCCGTACTTTAGTTTAAGACTTATAGAAGAGCTGAGACCCCCTTGCGCGCATCGTAATTTTGACCAACTTGGGCTCTATTTCCCGGTATTTGGTAGATATTTCGCAGGCCCGAAGACTCTAAACTAACTCTTGATGGCCTTGGTTTGCAGTGAAATGAACACAGCAAAACCTTTTGAACGCTCACTTTCGAGCTTCTGGGCCGAAATATAGCCCTATTTAACTTTAAGACTCATAGAGTACCCGAGACCGCCTTACGCGCATCATAATTTTGACCAACTTCCGCTCGATTTCCCGGAACTTGGGCGATATTTTCCAGTCCTGGGAACTCTAAACTAGCTCCTGATGGCCTTGGTTTGCAGTGCAATGGACACAGTAAAACTTTTTGAATGCTCACTTTCGAGCTTTTATGCCGAAATATAGCCCCACTTCACTTTAAGACTTATAGAGTAGCCGAGACCGCCTTGCGCGCATCGTGATTTTGATAACCTTGGACTCGATTTCCCGGAACTTGCGGGAAATTTTGCAGTCCCGGGGACTCTAAAGTAACTCCTGATTGATTTGGTTTACAGTGAAATGGACACAGCAAAACTTTTTGAACGCTCACGTTCGAGCTTCTGGGTCCGCATATAGCCCCACTTCACTTTAAGACTCACAGAGTAGTCGAGACCACCTTGCGCGCATCGTGATTTTCACAAATTTCAACTTGATTTCCTGCAACTTAAGGGATTTTTTTCCTGTCCCGGGGACTCTAAACTAACCCCTGATGGCCTTGGTTTCTACTGAAATAAACACAGGAAAACTTTTTGAACGCTCACTTTCGAGCTTCTGGGCCGAAATATAGCCCCATTTAACTTTAAGACTGTTAGAGTAGCCGTGAGCGCCGTGCGCGTTTCGGAATTTTGACCAACTTCGGCTGGATTTTCTGGAACTTGGGAGAAATTTTCCTGTCCCGGGGATCATAAACTAACTCCTAATGGCCTTGGTTAGGAGTGAAATGGACACAGGAAAACTTTTTGAACGCTCGGTTTCGAGCTTCTGGGTCAAAATATAGCCTCATTTCACTTTAAGACTCATAGAGTAGCCGAGACCGCCTTGCGGGCATCGTGATTTTGACCAACTTGGGATCGATTTCTTTGAACTTGGGGGATATTTTCCAGTCCCAGGGACTCTAAACTAACTCCTGATGACCTTGTTTTGGGGTGAAATGGACACAGGAAAACTTTTTGAACGCTTACTTTCGAGCTCCTGGGCCAAAATATAGCCCCACTTCACTTTAAGACTCATAGAGTAGCCATAACCGCCTTTAGCGCATCGTGATTTTGACCAACTTCGGCTCGATTTTCCGGAACTTGGGGGATATTTTCCAGTCCCAGGGACTCTAAGCTAATTCTTAATGGCCTTGGTTTGCAGTGAGATGGACACAGGTAAAACGATGGCACGCTCGGCGTCGAGCTTCTAGGCCGAAATATAGCCCCGCTTTACTTTAAGACTTAAACGGTAGTCGAGAACGCCTTGCGCGCATCGTGATTTTGACCAACTTCGGGTCAATTTCCAGGAATTTGGGGGATATTTTCCAGTCCTTGGGACTCTAAACTGACTGCTGATAGCCTTGGTATGCAGTGAAATAGACACAGTAAAACTTTTTGAACGCTCACTTTCGAGCTTCTGGGCCCAAATGTAGCCCAACTTCACTTGAAGACTGATAGAGTAGTCGAGACCGCGTTGCGCGCATCGTGATTTTGACCAACTTTGGCTCGATTTTCCGGAACTTGGGGGATAATTCCCAGTCTCGCGGACTCTAAACTAACTCCTGATGGCCTTGGTTTGAAGTGAAATGGACGCAGGTAAAGCGATCGCAGGTACAGTTTCGAGGTTCTAGGCCGAAATATCGCCCCACTTCACTTTAAGACTGAAAGAGTGGGCGCGATCGCTTTCCGAGCAAAGTGATTTTGACCAACCTCAGCTCGATTTCTTGGATATTGAGGAATCTTTTCCAGTCCCAGGTATTTTGACCAACTTCGGTTTGATTTCTAGGAACTTCGGGGATATTTTCCAGTCCCGGGGACTCTAAACTAACTTTTGATGGCCTTGGTTTACAGTGAAATGGACACAGGAAAACTTTTTTAAGGCTCACTCTCGAGCTTGTGGACCGAAATATAGCCCCACTCTACTTTAAGACTGATAAAACAGCGGAGACCGCCTGTGGCGCATCGTGATTCTGACCAAATTTAGCTCGATTTCCCGGAACTTGGGGGGTATTTTCTAGTCCTGGGTAGTCTTAACTAGCTCCTAATGGCCTTGGTTTGTAGTGAAATAGACACAGGTAAAACGATCGCACGCTCGGTTTCAAGCGTCTGGGCCGAAATATAGCTCCACTTCACTTTAAGACTGAAAGAGTAGCCGAGACCGCCTTGCGCGCATCGCGATTTTGACCAACTTCTGTTCGATTTCCCGAAACTTGGGAAATATTTTCCAGTCCAGGGGTCTCTAAACTAACTCCTGATAACCTTGTTTTGCGGTGAAATGGACACAGCAAAACTTTTTGAACGCTTACTTTCGAGCTTCTGGGCGGAAATATAGGCTAACCTTAATTTAAGACTGATAGAGCGGCCGAGACCGCCTTTCGCGCATCGTGATTTTGACCAACTTTGGCTCAATTACCTAGAATATAGGGGATATTTTCCAGTCCCGGGGACCCTAAACTAACTCCTGATGGCCTTGGTTTGCAGTGAAATGGACACAACAAAACTTTTTGAACGCTCTTTTTCGAGCTTGTGGGCCGAAATATAGCCCCATTTCACTGTAAGACTGTTAGAGTAGCCGAGACCGCCTCACGCACGTGGGGATTTTGAACAACTTTGGCTCCATTTCCCGGAACTTGGGGGATATTTTCTAGTCCCTGGAACTCTAAACTAAGTTTTCATGGCCTTGATTTCCATAGAAATGGACACAGGGAAAACGATCGCACGCCCGGTTTGGAGCTTCTAGGCCGAAATATAGCTCCACTTCACTTTAAGACTGATCGAGTAGCCGAGACCGCCTTACGCGCATCGTGATTTTGACCAACTTCGGCTCGATTTCCTGCAACTTGGGGGATATTTTCCAGTCCTGGGGACTCTAAACTAACTCCTGAATCCTTTGGTTTGTAGTGAAATGGACACAGCAAAACATTTTAAACACTTACTTTCGAGCTTCTGGGTAGAAATATAGTCCCACGTTACTTTAAGACTGATAGAGTAGCCCAGACCTCCTTACGCGCATCGTGATTTTAACCAACTTTGGCTCGATTGCCCGGAACTTTCGGGATATTTTCCAGTCCTGGGGACTCCAAACTAACCGGTGATGGCCTTGGTTTTTAGTGAAATGGACACAGGTAAAACTATCGCACGCTCGGTTTCCAGCTTCTAGGCCAAAATAAAGCCCCACGTCACTTTAAGACTAAAAGAGTAGCCGAAACCGACTTGCGCGCATCGTGATTTTGACCAACTTCGGTTTGATTTCCCGGAACTTGGGGGATATTTTTCAGTCTCGAAGACACTAAATTAATTCCTGATGGCTTTAGTTTTCAGTGAAATGGACACAGGCAAAAGAAGCGCACGCTGGGTTTCGAGCTTCTAGACCGAAATATAGCCCCACATCACTATGACTAAAAGAGTCGCCGAGACCGTCTTAAGCGGATCGTGATTTCGAGCAACTTTGGCTCGATTTGGCGGAACTTGGGGAAGATTTTCCTGTCGCGGGGACTCTAAACTAACTCCTGATGGACTTAGTTTTCAGTGAAATAAACACAGCCAAAAGGAGCGGACGCTTAATGTTAAGCTTTTAGGCCGAAATATAGCCTGACTTCATTTGAAGACTGAAAGAGTAGCAAAAACCGCCTTACGCGGATGGTGATTTTGAGCAACTTTGGCTTGATTTGCCGGAACTTGGGGGATATTTTCCAGTCCCAGGGACGCTAAACTAACTCCTGATGGCCTTAGTTTTGAGTGAAATGGACACAGGCAAAAGGAGCGCACGCTGGGTGTCGAGCTTCTAGGCCGAAATATAGCCCCACTTCATTTTAAGACTGATAGAGTAGCCGAGACCGGCTTACGCACATAATGTTTTTGGGCAACTTTGGCTCGATTTGCCGGAGCTTGGAAGATATTTTCCAGTCTCGGGGACTGGAAACTAAGTCCTAATGGCCTTAGCTTTCAGTGAAATGGATACAGGTAAAAGGAGCGCAAGCTGGGTGTCGAGCTTCTGGGCCGAAATATAGGCCCACTTCATTTTAAGACTGAAAGAGTAGCCAAGACCGCCTTACGCGCATCGTGATCTTGAGCAACTTTGACTCAATTTGCCTGACCTTGGGGGATATTTTCCAGTCTCGAAGACACTAAATTAATTCCTGATGGCCTTAGTTTTAAGTGAAATGGACAGAGGTAAAAGGAGCGCTCGCTTGGTGTCAAGCTTCTAGACCGAAATACTGCCACACTTCATTTTGAGACTGAAAGAGTAGCCGAGACCGCCTTACCTGCATCGTGATTTTGAGCAACTTTGGCTCGATTTGCCGGAACTTGGGGGTATTTTCCAGTCCCGGGGACACTAAACTAACTCGTGATGGCCTTAGTTTTCAGTGAAATGGACACAGGTAAAAGGAGCGCAAGCTCGGTATCGAGCTTCTAGGCCAAAATATAACCCAACATTATTTTGAGACTGAAAGAGTAGCCGAGGCAACCTTAAGAGTATCGTGATTTTGAGCAACTTTGGCTCGATTTACCGGAACTTGGGGGATGTTTTCCAGTCCCAGGGAGTCTAAACTAACTCCTGATGGCCTTAGTTCTCATTGAAAAGGACACAGGGAAAAGAAGCGCACGCTCGGTGTCGAGCTTCTAGGCCGAAATATAGCCCCACTTCATTTTAAGACTGAAAGTGTGGCCGAGACCGCCTTACGCGCATCATGATTTTGAGCAACTTTGGCTTGATTTGCCGGAAATTTGGTGATATTTTCCAGTCCTGAGGAGTCTAAACTAACCCCTGATGGCCTTAGTTTTTAGTGAAATGGACACAGGCAAAAAGAGGGCACGCTCGGTCTCGAGGTTCTAGAGTGACCGAGACCGCTTTACGCGTAACGTGCGTACGATAGCATATGCTTCTTTGGTCACTGAGTACATTTTATTTTGGTTTTATTGTTATTATATTTTCCTTATTTTAATTAATGAACTTTTTGTAATAGTGTGCGATAGTGAAATATGTCTGTAAATAGTGTCAATTAATAAAAAATCTGAATCTGAAATCTGAGTAACTTTGGTCGATTTGCCGGAACTGGGGGGATATTTTCCAGTCCCGGGGACTCTAAGGTAACTCCTAGTGGCCTTAGTTTTCAGTGAAATGGACACAGGTAAAAAGAGCGCACGCTCGGTGTTGACCTGCTAGTCCGAAATATAGCCCCACTTCATTTTAAGACAGAAAGACTAGCAGGCACCACCTAAAGCGCATGTCATTTTTAGCAGCTTTGGCTCGATTTGCCGGATTTTGGGGGATATTTTCCAGTCCCGGGGACTCTAAACTAACTCCTGATGGCCTTAGTTTTCAGTGAAATGGACACAGCCAAAGAAGCGCAAGCTCGGTGTCAAGCTTTTAGATTGAAATATAACTTCACTTCATTTTAAGACTGAAGGAGTAGCCGAGACTGCCTTACGCGCATCGTGCTTTTGAGCAACTTGGGGGATATTTTCGAGTTTCGGGGACTCCAAACTAACTGCTGATGGCCTTAGTTTTTAGTGAAATGGACACAGGGTAAAGGAGCGCACGCTTGGTGTCGAGCTTCTAGTCCGAAATATAGCCCCGCTTCATTTTAAGACTGAAAGAGTAGCAGGGACTGCCTTACGCCCATCGTGCTTTTGAGCAACCTTGGCTCGCTTTGCCGGAACTTGGGGTATATTTTCCAGTCTTGGGTACTCTAAAGTAACTACTGATGGCCTTAGTTTTCAGTGAAATAAACACAGCCAAAAGGAGCGCACATTCGGTGTCGAGCTTCTAGGCCGAAATATAGCCCCACTTCCTTTTAAGACTGAAAGAGTAGCCGAGACCGCCTTACGCGGATCGTGATTTTAAGCAACTTTGGCTCCATTTGCCGGAACTTGGGAGATATTTTCCAGTCCCGGGGACTCTAAACTAACTCCTGGCGGCCTTAGTTTTCAGTGAAAAGCACACAGGAAAAAGGAGCGCATGCTCGGTGTCGACCTAATAGGCCGAAATATAGCCCCACTTTATTTTAAGACTAAAAGAGTGGCGGAGACCGCCTTACGCCCATCGTGATTTTGAGAAGCTTTGACTCGATTTGCCGGATCTTGGGGGATATTTTCCAGTACTGCGGACTCTAAACTAACTCCTGATGGCCTTAGTTTTCAGTGAAATGGACAGAAGCAAAAATAGCGCACGCTCGGTTTCGAGCTTCTAGGCCGAAATATAGCCCCTTTTCATTTTAAGACTGAAAGAGTAGCCGAGACCGCCTTAAGCGCATCGTGATTTTGACCAGCTTTGGCTTAATTTGCCAGAAATTGTGGGATATTTTCCAGTCCCGGGGACTCTAAACAAACTCCTGATGGCCTTACTTTACAGTGAAATGGACACAGGCAAAAGGAGCGCACGCTCGGTCTCGAGCTTGTAGGGCGAAATATAGCCCCACTTCATTTTAAGACTGAAAGAGTAGCCTAGACCGCCTTACGTGCATCGTGATTTTGAGCAATTTTGGCTCGATTTGCCGGAACTTGGAGAATATTTTCCAGTCCCGGGGACTCGAAGCTAACTCCTGATTGCCCTAGTTTTCAGTGAAATGGGCACAGGCAAAAGGAGCGCACGCTCGGTGTCGAGCTTGGAGGCCGAAATATAGCACTACTTCATTTTAAGACTGTAAGAAGGGCCGAGACTGCCTTACGCGCTTCGTGATTTTGAGCAGCTTTGGCTTAATTTGCCGGAAATTGGGGGTTATTTTCCCGTCCCGGGGACTCTAAACTAACTCCTGATAGCCTTAGTTTTCAGTGAAATGTACACAGGTAAAAGGAGTGCACGCTCGGTTTAGAGGTTCTAGGCCGAAATATAGCCCCACTTCATTTTAAGACTGAAAGAGTTTCCGAGACCGCTTACGCGCATCGTGATTTTGAGAAACTTTGACTCGATTTGCCGGAACGCGGAGGATATTTTCCAGTCTGAGGGACTCTAAACTAACTCCTCATGGCCCTGGTTTACTGTGAAATGGACACAGCAAGACTTTTTGAATGCTTACCTTCGAGCTTCTTGGCCAAAATATATAGCCCCATTTCACTTTAAGACTGATAGAGCAGCAGAGACCGCCTTGCGCGCATCGTGATTTTTACCAACTTCGGCTCGATTTGCCGGAACTTGGGGGATATTCTGCAGTCCCGGGGACTCTAAACTAACTCCAGATGTCCTTGATTTGCAGTGAAATGGACACGGCAAAACTTTTTGAACTCTGACTTTCGCGCTTCTAGGCCAAAATATAGCCGCAGTTCACTTAAAGACTCACAGAGTAGCCGAGACGGCCTTACGCGCATCGTGATTCTGACCAAGTTTGGCTCAATTTCCCGGAACTTGGGGGATATTTTCTAGTCCTGAGGAGTCTTAACTTGCTCGTGATGGCCTTGGTTTTCAGTGAAATAGACACAGGTAAAACGATCGCACGCTCGGTTTCAAGCTTCTGGGCCGAAATATAGCTCCACTTCACTTTAAGACTGAAAGAGTAGCCGAGACCGCCCTGCGTGCATGGTGATTTTGACCAACTTCGGCTCGTTTTCACGGAAATTGGGGGATATTTTCTAGTCCCGGAGTCTCTAAACTAACTCCAGATGGCCTTGGTTTGCAGTAAAATGGACACAGCAAAACTTTTTGAACGCTCACTTTCGAGCTTCTGGGCCGAAATATAGCCCCACTTCACATTAAAACTGATAGAGTAGCCGAGACCGCCTTACGCGCATCGTGTTTTAGGCCATCTTTGGCTCGATTTCCCAGGACTTGGGTGATATTTTCCAGTCCCGGGGACTCTAAACTATCTCCTGATGCCCTTGGTTTGCAGTGAAAAGGACACAGGGAAAACGATCGCACGCTCGGTTTCGAGCTTCTAGGCCGAAATATAGCCCCACTTCAGTTTAAGACTGAAAGAGTAGCCGGGACCGCCTTGCGCGCATCGGGATTTTGAGCAACTTCGGCTGGATTTCCCGGAACATGGGGGAAATTTTCCAGTCCCGGGGACTCTAAAGTAACTCCTGATGACCTTTGTTTGCAGTTAACTGGACACAGCAAAACTTTTTGATTGCTCACTTTCAAGCTTTGGGGCCGAGATGTAGCCCCACTTTACTTTAAGACTCATAGAGTAGCCGAAACCGCGTTCCAAGCGACGTGATTTTGACCAACTTCAACTCGATTTCTCGGAACTTGGGGCATATTTTCCAGTCCTGGGGACTGTAAACTAACTCCTAATGGCCTTGGTTTGCAGTGAAATTGACACAGCAAAACTTTTTTAACGCTCGGTTTCGAGCTTCATGGCCAAAATCTAGCCCCATTTTACATTAAGACTCATAAAGTAGCCAAAACCGCCTTGCGCGCATCGGGATTTTGACAAAATTCGGCTCGATTTCCCCGAACTGGGGGGATATTTTCGAATCCCGGGGACTCTAAAGTAACTCCTGATGGCCTTGGCTTGCAGTGAAATGGACACAGCAAAGTTTTTTGGACGCTCGGTTTCGAGCTTCTGGGCCGAAATATAGCCCCACTTCACTTTAAGACTCATAGAGTAGCCGACACCGCCCTGCGCGCATCGTGATTTTGACCGACTTCGGCTCGATTTCCCGGAACTTGAGGGATATTTTCCAGTCCCGGGGACTCGAAACTAACTCCTGATTGCCTTGGTTTACAGTGAAATGAACACAGGAAAACGTTTTGAACGCTCACTTTCGAGCTTGTGGGCCGAAATATAGCCCCACTTCACTTTTAGACTCATAGAGTAGCCGAGTACGCCTCGCGGCATCGTGCTTTTGACCAACTTCGGCTCAATCTCCCGGAACTTGGGGGAGATTTTCCAGTCCCGGGGACTCTAAGCTAATTCCTAATGGCCTTGGTTTGCAGTTAACTGGACTCAGCAAAACTTTTTGATTGCTCACTTTCCAGCTTTTTGGCCGAGATGTAGCCCCACTTTACTTTAAGACTCATAGAGTAGCGGAAACCGCCTTCCAAGCGACGTGATTTTGACCAACTTCGTCTCGATTTCTCGGAACTTGGGGCATATTTTCCAGTCCTGGGGACTCTAAACTAACTCCTAATGGCCTTGGTTTGCAGTGAAATTGACACAGCAAAACTTTTTTGACGCTCGGTTTCGAGCTTCTGGGTCAAAATATAGTCCCACTTCACTTTAAGACTGATAGAGTAGCCGAGACCGCCTTGCGCGCATCGGGATTTTCACCAACTTCGGCTCGATTTTCCGGAATTTGGGGGACATTTTCCAGTCCCGGGGACTCTAAACTAACTCCTGATGGCCTTGGTTTGCAGTGAAATGGACACAGCAAAACGTTTTGAACTCTTACTTTCGAGCTTCTAGGCCGAAATATAGCCCCACTTCACTTTAAGACTGAAAGAACAGCCAAGACCGCCTTACGCGCATCGTGATTTTCAGCAACTTTGGCTCGATTTCCTTGAACTTGATGGATATTTTCCAGTCTCGGGGACTCTAAACTAACCGGTGATGGCCTTGGTTTTTAGCAAAATCATCATTTATCCGTTCTCCAAGTGGAGAATTGGGCCGTAAGCTCTCTGCTCCCAGGCTGTTCTGTCCTCCGCAGCCGATGCTGCAGCTGCCCATGTTCTTAAACCTTCCTTTTCCAGCTTCCTTTCGACAGTCCTTCTCCAAGTCTCGCGCGGTCGACCCCGTTTCCGTTTGCCTTCATTTACCCATGTGAGAGCAATTCGTGGTGTGAGTGGTGATCCATTCTGAGGACGTGACCCAGCCACGTCCATCTCCTCCTTGCCACTTGCTTGCTTATTGTCTCTATTCCTGCTCTTACTCTAATCTCCTCGTTTGTTATCCGCATTGGCCAGTAGATCTTTAATATCCGACGAAGGCTCTTATGTAAGAACGCATCCAGTTTTTTCTCATCTGTTTTGGTCATTCGGCAGCATTCACAACCATACAGCAACACCGAGATGACATTAGCTTTGAAAATTTTGATCTTAGTCTTGTAGGTAAATTGACTGGTCTTCCAGATCTTATCTAACTTACTATATGCAGCCCTTGCTTTCCCTAGCCTTGCTTCGATGTCTTCTTCTGTGCCACCTGACTTACTGATGTATGCACCCAAGTACACAAAACTCTCTACATGTTCAATATCTTGTTCGTCAACCTGAACATTCTCATTGCTGGTCGTGTTCAGTCTGAGTAGTTTTGTCTTTTCGGAGTTGATCTTCAAACCAGTTTTCTTGCTGATAGTGCTGAGATTTTTCACTTTGTGTTGGATTAGACATTTCGTACTGGATGTAAGAGCAATGTCATCAGCAAAGTCCAAGTCGTCTAACTTGGACCACAATTTCCATCTAATGCCAGTGTTAGTACCCGTTACTGTTCTTCTCATGATCCAGTCGATCACGAGTAAGAACAGAAACGCTGACATGTTACACCCCTGCTTTACGCCGGACTTCACATCAAACCAGTCCGTTTGACCTGTACCGTCAACAACCGCACATTGGCTATCATCATACATTACGTTGACCATTCTGACAAGCTTCGACGGTATCCCATAACTCTCCATGATCTTCCACAAGGTTTTCCTGTGAACGCTGTCAAAAGCCTTTTCGTAGTCGACAAATACATATAAGCTGGAGTTCCATTCCACTGCTTGCTCTACGATGTTCCTGAGAACGAATATCTGCTCTATCGTACTCCTTCCTTTCCTGAAACCAGCTTGCTCCTTCCGTAGCTTTGCATCAACACCACCTGATATTCTTCTGATGAATACCTTGCCCATCACTTTTGCAGCAACAGACATCAGAGTAATCCCCCGCCAGTTTCCACACTTGGTCAGATCCCCTTTTTTGGCAATCTTGACAATGAGACCCTTCCTCCAATCTGCGGGGACAATGTCACTGACCCATATCTCACGGAAAAGGTCGTGAAGTACGTCGACTGTCGTTGTAATGTCAGCCTTGAGCAGTTCAACTGTCACGCAGTCTATGCCAGATACTTTGCCTGCTTTCATGCTAATGATGGCGCTCCTGATCTCGGCTTTAGTTATGGGGCCTGATGGTATTTCTTCTATAACCTCCATGTCGATAATCACTTCGGCCTCACGTTCTGGGTTGGGCCTATTCAGTATTTCAGCAAAGTGCTCTTTCCATCTTTGTTGCACCTCCTCTTCTTTTGTCAACAAATCGCCTTCCTTTTTCCTTACCATGTCAATTTTCTTTGGTGGATGGCAGCACAGCCTTCTTGTAGCATCATACACATCTTTCATCTGCCCACACACTCTGCCTCTTGTGCTATATTGTTAGCCCACTCTCTCTTATCCTTTCTCAAACTTTTCTTCACTTCTAGATCTTTCTTCCTGTATTCCTGCTGCAGCCTTGCCCTAGGACGTTCCGACCTTGTGCCAGCTAACTTTTGCTTTAGCTGTTTCCTTTCTTCAATTCCCTTCCAGCTTTCTGGGCTGATCCAGCTCTTGTTTTTCCTTGTTCTGTAGCCTAGCACATCCTTGGCCGTCTCACAGTAAGTGTCTTTGATCTTTTTCCACTTTTTCTCTACTTCGTTCTCACGTGCTACTTCGCCCTCCTCTTCCTGTCCAGTATTTACGTCACAATCATCTTCTAGCAGTAAACAGATGATCCTGTTCGTTAGTTCCAACTGAAATTGCTTCCTAATTTCAGGAACATTCAGCTTACCGGTCTCGTATCTTCTGAATTGTACTGCTCTCCTGCCTGTTCTGTTTAGCTTAAGCAGTGTCTTAGCAATCACAAGGTTGTGGTCACTTGCACAGTCTGCACCCCTATACGCCCTTACATCCTGTACTGATCTCTTAAAATTGGATCTAACGGCCACGTGATCGATCTGGTTGTGATATTGGCCATTTGGTGAAGTCCACGTGTATCTGTGTATTTCTTTGTGTGGGAACATAGTCGATGCAATAGCTAGATTGTTCAGTACACAGAAAGACACAAAACGCTCCCCGTTGTCGCTCCTCTCCCCTGTCATACCAAACTTTCCTACAACGCCTTCCTCTCCAAGTTGTTGCTCATCCACTTTTGCATTCCAGTCGCCTATGACCAAGAGCATGTCGTGCCTCGGCACTTCATCCACGATTCACCTCATCATCTGCCTCGTTGGTTGCGGCATAGACCTGGATGACTGTTGTCTTGATGAAGTGTGAGAAGAAGCGAGCTTCTACGATGCGGTCACTTATCGGTCTCCAGCTGTCTAAGCATTGGGCGACTTTCTTTGACATGATTATTGCGACCCCACTCTGATGTACGTCGTCGTCCCTGCCTGAGTATATCATGGTTTCGCCTGTTCGTGCTTTCAAACGTCCAAATCCCGACCAACTGCATTCACTTATCCCTAATATACCAATGCCATAACGAGTCATCTCAGCTGTGATCTGGGCTGTTTTTCCTACCGAGAACATAGTTCTCACATTCCAACATCCCACCTTTACTTTAGTTTTGGGGTTTGTCAACGAGCTGTTCGGAGAATGGGCCCCCTTTCGGCTTTCACCCATAGTCGTCATACCTCCGTCGACCCAGCTAATAAAGGCATCGTCTGGGGTCCGGCATGTCGTTGTACTACACCCATTGTAGCCTGTATACATCGAGATTCCAGTTTCCGCAATCACAATGTTTTATGGGGTGAGGTGATTGGCCTCACGCCCAACCCCCAACCTGGAGGGCCAGGGTTTTTCTGTCGGGGTTTTCCTTCCCTTAGTCACAGATTCCGGTTATTTGAAGGCGCCGAACACTCGCCTTTTGCCACTGTCGCTCAGCTGCTAGCTACTGCTAGCATTACCAAACACAGGAAAAATAGCAAAATAGACACAGGTAAAACGATCGCACGCTCGGTTTCGAGCTCCTAGGCTAAAATATAGCCCTAATTCACTTTAAGAATGAAAGAGTAGCCGAGACCGCCTTGCGCGCGTCCTGAATTTGACCAACTTCGGCTCGACTTTCCGGAACTTGGGAGATATTTTCCAGTCCCGGGGACCCTAAACTAACTCCTGATGGCCTTGGTTTGAAGTGAAATGGACACAGGAAAACTTTTTGAACGCTTACTTTCGAGCTTCTGTGACGAGATATAGCCCCACTTCACTTAAAGACTGACTGAGTAGTCGAGACCGCCTTACGCGCAGTGTGATTTTGACCAACTTTGGCTCGATTTCCCGAATTTGGGGGATATTTTCCAGTCCCGGGGACTCTAAACTAACCGGTGATGACTTTGGTTCTTACTGAAATGGACACAGGTAAAACGATTGCACGCTCGGTTTCGAGCTTCTTGGTTGAAATATAGCGCCACTTCACTTTAAGAATGAAAGAGTTGCCAAGACCGCCTTACGCGCATCGTGATTTTGACCAACTTTGGCTCGATTTCCCGCAACTTAGAGGATATTTTCTAGGCACGGGGACTCTAAACTAACCGCTGATTGCCTTGATTTTTCGTAAAACAGACACAGGTAAAACGATTGCATGCTCAGTTTCGACCAGCTAGGCCGAAATATAGCTCCACTTTATTTTAAGACTGAAGCAAGGTGGCCAAGTCACCTTACGCACATCGTCATTTTGACCAACTTCGGCTGGATTTCCCGGAACTTCGGGGATATTTTCCAGTCCCAGGAACACTAAACTAACCGGTGATGGCCTTGGTTGTTAGTGTAATGGACACAGGTAAAACGATCGCACGCTCTGTTTCCAGCTTCTAGGCTGAAATATAGCAACACTTTACTTTAAAATTTAAAGAGTAGCCAAGACCGCCTTGCGCGCATCGTGCTTTTAACCAACTTTGGCTCGATTTCCCGGAACTTGGTGATATTTTCCAGTCCCGAGAAATCTAAACTAACTCCTGATGGCCTTGGTTTGCAGTGAAATGGACACAGGTAAAACAAAACTTTTTGAACGCCAACTTTCGAGCTTCTGGGCCGAAATATAGCCCCACTTTACTTAAAGACTGATAGAGTAGCCGAGACCGCCTTGCATGCATCGTGATTTTGACCAACTTTAGCTCGATTTCCCAGAACTTGGGGGGTATTTTCCAGTCCCGGGGACTCTAAACTAACTCTTGATGGCCTTGGTTTGCAGTAAAATAGACACAGGTAAAACGATCGCACGCTCGGTTTCGAGCTTCTAGGCCAAAATATAGCCCCACTTTACTTTAAGACTGACAGAGTAGCCGAGACCGCCTTGCGTGCATCGTGATTTTGACCAACTTTGGCTCAATTTCCCGAAACTTGGGGGATATTTTCCAGTCTCGGAGACTCTGAATTCACTCCTGATAGGCTTGCTTTGTAGTGAAATGATTACAGGTAAAACGATCGCACGCTCGGTTTCGAGCTTCTAGGCCAAAATATAGCCCCACTTCACTTTAAGACTGATAGAGTAGCCGAGACCGCCTTGCGCGCAACGTGATTTTGACTAACTTCGGCTCGATTTCCCGGAATTTGGGGAATAATTTCCAGTCCTGAGGACTCTAAACTAACTCCTAATGGCCTTGGTTTGCAGTGAAATGGACACAGGAAAACTTTTTGAACGCTCACTTACGAGCATCTGGGCCGAAATATAGCCCCACTTCACTTTAACACTCATAGAGTAGCCGCGACCGCCTTGCGCGCATCATGATTTTGACCAACTTCGCCTTATTTTCTCGGAACTTGGAGGATATTTTCCATTTCCGGGGACTCTAAACTAACTCCTGATGGTCTTGGTTTGCTGTGGAATGGACACAGCAAAACTTTTTGAACAATCACTTTCGAGCTTCTGGGCCGATATATAGCCCCATTTAACTTTAAGACTGAAAAATTAGCCGAGACCGCGTTACGCGCATTGTAATTTTGACCAACTTCGGCTCGGTTTTCGGATCTTGGGGGATATTTCCTAGTCCCGAGGACTCTAAACTAACTCCTGATGGCCTCGGTTTGCAGTGAAATGGACAACGGTAAAATGATCGTTCGCTCGGTTTCGAGCTTCTAGGCCGAAATATAGGCCCGCTTTACTTTAAGACTGAAAGAGTAGCCAATACCGGCTTGCGCGCATTGTGATTTTGACCAACTTTGGCTCGAATTCTCCAAACTTGGGCGATATTTTCCAGTCCCGGGGACTCTAAATTAATTCCTGATTGCCTTGGTTTGCTTTAAAATGGACACAGGTAAAACGATCGCACGCTCGGTTTCGAGCTTCTGGGCCGAAATATAGCTCTACTTTACTTTAGCACTAAAACACTAGCGGAGACCGCTTGGCGGGCATCGTGATTTTGACCAACTTCGGCTTGATTTCCCGGAGCTTGGGGGATATTGTCTAGTCCCGGGGACTCTAAACTAACTGCTGATGGCCTTGGTTTGCAGTGAAATGGACACAGCAAAGCTTTTTGAACGCTCACTTTCGTGCTTCTGGGCCGAAATATAGCCCCATTTCACTTTAAGACTGATAGAGTAGCCGAGACCGCCTAGCGCGCATTGTGATTTTGACAATTTTCGGCTCAATTTCCCAGAACTTGAGGGATATTTTCCAATTCCAGGGACTCTAAACTAACTCCTGACGGCCTTGGTTTGCAGTGAAATGAACAGAGGTAAAACGATCGCACGCTCGGTTTCAAGCTTCTAGGCCGAAATATAGCCCCACCTTACTTTAAGACTAAAAGAGTAGCCAAGACCGCCTTACGAGCATCGTTATTTTGACCAACTTTGGCTCGATTTCCCGAAACTTGCGGGATATTTTCCAGTCTCGGATACTCTAAACTAACTCCTGATGGCCTTGGTTTGCATTGAAATGAACACAGGGAAAACGATCGCAGGCTCGGTTTCAAGCTTCTAGGCCGAAATATCGCCCCACTTCACTTTAAGACTGAAAGAGTAGCCGAGACCGCCTTGCGCGGATCGTGATTTTGACAAATTTTTTACTCGATTTCCCGGAACTTGGGGAATATTTTGCAGTCCCGGGGATTCTAAACTAACTCCTGCTTGCCTTGGTTTGCACTAAAATAAACAGAGGTGAAACAATCGCAGGCTCGGTTTCGAGCTTCTAGACCGAAATATAGCCCCACTTCACTTTAGGACTAAAAGAGTAGCGAAGACCGCCTTTCGCGCATCGTGATTTTAACCAACTTCGGCACGATTTTGTGGAACTTCGTATCAAGAAATGGTCTATTGTTCCGGCTCAACATCACACGTTAAGCAAAAATGAATAGCCTTTTGTTCTTGGTAACCCTGAGGGACTTCGTCCGAAGCCAAACCAAAATCGTCGCCGTTGTTCGGAAAACTTTCGGCAGAACAATTAAGCTGCACTTGGGGGTGGGCAGCGTAATTTTTTCTCTCGTAAAGTCAATTCTCACCGGTGTACCCCAAGGCAAATTGACCGCCGCTGTGCGCATCGAGGTGATCACAATTCAAAAACTAGTTATCCACATGTGTCGCATTCGGACCACGTCTCTCTAAATACAACCCCCGGTTTAAATCCCTTTTTATTCTAATTTCGACTCGTTTTAATAGGCATGCTGCTGAAAACATTCTTTGTCTGTCATTCGTGCGGCGTTAAAACTTTTCTGCTTTTTATTAAGTCGACTGCGCGGTGGTTAGAGTGAAGAATGCGTGACCGAAATTCTGTTTTTGCGCGTATAAATCTTTCTCTGAAACCTGGCAATCGTCATGGAAGTTATTCGTTTTCAATTTTTTTAGTGTTCGCGGAGCGTCCAGATTTTGACTCAACTGTTTTCAGTCGAGCGCGCGGCACTTTATAAACGAGGTGTGACTTTTTAGTTGTGAAAGAGCGCCGTTGTTTTCAATCAAGCTCGCAGCAAACGAAGGTGTGATCTTTTCTGTAGAACAACTATCAGTCTGGAAATGAAATAAGGTATCGAAGAGTTTTAACTTTTTAGCAGAGCGCACACATTTTAAAACGTGTTAGCAAATATCGCAGTGAATAATCCTCAAGCAGGTTATAATCAGAAACCCATTTATTTACATCCATTAACACTCATTTAAACAGCGGGAGCGCGAAGCGAGCAGCTTTGCCGCTCGATTATCGCGCTCGCTATTTTCGCGTTCATCCTACACTGATCTTATGGGTTTTAGAGCGAAAGGGAGCCTGTTCGAAATCTAGCCAAATGCGAACTTCACTTTCACTCCCACGCGTGGTGAGTTTATCAGGTTAGAGCAATTTTAAAGCAAAAAGATTCCTTACTTGTCGGCAGCTTTTACTTTCACTTTTAAATAGATGTGTACAACCGTCACCCTACCAGCCACCCCACCGCAACTATTTGCACCGACAGGATTATACCAATACCATCTCCCCTCGGGAGAATTTGTCTTCCATTCAGTCTTTCCGATCGTTTAAATTTCGCGCTCGTATGGTAATCGGAAATTTCAAAAACTCCCGCGGGCATTTAGAAGCTTATACCGCCATTGTTCAAAATGACCATATAAGACCAATTTTAGGTCTTATAACAATGCCTATTGTTATCAATGTTGAGCCGGTTTTCTTGATACGTTGGGGATAGTTTCCAGTCTCGAGGACTCTAAACTAACTCCTGATGGCCTTGGTTTGAAGTGAAATGGAGAACACAAAACTTTTTTAACGCTCAGTTTCGAGCTTCTGGGCCGAAATATAGCCCCACTTCAATTTAAGACTGATAGAGTAGCCGAGACCGCCTAACGCGCATCGTGATTTTGGCTAACTTTGGCTGAATTTCCCGCAACTTGGGGGATATTTTCCAGTCCCGGGGACTCTAAACTAACTCTTGAAGGCCTTGGTTTGCAGTGCAATGGACACAGCAAAACTTTTTCAACGCTCACTTGCAAGCTTCTGGGCTGAAATATAGCCCCACTTCACTTTAAGACTGATAGAGTAGCCGAGACCGCCTTACCGGCATCGTGATTTTGAGGAACTTTGGCTCGATTTCCCTGAGCTTGGAGGATATTTTCCAGTCCCGGGGACTCGAAAGTAATTCTTGATGGTCTTAGTTTTCAGTGAAATGGACAATGGTAAAAGGAGCACACACTCGGTGTCGAGCTTCTAGGCCGAAATATAGCGCAACTTTATTTTAAGACTGAAAGATTAGCCGAGACCGCCTTACGCGCATCGTGATTTTGAGCAACTTTGGCTCGATTTTCCGGAGCTTGCGGGATATTTTCCAGTCCAGGGGACTCTAAACTAACTCTTGATGGCCTTAGTTTTCAGTGAAATGGACAGAGGCAAAAGGAGCGCACGCTCGGTGGCGAGCTTCTAGGCCGAAATATAGCCCCACTTCATTTTAAGACTGAAAGAGTGCCCGAGACCGCCTTATGCGTATCGTGATTTTGAGCAACTTTGGCTCGATTTTCCGGAGCTTGCGGGATATTTTCCAGTCCAGGGGACTCTAAACTAACTCTTGATGGCCTTAGTTTTCAGTGAAATGGACAGAGGCAAAAGGAGCGCACGCTCGGTGGCGAGCTTCTAGGCCGAAATATAGCCCCACTTCATTTTAAGACTGAAAGAGTGCCCGAGACCGCCTTATGCGTATCGTGATTTTGAGCAACTTTGGCTCGATTTGCCGGAGCTTGGGGGATATTTTCAAGTTCCTTGGACTCTAAACTAACTCCTGATGGCCTTAGTTTTTAGTTAATAGGAGACAAGCAAGGGAGCGCACGCTCGGTGTCGAGCTTCTAGGGCGAAATATAGCTCCACTTCATTTTAAGACTAAAAGAATAATCGAGACTGCCTCACGCGCATTGTGATTTTGAGCAACTTTGGCTCGATTTGCCGGAGCTTGAGGGATATTTTTTAAGTTCCTTGGACTCTAAACTAACTCCTGATGGCCTTAGTTTTTAGCTAATAGGAGACAAGCAAGGGAGCGCACGCTCGGTGTCGAGCTTCTAGGGCGAAATATAGCTCCACTTCATTTTAAGACTAAAAGAATAATCGAGACTGCCTCACGCGCATTGTGATTTTGAGCAACTTTGGCGCGATTTGGCGGAACTTGGGAGATATTTTCCAGTTCCGGGAACTCTATAATAACTTCTGATGGCCTTATTTTTCAGTGAAATGGACACAGGCAAAAGGAGCGCACGCTTGGTGTCGAGCTTCTAGGCCGAAATATAGCCCCACTTCATTTTAAGACTGAAAAAGCAGTCGACACCGCCCTACGCGCATCGTGAATTTGAGCAACTTTGGCTCGATTTCCCCGAACTTTGGGCATATTTGCCTGTCCGGAAGACTCTATATTAATTCTTGATGGCCTTAGTTTTAAGTGAAATGGACACAGGGAAAAGGAGCGCAAGCTCGGTGTAGAGCTTCTAGAGCGAAATATTGTCCTACTTCATTTTAAGACTTAAAGAGTAGCCGAAACCGCCTTACGCCCAACGTGATTTTGAGCAACTTTGGTCGATTTGCCGGAACTTGGAGAATATTTTCCAGTCCCGGGGAGTCTAAACTAACTCCTTATGGCCTTAGTTTTCAGTGAAATGGACACAGGGAAAAGGAGCGCACGCTCGGTGTCAAGCTTCTAGGCCGAAATATAGCCCCACTTCAATTTAAGACTGAAAGAGTAGCCGAGACCGCCTTACGCGCATCGTGATTGTGAATACCTTTGGCTCGATTTGCTGGAATTTGGGAAATATTTTCCAGTCCCAGGAACACTAAACTAACTCCTGATGGCCTTAGTTTTCAGTGAAATGGACACAGGCAAAAGGAGCGCACGCTCGGTGTCGAGCTTCTAGGCCGAATTATAGCCCCACTTCATTTTAAGACTGAAAGAGTAGCCGAGACCGCCTTATGTGCAACGTGATTTTGAGCAACTTTGGTCGATTTGCCGGAGCTTGGGGGATATTTTCCAGTCCCGGGGACTCTAAACTAACTCCTGATCGACCTGGTTTTCAGTGAACTAAACAGAGGAAAACTTTTTGAACGCTTGGTTTCCAGCTTCTGGGCCAAAATATAGCCACACTTCATTTTAAGACTCATAGAGTAGCCGAGACCGCCTTGCACGCTTTGTGATTTCGATTAATTTCGGCTCGATTTCCCGGAACTTGGAAAATATTTTCCAGTCCCGGGGACTCTAAACTAACTCCTGATAATCTTGGTTTGAAGTGAATCGGACACAGGAAAACTTTTTGAACGCTCGGTTACGAGCTTTTGGGCCGAAATATAGCCCCACGTCACTTTAGGACTGAAAGAGTAGCCGAAACCGTCTCTCGCGCATCGTGATTTTGACCAAGTTCGGCTCGATTTCCCGGAATTTGGAGGATATTTTCCAGTCCCGGGGACTCTAAACTAACTCTTGATGGCCTTGGTTTGCAGTGAAATGGAAACAGGTAAAACCATCGCAGGCTCGGTTTCGATCTTTAGGCTGAAATATAGCCCCACTTCACTTTAAGACTGAAAGAGTAGTTGAGACCGCCTTGCGTGTATCGAGATTTTGATCAACTTTGGCTTGAGTTACAGGAACGAAGGGGATATTTTCCAGTCCCGAGGACTGTAAACTAACTCCTGATGACCTTGGTTTTCAGTGAAATGGACACAGGTAAAACGTTTCCACGCTTGGTTTCGAGCTTCTAGGCCGAAATATAGCCCCACTTCACTTTAAGACTGAAAGAGTAGCCGAGACCGTCTTGCACGCATCGTGATTTTGACCAACTTCGGCTCGATTTCCCAAATCTTAGGGGATATTTTCCAGTCCCGGGGTCTTTAAAGTAACTCCTGATGGCCTTGCCTTGCAGTGAAATGGACACAGCAAAGTTTTTTGGACGCTCGGTTTCGAGCTTCTGGGCCGAAATATAGCCCCACTTCACTTTAAGACTCATGGAGTAGCCGAGACCGCCTTGCGCGCATCGTGATTTTGACCAACTTCGGCTTGATTTCCCGGAATTTGGGGGATATTTTCCAGTCCCGGGGACTCTAAACTAACCGGTGATGGCCTTGGTTTTTAGTGAATTGGACGCAGGTAAAACGATCGCACGCTCGGTTTCGAGCTTCTAGGCCAAAATATAGCCCCACTTCACTTTAACACTGAAAGAGTAACCGAGACCACCTTGCGCGCATCGTGATTGTGACCAACTTGCAACAGGATATTAAAAGTAACTTTGCTCAGTTAAAACCGCTCATTTTTTTTACGGGACAGCCTTGAACAGCAATGCCCTGCAGTCTTAGGGGCTGGCAGCAAGCCAGCCAGACACAAGCAAGGTGGGTGAGTAGGCTGTGTGTTGACAGAGTGCCTGTGGTTGATCGGGTGAAAAAGCCTGTGTATTTTCTTGGAAAAGTGTCAGGGTGGTTGTATTGAAATTAGCACGGTTTTCATAAATCCAGACATATATTGGGGCAGAATGATTTAGGGGGAGCTCTAGTTTAGCTGGTGTGGCCCCAAACCAGTCCTGGGAAACACTTCCAGCCGGAAAGTGCATGCTGGGGGCATTTCCCGGGCATTCCCCGCCAAGATATGTCTGAATTTATGAAAACCGTTTCAAATTTGGGGCAAAACTTTCGCGCCTGGCTGTCGGCGATAGCCGGCAGGGAGGCCTTTGCGGTGCTTAAAAAGCCAGACGGGCTTCCTTCAAGGAGGGTGCGGGAAGATAGCCCTGGGACCTAACTACCCGCTGATACCAAGCGGGGCTGCCAGGAGCTAACCCTAGGGGGGTGGGGATGAGTCATAGAGAGAAGCACTTTCCTCAGTTAAAACTGCTCATTTTCTTTGCAGGACAGCCTTGGCCAGCAATGCCCTGCAGTCTTAGGGGCTGGCAGCCAGCCAGCCAGACACAAGCAAGGTGGGTGAGTAGGCTGTGTGTTGACAGAGTGCCTGTGGTTGATCGAGTGAATAGAAGTAGGCTGTGTAAAAATATCCCCTAAGTTCAGGCAAATCGAGCCAAAGTTGCTCAAAATTACAATGCGCGTAAGGCGGCCACTCTTTCAGTCTTAAAATGAAGTGGGGCTAAATTTCGGCCTAGAAGCTCCACACCAAGCGTGCGCTCCTTTTGCCTGTCTCCTTTTAACTGAAAACTAAGGCCATCAGGAGTGAGTTTAAAGTCCCCGGGACTGGAAAATATCCCCAAGTTCCGGTAAATCCAGCAAAAAGAGGCTCAAAATCACGATGCGCATAAGGCGGTCTCGGGTACTCTTTCAGTTTTAAAATGAAGTAGGGCTATATTTCGGCCTACAAGCTCGACAGCGAGCGTACGCTCCTTTTGCCTGTGTTTATTTCACTGAAAACTAAGGTTATCACGAGCTAGTTTAGAGTCCTCGGGATTGGAAAACATCCCCCAGGTTCCGACAAATCTAGCCAAAGTTGCTCAAAATCACGATGCGCGTAAGGCGGTCTCGGCTACTCTTTCAGTCTTAAAATGAAGTGGGGCCATATTTCGGCCTAGAAGCTCGACACCGAGCGTGCGCTCCTTTTGCCTGTGTCCATTTCACTGAAAACTAAGGCCATCAGGAGCTAGTTTAGAGTCCCCGGGACTGGAAAATATCCCCCAAGTTCCAGCAAATCGAGCCAAAGTTGTTCAAAATCAGGATGCATGTAAGGTCGTCTCGGCTACTCTTTCAGTCTTAAATTGAAGTGGGGCTATATTTCGGCCTAGAAGCTCGACACCGAGCGTGCTGTCCTTTGGCTCTGTCCATTTCACTGAAAACTAAGGCAATCAGGAGTTACTTTAGAGTCCCCGGGACGGGAAAATATCCCCCAAGTTCCCGCAAATCAAACCAAAGTTGCTCAAAATCGCGATTCGCGTAAGGCGGTCTCGGCCACTCTGTCAGTCTTAAAATAAAGTGGGGTTATATTTTGGCCTAGAAGCTCGACACCGAGCGTGCGCTCCTTTTGCCTCCGTCCATTTGTCTACATCCTGTTACTACATCCTGTTAATATCACCCAAGTTCCGGAAAATCAAGCCGAAGTTGGTCAAAATCACGATGCGCGCAAGGCGGTCTCGGCTACTCTATGAGTCTTAAAGTGAAGTTGGACTATATTTCGGCCCAGAAGCTCGAAAGTGAGCGTTCAAAAAGTTCTGCTGTATCCATTTCACTGCAAACCAAGGCAATCAGGAGTTACTTTAAAGTCCCCGGGTTGGAAAATAACGCCTCAGTTTTGGGAAATGGAGCCGAAGTTGGTCAAAATCGCGATGCGCGCAAGGCGATTTCGGCTACTCTTTCAGTCTCAAAGTGAAGTGGGGCTATGTTTCGGCCTAGAAGCTCGAAACCAAACTTGGAAACGTTTTACCTGTGTCCATTTTACTGAAAACCAAGGTCATCAGGAGTTAGTTTACAGTCCTCGGGATTGGAAAATATCCCCCTTAGTTCCGGTAACTCAAGCCAAAGTTGATCAAAATCACGATGCCCGTAAGGCGGTCTCGGCTACTCTATCAGTCTATGGGGCTATATTTGGGCCCACAAGCTCGAAAGTAAGCGTTCAAAAAGTTTTGCTGTGTCCATTTCACTGCAAAACAAGGGCATCAGAAGTTAGTTTAGAGTCGCCGAGACTGGAAAATATCCCCTAAGTTTCGGGAAATAGAGCGGAAGTTGGGCAAAATCACGATGCACGCAAGGCGGTCTCAACTACTCTTTCAGTCTTAAAGTGAAGTGGGGCTATATTTCAGCTTAAAAGATCGAAACCGAGCGTGCGATCGTTTTACCTGTTTCCATTTCACTGCAAACCAAGGCCATCAGGAGTTAATTTAGAGTTCTCGGGACTGAAAAATTTCCAACAATTTCCGGAAATCGAGCCAAAAATTCTGAAAATAAGGATGCGCGCAAGGTGGTCTCGACTACTCTTTCAGTCTTAAAGCAAAGTGGGGCTATATTTCGGCCTAGAAGCTCGAAACCGAGCGTGCGATCATTTTAACAGTGTCCATTTCACTGCAAACCAAGATCATCAGAGTTAGTTTACAGTCCTCGGGACTGGAAAATATCCCCCTTAGTTCCGGTAACTCAAGCCAAAGTTGATCAAAATCACGATGCCCGTAAGGCGGTCTCGGCTACTCTATCAGTCTATGGGGCTATATTTGGGCCCACAAGCTCGAAAGTAAGCGTTCAAAAAGTTTTGCTGTGTCCATTTCGCTGCAAACCAAGGCCATCAGGAGTTACTTTAGATTCCCCAAGACTGGAAAATATCCTCCAAGTTCCGGGAAATCGAGCCAAAGTTGGTCAAAATCACGATGCGCGAAAGGCGGTTTCGGCTACTCTTTCCGTCTTAAAGTGAAGTGGAGCTATATTTCGGCCCAGAAGCTCGAAAGTGAGCGTTCAAAAAGTTTTGCTGTGTCCATTTCACTGCAAACCAAGGCCATCAGTAGTTAGTTTAGATTCCCCAGGAGTGGAAAATATCGTTTAAGTTCCGGGAAATCGAGCCGAAGTTGGTCAAAATCACGATGCGTGCAAGGCGGTCTCGGCTACTCTATGAGTCTTAAAGTGAAGTGGGGCTATATTTCGGCCCAGAAGCTCGAAAGTGAGCGTTCAGAAAGTTTTGCTGTGTCTATTTCACTGCAAACCAAGGCCATCAGGAGTTAGTTTAGAGTCCCCAGGACTGGAAAATATCGTTTAAGTTCCGGGAAATGGAGCCGAAGTTGGTCAAAAACACGATGCGCGCAAGGCGGTTTCGGCTACTCTTTCAGTCTTAAAGTGAAGTTGGGGTATATTTCGGCCCAAAAGCTGGTAACCAAGCATTCAGCAAGTTTTGCTGCGTCCGATTCACTGCAAACTAAGGTTATCAGGAGTTAGTTTCGAGTCTCGGGACTGGAAAATATTTTCCAAGTCCCGGGAAATCGAGCCGAAGTTGGTGAAAATCACGATGCGTGCAAGGCGGTCTCGGCTACTCTATGAGTCTTAAAATGAAGTTGGGCTATGTTTCGGCCTAGAAGCTCGAAACCGAGCGTTCAAAAAGTTTTCCTGTGTTTAGTTCACTGCAAGCCAAGTCCATTAGGAGTTAGTTTAGAGTCGTCGGGACTGGTAAATATCCTCCAAGTTCCGGGAAATGTAACCGAAGTTGGTCAAAATCATGATACGTGCAAGGCGGTTTCGGTACTCTTTCCGTCTTAAAGTGAAGTGGAGCTATATTTCGGCCCAGAAGCTCGAAAGTGAGCGTTCAAAAAGTTTTGCTGTGTCCATTTCACTGCAAACCAAGGCCATCAGGAGTTAGTTAAGGGTACCCGAGACTGGAAAAGGTTCACCAAGTTCCGGGATATCGAGCACAAGTTGGTGAAAATCACGATGCGGGCAAGGCGGTCTAAGCTATTGTATGAGTCTTACAGTGAAGTGGGGCTATATTTCGATCCAGAAGGTCGAAAGAGAGCGTTCAAAAAGTTTTGCTGTGTCAATTTTGCTGCAAACCAAGGCAATCACGAATTGGTTTAGAGTCCCCGGTACTGCAAAATATCCCCCAAGTTCCGGGAAATCAAGCCAAAGTTGCTCAAAATCACGATGCGCGAAAGGCGGTCTCGGATACTCTATGAGTCTTAAACTGAAGTGGGGCTATATTTTGGCCCAGTAGCTCGAAAGTGAGCGTTCAAAAAGTTTTGCTCTGTCTATTTCACTGCAAACAAAGGCTATCAGGAGTTAGTTTAGAGTCCACGGGACTGGAAAATATTTCCCAAGTTCCCGGAAATCGAGCCAAAGTTGCTCAAAATGACGATCCATGTAAGCCGGTCTAGGCCACTCTTTCATTCTTAGAATGAAGTGGGGCTATATTTCGGCCTAGAAGCTCGACACCGAGCGTGCGCTCCTTTTGCCTGTGTCCATTTCACTGAAAACAAACGTAATCAGGAGTTAGTTTAGAGTTCCTCAGACGGGAAAATATCTCCCACGTTCGGGCAAATCGATGCAAAGTTGCTCAAAATCACGATGCAAGTAAAGCGGTCTCAGCTACTCTTTCAGTCTTAAAATGAAGTGGGGCTATATTTCGGCCTAGAATGTCGACACCGAGCGTGCGCCCCTTTTGCCTATATTCATTTTACTGAAAACTAAGGCCATCAGGAGTTAGTTTAGAGTCAACGGGACTGGAAAATATTCCCCAAGTTCCCGGAAATTGAGCCAAAGTTGCTCAAAATGACGATTCATGTAAGCCGGTCTAGGCCACTCTTTCATTCTTAGAATGAAGTGGGGCTATATTTCGGCCTAGAAGCTCGACACCGAGCGTGCGCCCCTTTTGCCTATATTCATTTTACTGAAAACTAAGGCCATCAGGAGTTAGTTTAGAGTCCACGGGACTGGAAAATATTCCCCAAGTTTCGGCAAATCGAGACATCCTTGCTCAAAATGACAATTCGCGTAAGGCGGTCTCGGGCACTCTTTCAGTCTTAAAATGAAGTGGGGCTACATTTCGGCCTAGAAGCTCGACACCAAGCGTGCGCTCCTTTTGCCTGTGTCCATTTCACTGAAAACTAAGGCCATCAGGAGTAAGTTTGGAGTCCCCGGGACTGGAAAATATTCTCCAAGCTCCGGCAAATGGAGCCAAAGTTGTTCAAAATCACGATGCGCGTAAGGCGGTCTCGGCCACTCTTTCAGTCTTAAAATGAAGTGGGGCTATATTTCGGTCTAGAAGCTCGACACCGAACGTGCGCTCCTTTTGCCTGTGTCCATTTCACTAAAAACTAAGCCCATCAGGAGTTAGTTTAGAGTCCATGGGACTGGAAAATATTCCCCAAGTTCCGGCAAATTGAGCCAAAAATGCTCAAAATCACGATGCGGGTTAGGCGGTCTCGGCCACTCTTTCAGTCTTAAATTGAAGTGGGGCTATATTTCGGCCTAGAAGCCCGACACCGAGCGTGCACTCCTTTTGCCTGTGTCCATTTCACTGAAAACTAAGGCCATCAGGAGTAAGTTTGGAGTCTTCGCCACTTGAAAATATTCTCCAAGCTCCGGCAAATTGAGCCAAAGTTGCTCAAAATCACGATGCGCGTAAGGCGGTCTCGCCCACTCTTTCAGTCTTAAAAAAAAGTGGCGCTATATTTCGGCCTAGAATTTCGAGACTGAGCGTGCGCTCCTTTTGCCTGTGTCCATTTCACTGAAAACTAAGGCCATCAGGAGTTAGTTTGGAGTCTCCGGGACTGGAAAATATTCTCCAAGTTCCGGAAAATCAAGGCAAAGCTTCTCAAAATCAGGATGCTCGTAAGGCGGTCTCGGCCACTCTTTCAGTCTTAAAATGAAGTGGGGCTATATTTCGGCCTAGAAGCCCGAAACCGAGCGTGCGCTCCTTTTGCCTGTGTCCATTTCACTGAAAAGCAAGGCCATCAAGAGTTTTTTTAGAGTCTCCGGGACTGGAAAATATCCCCCAAGTTCCCGGAAATCGAGAAAGAGTTTCTCAAAATCACGGTGCGCGTAGGGCGGTCTCGGACACTCTTATAGTCTTAAAATGAAGTGGGGCGATATTTCAGCCTAGAAGGTCGACACCGAGCGTGCACTCCTTTTGCCTGTGTCCATTTCACTGAAAACTAAGGTCATCAGGGGTTAGTTTAGAGTCCCCGGGACTGGAAAATATATCCCAAGTTCTAGCAAATCGAGCCAAAGTTGCTCAAAATGAGGATGCCGGGAGGGCGGTCTCGGCTATTCTTTCACTCTTAAAATGAAGTGGGGCTATATTTCGGCCTAGAAGGTCGACACCGAGCGTGCACTCCTTTTGCCTGTGTCTATTTCACTTAAAACTAAGGCCATCAGGAGTTACTTTAGAGTCCCCGGGACTGGAAAATAACCCCAAGATCCGGCAAATCGAGTCAGAGTTGCTCACTATCAGGATGCTTGTAGGGCGGTCTCGGCTATTCTTTCAGTGTTAAAATGAAGTGGGGCTATATTTCGGCTTAGAAGCTCGACACCGAGCGTGCACTCCTTTTGCCTGTGTCCATTTCACTGAAAACTAAGGCCATCAGGAGTTAGTTTAGAGTCCCTAAGACTGCAAAATATCCCCCACGTTCCGGCAAATCGAGGCAAAGTTGCTGAAAATCACGTTGCGCGTAAGGCGGTCTCGGCTACTCTTTCAGTCGTAAAATGAAGTGTGGCTATATTTCGGCCTAGAAGGTCGACACCGAGCGTGCGCTCCTTTAACCTGTGTTCATTTCACTGAAAACTGAGGCCATCAGCAGTTAGTTTACAGTCCCCGGGACTGGAAATTATCCCTCAAGCTCCGGGTAATCGAGCTAAAGTTGCTCAAAATCACGAAGCGCTAAAGGCGGTCTCGGCTACTCATTCAGTCTTAAAATGAAGTGGGGCTATATTTCGGCCTAGAAGCTCGACACAGAGCGTGCGCTCCTTTTGCCTGTGTCCATTTCACTGAAAACTAAGGCAATGAGGAGTTAGTTTAGACTCCCCGGGACTGGAAAATATTCTCCAAGTTTCGGCAAATCGACCAAAGTTGCTCAAAATCACGGTGCGCGTAAGGCGGTTTAGGCCACTCTTTCAGTCTTAAAATGAAGTGGGGCTATATTTCGGCCTAGAAGCTCGACACCGAGCGTGCGCTCCTTTTACCTGTGTCCATTTCAGTGAAACCTAAGGCCATCAGGAGTTAGTTTAGAGTCCCCGAGACTGCAAATTATCCCCCAAGTTTCTGCAAATCGAGCCAAAGTTGCTCCAAATCACGATGCGGGTAAGGCGGTCTGTGCGACTCTTTCAGTCTTAAAATGATGTGGGGCTATATTTCGGCCTAGAAGATCGACAGCGAGCGTGCACTCCTTTTGCCTTTCTATTTTACTGGAAACTAAGGCCATCAGGCGTTATTTTACAGTTCGCGGGACTAAAAAATATCCCCCAAGTTCCGGCAAATCGAGCGAAAATTGCTCAAAATCCCGATGCGCGGAAAGCCGTCTCGGCCACTCTTAGTCTTAAAATGAAGTGGGGCTATATTTCGGCCTAGAAGCTCGATACCGAGCGTGCGCTCCTTTTGCCTGTTTCCATTTCACTGAAAAATAAGGCCATCAGGACTTAGTTTACAGTCCGCGACGCTTTAAAATATCCCCCAAGTTCCGGCAAATCGAACCAAAGTTGCTCAAAATCACGATGCGCGTAGCGCGGTCTCGGCCACTCTTTCAGTGTTAAAATGAAGTGTGGCTATATTTCGGCCTAGAAGCTCGACACCGAGCGTGCGCTCCTTTTGCCTGTGTCCATTTTACTGAAAACTAAGGCCATGAGGAGTTAGTTTAGAGTCCCCGGTCCTGGAAAATATCCCCCAGGTTCCGGCAAATTGAGCCAAAGTTGCTCAAAATCACGATGCAAGTAAGGCGGTCTCGGCTACTCTTTCAGTCTTAAAACGAAGCGTGGCTATATTTCGGCCTAGAAGCTCGACATCGAGCGTGCGCTCCTTTTGCCTGTGTTCATTTCTCGGAAAACTAAGGCCATGAGGAGTTAGTTTAGAGTCCCCGGGACGGGAAAATATCCCCCAAGTTCCTGCAAATCGAGCAAAAGTGGCTCAAAATTACGATAAGCGTAAGGTGGTCTCGACTACTCTTTCAGTCTTAAAATGAAGTGGGGCTATATTTCGGCCTAGAAGCTCGACACCGAACGTGCGCTCATTTTGCCTGTGTCCATTTCACTGAAAACTAAGGCCATTAGGAGTTAGTTTAGCGTCCACGGGACTGGAAAATATCCATCAAGTTTCGGCAAATCAAGCCAAAGCTTCTTAAAATCACGATGCGTTTAAGGCGGTCTCGGCTACTCTTTCGGTCTTAAAATGAAATGGGGGTATATTTCGGCCTAGAAGCTGGAAACCGAGCGTGCACTCCTTTTGCTTGTGTCCATTTTACTGAAAACTAAGGCAATTAGGAGTTAGTTGAGAGTCCCTGGGACTGGAAAATATCTTCGAAGTTACGGCAAATCGAGCTAAAATTGCTTAAAATCACGATGCGCGTAAGGCGGTTTGGGCTACCCTTTCAGTCTTAAAGTGAAGTGGGGCTATATTTCGGCCTAGAAGCTCCAAACCAAGCGTGCGATTGTTTTCCCTGCGTCTATTTCGCTGGAAACCAAGGCAATCAGGAGTTAGTTTAGAGTGCCCGGGACTGGAAAATTTTCCCAAAGTCTCGGGAAATCGATTCAAAGTTGGACAAAATCACGATGCGCGCAGGGCGGTCTCGGCTACTCCATGAGTCTTAAAGTAAAGTGCGGCTGTATTTCGGCCCAGAAGCTCGAAAGTGAGCGTTCAAAAAGTTTTGCTGTGTCTATTTCACTGCAAACCAAGGCCATCAGGAGTTACTTTAGAGTCCCCAGGACTGGGAAATATCCCCCAAGTTCCAGGAAATCAAGCCGAAGTTGGTCAAATTCACGATGCGCGCAAGGTGGGCTTGGCTACTCCATGGGTCTTAAAGTGAGGTGGGGCTATATCTCGGCCGAGAAGATCAAAAGTGAGTCTTCAAAAAGTTTTGCTGTGTCCATTTTACTGCAAACGAAGGCGATCAGGAGTTATTTTAGAGTCCTCGGAACTGCAAACTATCCCTTGAGTTCCGGGAAATCGAGCCGAAGTTGGTAAAATTTAATGATGCGCGCAAGGCGGTCTCGGCTACTCTATGAATCCTAAAGTTAAGTGCGCCTATATTTCGGCCCAGAAGCTCGAAAGTGAGTGTTCAAAAAGTTTTGCTGTGTCCATTTCACTGCAAACCAAGGCCATCAAGAGTTCGTTTAGAGTCCCCGGGACTGGAAAATATTCCTCAAGTTACGGGAAATCGAGCCGAAGTTGGTCAAAATCACGATGCGCGAAAGGCGGTTTCGGCTACTCTTTCCGTCTTAAAGTGAAGTGGAGCTATATTTCGGCCCAGAAGCTCGAAAGTGAGCGTTCAAAAAGTTTTGCTGTGTCCATTTCACTGCAAACCAAGGCCATCAGTAGTTAGTTTAGATTCCCCAGGAGTGGAAAATATCGTTTAAGTTCCGGGAAATCGAGCCGAAGTTGGTCAAAATCACGATGCGTGCAAGGCGGTCTCGGCTACTCTATGAGTCTTAAAGTGAAGTGGGGCTATATTTCGGCCCAGAAGCTCGAAAGTGAGCGTTCAGAAAGTTTTGCTGTGTCTATTTCACTGCAAACCAAGGCCATCAGGAGTTAGTTTAGAGTCCCCAGGACTGGAAAATATCGTTTAAGTTCCGGGAAATGGAGCCGAAGTTGGTCAAAAACACGATGCGCGCAAGGCGGTTTCGGCTACTCTTTCAGTCTTAAAGTGAAGTTGGGGTATATTTCGGCCCAAAAGCTGGTAACCAAGCATTCAGCAAGTTTTGCTGCGTCCGATTCACTGCAAACTAAGGTTATCAGGAGTTAGTTTCGAGTCTCGGGACTGGAAAATATTTTCCAAGTCCCGGGAAATCGAGCCGAAGTTGGTGAAAATCACGATGCGTGCAAGGCGGTCTCGGCTACTCTATGAGTCTTAAAATGAAGTTGGGCTATGTTTCGGCCTAGAAGCTCGAAACCGAGCGTTCAAAAAGTTTTCCTGTGTTTAGTTCACTGCAAGCCAAGTCCATTAGGAGTTAGTTTAGAGTCGTCGGGACTGGTAAATATCCTCCAAGTTCCGGGAAATGTAACCGAAGTTGGTCAAAATCATGATACGTGCAAGGCGGTTTCGGTACTCTTTCCGTCTTAAAGTGAAGTGGAGCTATATTTCGGCCCAGAAGCTCGAAAGTGAGCGTTCAAAAAGTTTTGCTGTGTCCATTTCACTGCAAACCAAGGCCATCAGTAGTTAGTTTAGATTCCCCAGGAGTGGAAAATATCGTTTAAGTTCCGGGAAATCGAGCCGAAGTTGGTCAAAATCACGATGCGTGCAAGGCGGTCTCGGCTACTCTATGAGTCTTAAAGTGAAGTGGGGCTATATTTCGGCCCAGAAGCTCGAAAGTGAGCGTTCAGAAAGTTTTGCTGTGTCTATTTCACTGCAAACCAAGGCCATCAGGAGTTAGTTTAGAGTCCCCAGGACTGGAAAATATCATTTAAGTTCCGGGAAATGGAGCCGAAGTTGGTCAAAAACACGATGCGCGCAAGGCGGTTTCGGCTACTCTTTCAGTCTTAAAGTGAAGTTGGGGTATATTTCGGCCCAAAAGCTGGTAACCAAGCATTCAAAAAGTTTTGCTGCGTCCGATTCACTGCAAACCAAGGTTATCAGGAGTTAGTTTCGAGTCTCGGGACTGGAAAATATTTTCCAAGTCCCGGGAAATCGAGCCGAAGTTGGTGAAAATCACGATGCGTGCAAGGCGGTCTCGGCTACTCTATGAGTCTTAAAATGAAGTGGGGCTATATTTCGGCCTAGAAGCTCGAAACCGAGCGTTCAAAAAGTTTTCCTGTGTTTAGTTCACTGCAAACCAAGTCCATTAAGAGTTAGTTTAGAGTCCCCGGGACTGGAAAATATTCCCCAAGTTCCGGGAAATCGAACTGAAGTTGGTCACATTCAGGATGCGCGCAAAACGGTCTCGGCTACTCTGTGAGTCTTAAAGTGAAGGGGGGGGGGGGGGGGGGGGTATATTTTGGCTAAGAAGCTCGAAACCGAGCGTTCAAAAAGTTTTGCTGTGTCCATTTCACTGCAAACCAAGGCCATCAGGAGTTAGTTTAGAATCCCCAAGACTGGAAAATATCCCCCAAGTTCCGGGAAAGCAAGCCGAAGTTGGTGAAAATCACGATGCGGGAAGACGGTTTCGGCTACTCTATGAGTCTTAAAGTGAATTGGGGCTATATTTCGGCCCAGAAGCTCGAAAGTGAGCGTTCAAAAAGTTTTGCCGTGTCCATTTCACTGCAAACCAAGGCCATCAGGAGTTAGTTTCGAGTCCCCGGGACTGGAAAATATCCCCCAAGTTTCGGGAGAGCGAACCGAAGTTGGTCAAAATCACGATGTGCGCAAGGCGGTTTTGGCTTCTTTATGAGTCTTAAAGTCAAGTGGGGCGATATTTTGGCCCAGAAGCTCGAAAGTGAGCGTTCAAAACGTTTTGCTGTGTCCCTATCACTGCAAACCAAGGCCATCAGGAGTTAGTTTAGAGTCACTAGGACTGGAAAATATCCCCCAAATTACGGGAAATCGAGCCGAAGTTGGTCA
Organism: Orbicella faveolata; assembly: GCF_042242905.1. Classification (NCBI taxonomy): domain Eukaryota; kingdom Metazoa; phylum Cnidaria; class Anthozoa; order Scleractinia; family Merulinidae; genus Orbicella; species Orbicella faveolata. Next base: position 12,136,394 of record NW_028301569.1, on the reverse strand, counting down.
AAGTGACGATGCGCGGAAGGCGGTCTCGGCTACTCTAGGTGTCTTAAAGTGAAGTGGGGCTATATTTTGGCCCAGAGGCTCGAACGTGAGCGTTCAAAAGGTTTTGCAGTGTCCATTTCACTGCAAACCAAGGCCATCAGGAGTTAATTTAGAGTCCCCGGGACTAGAAAATATCCCCAAGTTCCGGGAAATCAAGCCAAAGTTGGTCAAAATCACGATGCGCGCAAGAAGGTCTTGGCTACTCTTTCAGTCTTAAAGTGAAGTGGGGCTATATTTCGGCCCAGAAGCTCAAAAGTGAGCGTTCAAAAAGCTTGGCTCTGTCCATTTCACTGCAAACCAAGGCCATCAGGAGTTAGTTTATAGTCCCCGGGACTGGAAAATATCCCCCAAGTTTCGGGAAATCGAGTTAAAGTTGGTCAAAATCACGATGCGCGCAAGGCGGTCTCGGCCACTCTTTCAGTCTTAAAGTGAAGTGGGGCTATATTTTGGCCTAGAGGCTCGAAACCCCGCGTGCGATCGTTTTACCAGTGTCCATTTCACTGAAAACCAAGGCCATCACCAGTAAGGTTAAGTTTGTACGACTGAAAAATATCCCCCAAGTTCCGGGAAATTGAGCCGACGTTGGTCAAAATCACGATGCGCGTAGGGCTGTCTCGGCTACTCTTTTAGTCCTAAAGTGAAGTAGGGCTACATCTCGGCTCAGAAGCTTGAAAGTGAGCGTTCAAAAAGTTTTGGTGTGTCCATTTCACTGCAAACCAAAGCCATCAGGAGTTAGTTTAGAGTCCTCAGGACTGAAAATCATCCCCCAAGTCCCCGGAAATCGAGCCGAAACTGGTCAAAATCACGATGCGCGCAAGGCGGTGTCCGCTACTCTTTCAGTCTTCAAGTGAAGTGGGGCTATATTTCGGCCTAGAAGCTCCAAACTGAGTTTGCGATCGTTTTACATGTGTCTATTTCACTATAAACCAAGGCCATCACCCGTTAATTTAGAGTTCCCGGGACTGGAAAATATCCCTCAAATTCTAGGATATAGAGCCAAAGTTGGTCAAAATCGCGATGCGCGTAAGGTGGTCTGGGCTACTCTATCAGTCTTAAAGTGAAGTGGGGCTATATTTCGCCCCAGAAGCTCGAAAGTGAGCGTATAAAAAGTTTTGCTGTGTTTATTTCACTGCAAACCAAGGCCATCAGGAGTTAGTTTAGAGTCCCCGGGACTGGAAAATATTCCCCAAGTTCCGGGAAATTGAGCCTAGGTTGGTCAAAATCACGATACGCGCAAGGCGGTCTCGGCTACTCTATGAGTCTGAAAGTGTAGTGGGGTTATATTTCGGCCCAGAAGCTCGAAACTATGCGTTCAAAAATTTTTGCTGTGTCCCTATCACTGCAAACCAAGGCCATCAGGAGTTAGTTTCGAGTTCCCGGGACTGGAAAATATCCCCCAAGTTCCGGGAAGTCGTGCCGAAGTTGGGAAAATCACGATGCGCGCAAGGCGGTCTCGGCTACCCTATAAGTCTTAAAGGAAAGTAAAGCGAGCGTGCGATCGTTTTAGCAGCCCCACTTCATTTTTAGACTGAAAAAAGAAGTAAACACCACCTTAGGCGCAGCGTGATTTTCACCAACTTTGCCTGGATTTCCAGCAAGTTGGTGTATATTTCCCAGTCCTAGGGACTCTAAACTAACTCCTGAGGGCCTTGCTTTTCAGTGAAATGGACAGATGTAAAACGATTGCACGCTCGGTTTCGATCTTCTAGGCTGAAATATACCCCCACTTCATTTTAAGACTGAAAAAATGTGGCCGACACCGCCTTACCTGGAGCGTGATTTTGACCAACTTTACCTCGATTTCCAGCAACTAGGTGTATTTTTCTCAGTCCCAGAGACTCTAAACTAACTCCTGATGGCCTTGCTTTTCAGTGAAATGGACGGAGGTAAAACGATCGCACGCACGGATTGAAGCTTTTAGGCCGAAATATAGCCCCACTTTGTTTTAAGACTGAAAGAGTAGCCAAGACCGCCTTTCGCGCATGGCGATTTTGACCAACTTTGGCTCGATTTGCCGGAACTTCGGGGATATTTTCCAGCCGCGGGGACTCTAAACTAACTACTGATGGCCTTGGTTTGCAGAGAAATGGACACAGGTAAAACTATCGCACAATAGGTTTGCAACTTTAAGACCGAAATATAGCATTAGTTTATTTTAAGACTGAAAGAGTAGCCGTGACCGGCTTACGCGCATCGTGATTTTGACCAACTTTGGCTCGATTTGCCGGAACTTGGGAAATATTTTCCAGTTCCAGGGTCTCTAAAGTAACTGCTGATGGCCTTGGTTCGTAGAGAAATGGACACAGGTAAAACGATCGCACAATAGGTTTCGAGCTTTTAGCCCAAAATATAGCCCGTTTTTATTTTAAGACTAAAAGAGTAGCCGAGACCGCCTTACACGCATCGTTGTTTTGACCAACTTTGGCTCGATTTGCCGGAACTTGGGAGATATTTTCCAGTCCTGGGGACTCTAAACTAACTGTTGATGGCCTTGGTTTGCAGAGAAATGGACACAGGTAAAACGATCGCACGCTCGGTTTCGAGATTTTTGGCCGAAATATAGCATCACTTCCTTTTAAGACTGAATGAATAACCGAGACCGGGGTCTTTTTTCAGTCTTAAAGTGAAGTGAGGCTATATTTTGGAATAGAAGCTCGAAACCGAGCGTGCGATCGTTTTACCTGTGTCCATTTCACTGAAAAGCAAGGCCATCAGGAGTTAGTTCAGAGTCCCTGGGACTGAGAAATATCCCCAAGTTGCTGGAAATCGAGGCAGAGTTGGTCAAAATCACGCTGCGCGTAAGGTGGTCTCGGCTACCTTTTTTAGTCTTAAAATGAAGTGAAGCTATATTTCGGCCTAAAAGCTCGAAACCGAGCGTGCGATCGATATACCTCTGTCCATTTCACTGAAAAGCAAGGCGATCAGGAGTTAGTTTAGAATCCCTGGGATTGAGAAATATTTTTCAAGTTGCTGGAAATCAAGGCAAAGTTGGTCAAAAGCACGCTGCGTGTAAGGCGGTCTTGGCTCCTTTTGTTTTTTACTCTTAAAATGAAGTGGGGCTATATTTCGGCCAAGAAGCTCGAAACCGAGCGTGCGATTGTTTTACCTCTGTCAATTTCACTGAAAAGAGAGGCCATCAGGAGTTAGTTTAAAGTCCCTGGGACTGGGAAATATCCTCCAAGTTGCTGGAACTCGAGGCAAAGTTGGCCAAAATCACGCTGCCCGTAAGGCGCTCTCGGCTAAATTTTTCAGTCTTAAAATGAAGTAGGCTATGTTTCGGCGTACAAGCTCGAAACCGAGCGTGCGATCGTTTAACCTGTGTTTATTTCACTGAAAAACAAGGCCATCAGGAGTTAGTCTAGAGGTTCTGAAACTGGGAAATAGCCCCCAAGTTTCTGGAATTAGAGGCAAAGTTGGTCAAAATCACGCTGCGCGTAAGGCGGTCTCGGCTACTTTTTTTCAGTCTTAAAATAAAGTGGTGCTATATTTAGGTCTAGAAGCTCGAAACCGAGCGTCCCTTCGTTTTACCTGTTTTCTTATAGACTGCCACGGTGTGTCATGCTGAAATAATTTGCCAGATTCTTTGCTATGTTTTTTACGTGAGGCTGTTTTCTGGCACTAGTTTTTAGGTTTGGTTTAAGAGTGTCATGGTAAGTCGTGCTGTAATATTTTGCCATATTCTCTGCTATATTGCGCTACGTAGTGCTGTTTTCTGATTCCCAATGAGAGGTTAGGTTGTAGAGTGCCCTGGTGTCTCATGCTGAAATATTTTGGCAGATTCCCTGCTATATTTTACTACGTTAGGCTGTTTTGTGGCACTAGTTGTTAGGTTGGGTTTAAGAGTGTCATGGTAAGTCGTGCTGTAAGATTTTGCCATATTCTCTGCTATATTGCGCTACGTAGTGCTGTTTTCTGATTCTCAATATGAGGTTAGGTTGTAGAGTGCCCTGTGTCTCATGCTGAAATATTTTGGCAGATTCCCTACTATATTTTACTACGTTAGGCTGTTTTGTGCCACTAGTTTTTAGGTTGGGTTTAAGAGTGTCACGGTAAGTCGTGCTGTAAGATTTTTCCATATTCTCTGCTATATCGCGCTAAGTAGTGCTGTTTTGTGATCCTAAATTTGAGGTTAGGGTATAGAGTGGCTTGGTGTGTCATGCTGAACTATTTTGCCATATTCTCTGCTATATTGCGGTGAGGAGTGCTGTTTTCTGATTCTAACTCTGAGGTTAGGTTATAGAGTTCCATGGTAATTCAGGCTGAAATATTTTGCAATATTCTCTGCTAGGTTGCGCTAAGTTGTGCCGTTTTCTGCTACGTGTTCCTATGTTAGGTTATAAAGTGCCATGGTGTGTCATGCTGAAATATTTTGCCGTACACTGTGCCTGTTGCGCTACGTGGTTTTTTTTTATATGAGAGTCACTCGCGGGCTAGGTCTGCCTTAAAAATCAGAAAAGATATAAATGAAGTCATCATTTCTCATATACTTACTTATGATTTAGTTTTAAACATTTGTACGTAAGTGGCTAATCTTAGTGATAAGACATTTCAATCAATGTAATGACCCAACTTTAACACGGTTTTAAAAAGCCTTTCTGAGCTATGTGTGGTACTTCATGACAGTTATCAACTATGAGGAATGGAAAAAGGAAATGTAAACAAATCATGTTAAAGTTCTGTGGAGTTGTTTATTTTAATACCTGTGTTGTTGTATTGGCTTTTCCGTGAGGTTTATCAGATCATCTTCGTCCCAAACTACAAATCAAATAACAAATGTATTAATTTCGTTTTAACTTATCACTGTCCTATATTTATATTTTAAACGAAGACACAAGACGACGAAATAGAAAATAGAAGAGAAATGTACATTCTTACAGTCTTTTAATTTGAAATATAGCTGCTAGAGTAAAACAAAATAAAAACAAGGTAAATATTTCTACTTGATTAACAAGCCTCAAGCTCATGTATGATGCAAACTTTTACTTGTATGCGAGGTATTTAGTCATGAACACTTAGGTCGAGTTCTATTGGAATCAACTACTTCTGGTTGGTTGGGGTTTTTCGTGTTCTATCGGGAAATAAACGTTTTTGGTTGGTTTAGTTGATCACAAACCAGGTTGAAATAGTTTAAAAAGCATTTGCATGATTTTGTCGCATGATTGTAGCTCGCGTAAGGACTATTCAGAGGAGTTTTCGTGTCTCAACCGAAAACGGTTGGAAAAGTGTTCCACTGAGAAATGTCATCCTTATCAACCCAGACTGGCTGCGTTGTGGAACGGTTGATCCCAATAGAACACGACTTAGTTACCCCTATTTTTCGTGTGTGGTTTAAAAAAGTTTATCGACCGTCGCGGCCAAGTTTCATAAAAGATCTAAAAGGGAACATCCGCGCACAGCTATAAACTTAATAAATATACGAGACAACAAGACTTTCACTGAAAAAATGGGCGAAGACGCATTTCCCTCGAAAATTCTATTGTTCAGTATTCTGTTCGTTGTTATGCAAGAAACACTCAACCTCATTAAATTATAGGTTATCTCCATTTACTCACTTCGCAATTGATAACTTTTTGTTTAGAAAAACCTGGAATGATTTGCATTTACTTTCAACACACTAATCTACATACGCAATTTACAAAACTACTTTCGTCTATACTTTCGTGTGTATGGTTATTTTTCAAGAAACAGTTTATCGACCGTCACTGCCAAGTTACAAAAGGGAACAGCCGCGGACAGCTATATACGGCCTAACAATAACTATAAGAGACAACAATGGGCCTTTTTACTGAAAAAAGGACCGAAGACGCATTTTCCTCGAAAATTTTATTGTTCAGTATTTTGTTCGTTGTTATATGCAAAAAACACTCTGCCTCATTAAATTTTAGGCTCCTGATTTTATGTTATCTTCTTTTAGTCATCTCGCAATTTATAATGTGATCATAGTATTTTTGCAGTTTCATTTTTTTAATAACCTAAACCTTATTCAAAGATGTTCTTAAATAGTTTCGAAATAATTATTCCATGTTAACAACACGAGAATAACGATTAGTGGGGCAACTGAAAAAGTTGCCAAGCAGCGTTGCCGTAAGTTGAAAACATGAAGCGACAGATTTCTGCCAATTCACGTGAAAGGAATCTATTGGTATAATTTAGTCTTTAGACGTGGTGAACTTAAATTTGAAGACGACGGCCGTGCGAGTGAGTAGCCTGTGCAGCTTAATCTTTTGTATCGCACGTCTGAACTGTAATTTCCACAGTGTTATGCCCGATCTTCACAATTAGGTTGAGTTACAAGGAATTCGACAGGTCATTCAACACAAGGTTTGTATATTGAAGAAAATATTACACTTTGCATATGATCTGGCAGTTTTAACTTCTAACCGGGGTACGTTTATTATATCAATTAAATTACATAGAGGGTCTATTACACTCTGGCGGTTCGGCGGTTGAAGCCAGCTTTTAGTGCCAGTCTGCGGGCACATTCACATTGATCTGGCGGTTTACGGTTAAGAAATTATCGTGCGGTTGGCCGGAGGAATCATCAATTTAGCTCGTGGTTTTCGACTTTTGCGTGTTTTTGTGGCGGTCACGCAAATTTCACAAGCTTGTTTTGTCCGTAAATCCGTGTCAGAAAGATCACACAAGCACAGACAACCACCCAGGCCCCCAAACCAGTACTTTAACGCTTCGTTATAATATCCTATCAGAACAGCCCGTCGCTTGCTACTGAAGGGAACAAGAAACAATCTCTTCTGTTCTTGTTCTCGTGGTCTTTGTAAGGAGAAATGCGATTACTGAGCTAACATATCGTAAAACATAATTGTTACGTGCTCTTAAAAGATCGGTTGCGAAGATTACCGACCTACTAGCTATAGTAGGGCGGTTTCGTTTTTTAGGAAAAAATGGAAGCAGCCTGCAGTTCAGTAGGAGCAAAATATGGCGGTTTGCGGAATGCACAACCCTCTATAAAAGACCCTGTACCTATATTTTCTTGAAACGCACTTAAAATGTTATGCGTGGAAGATAGAGTTTAGCGGCTTTTATCCGTACTTCATGGACTTGTTTAATAATGACCGTGTTCATTTTCTTAAAATTTTCCCTTATTACGTGCGGTCAGCAGTGAGTTAAACCACGTCGCTGGTGGGTTTAACAATGGTATAAATTGGTTGCCAGACCTGCAAGACTCTCCCGCACTTGTTTAAGCCGTTATCATAATTTTTACCATGCGAGTATATCTTTCAGGGACCGGCCCCTTTTGTACGGTATTAGAGGAGGATCTTGGTATATTTCCGTGAGCAATGGCTGTTTTTCTATTACGATGAAATGCCGGTCTTTCATTAGTATTTGTCAAGTTTAGCATTGCAGGTGTGAACAGCGTGACAAAAGGCAAGATTCTTTTGTTTTCATTTGGTCTCGGCTGGAGGGCCTCCTTTCTATTCTGAAAATTGTTTTCTGAGTGGCCGGGTCTTTCCTGGTTATCCGCTGTATAAATAAGGCATGATTTGAAGTTGATTTTTTTCTTTGAATGCTACTTTAGATGCCTTTGTTCTCAGCAGTCTGAGGCGCCCCCCCACCCCCTTGATAAAACCATTTTTGACTCCCGCTGGGTGACACGAGGAGGAATTTGTGGGTTGAAATGTTTTGGTGGGCTTGAAGTGGGTGTGTACGCCAAGCACCGATTCGTTTATGAATCTCTCGCCTTTATAAACGCTTGCATCCAGGGATTCACCCGTACACTTGATAGTTGGAAGTTGGTTATCTGCTTGATCAATTAACTGAGTCAATTTCTTTCTGTTAACGTCCAGGAGAGAGGAAATGTGGTCAACAAATCGTTTCCAAGCCGGTGTTACCACAAACCTAATTGCCTGATTATGTTTTTTTAAACGTGCACTCCCTTACAATGAAAAAGGTATATGTGGTATACATGCACAGCCGATCCCAAGCTCCCTGGGTAGTTGGGAGTAGTGAACATTACTATATGACATTGACAAACAGCGTAAACATAAGAGATTGTATGGGAATGTAACGATCGTATGTAACAGTTCGAAATATGGAAAAGAACTTGTATAAAAACGACTTACTTCGACTCTTCTGTGGGTTACTTTTGTTTCCGCGCTGTTTTCCGTTTTGACGCGATTCCAACGAGTTACAGTGTACATAGAGAGGAAAACAATAAAACTGAGAGGAATTGCCTTGAAATGGGCCTAAAGCGGCACGAAAACAAAATTAACACTCAGAAGAATCGAAGTAAGTGGTTTTTATTCAATTTTTTTCCCATATTTCGAGCTGTTACATACGACTGTTACATTCCCATACAAACTCTTATATTTACGCAGTTACGCAATGTCATATAATAATGATCACTGCTCCCAGCTACCCAAGCAGCTTGGGATGACTGTGATGTCTGGAGCCAGATCCAGAAAGCTACTAATACAGGTGACAGTGAAACATGGGTCGTTCATTCCGCAGGTTACGCAGCGCACTAAATAAAATGCGACTTTACATGGTTCTATGGATTACCGTGTTGGTGTTTTGCATTGCACTATACGCTCTAGGATGGACTTATCTAACGGTTTGTTATTTCCCTAAAGGTATGGAACAATCAATATTTTTTATATACGTAATTAATAATTAGACATGGAATTCTGCGAATACAGCATAGTATATGCTGTATTCGCAATATTTGTTTATATATTTACCGCGTCCCCATTTAGCATAGTAGTGCTAAATACACTAGACACTTAAATAAAGTTATTTACTTATTTATAACTATTTATGTTCTCTATAGTTCCACGAATGAAAAATTCATCCTTAGATGCAAGCCTCTACGACAAGATGAAGATTTTTCTGCTCTTCATTGGCTATAACAGGAGTCGGCATACTTTGTTAGCTGCTCTCTTAGATGCACATCCAAATGTTATTATTGCTAACGACTTCAATATCCTTAAAGACTGGATTGAAAACCCTTTGTTGTCCCGGAGGTCAAAATATTACATCTACGAACTGCTACTTGCAAAATCTCGTTATGACGTCTTGTTTGGAGTACGCTCCCGTCCGGTGGGAAACAAGCCTGTTAAGTATCATTACAACGTCAAGGACCAATGGCAAGGCAGATACAATAATAGCATACAGGTGAGTCGGGCTGATACGAAATTTATCAAATGATTGCTAAGTCACCCGAAATGTTTGGCGTCCACTTGACTGATCAACATCAATGTAACTTTGAGCAACAGAACTGCTCAATTGATTGTCAAACACTTATTTGTTAAAAATGGTTTTTAGAGATAATCTGTGCGCACAGTGCGGTACTGTTGGAATACCGAAAACTTCCGAAAGTTACGATCCCCCGAAAGTAACGTCAAAAAATTGTGCTCGCTAATAAATTTCAAAAGTAGCGACCCTTCGGAAGTGGCGACAGCCCCCGAAAAAAGCGAGCCGACTCCAAACCCCAACCCCGAAAATGTCGAGAGCAAGGTTCGAAAGTATATTTACTTTTCCTATCAGTAGTCAAGTGAATAGTCGGTTTTATAACAACAGAAATTTTTCTTTAAATTAAAACTGAAATCTCTGTGTCATTTGTTTTGGCTCAAAACACGGCTTTCGGTAATCAAGCGTCACATTAGCATCGTCGGAATGGTCTTCCCTCTGGTGACACTGAGCAGTACAAGAAGTTCTGATATAGTCGAGTTTCCGGTTTCTACACATTCGCTATGAAAGTTCATCCGAAAGTTTAATTAGTGGATGAGATGTCTGACAACTTCTACTGCTCAGTATATTTATATATTTCTCATTTTTCTTAGTTAGAGTAAATATTGTGACCATCACAAAAGTCCATCATGTACTAGTTTTCAACGGTCACTATTTATATACTTCAAATGAAGTTGCTATTTTTTGATTTTTATCTTATTATTTCGTGGCCTACCTGGAAACCTAGCTCCTAGCTAAGCGTGCTGATTGCGTTAAATAAAGGATTGATTGACTGATTTATTTACAATAAGAAGTATGAAGAAGCGAAAAGTTCAAGCACCTCAGACCAGGATCAAGGGGGAGGTACTCCCTTATATGGACTCTATAGTTATGTGCGACCCTAAAAGGAATGTTTTTTTTTATCCGTTTTGGTCATGAATAGGGTATCAATTTTGGCCATTTTGGTCTCAAATAGGGAATAGCAGTAGTAATAGTTTTTGCACTCTAGTCTTGAATTCGGTTTGTTTTCTAGAAGAAGCTACTTTTCATCATTATAGATAACACCATCACCAAAAGCCCCTCATAATGCCTTTAACATCGGTCTGAACTAGGCAACTAATTATGAGGCAGGTCTGAAACAAGGTATTGATGTAAGGTTCAGGTCTTAAATAGGGTATCATGTTTTTGGTCCGGTCATGATTTCTGAAAATGCACGTTCTAAACAAACACATACCGAATACAACCGACCAATCCTAATCATCCAATTCTTTCCTGCAGGTGATTGGAGATAAGAAAGCTGCCCAAGCCTCGAGGATTTTGTTCGACCCAAATGCCGTGGAATCTCTCAAGGAACTTGAGATAAAACTTGGTGTGCAAATCAAGTTCATTCACGAAACGAGGAATCCGTTTGACAACATCGCAACCATGACTCTACGACGAGCAAATGCGGATAAAATAGGACAAGAAAGCCTTAAGGTCAGTTGCTGACATGGCTAAAGCTTTTTACAAAAAACGTTAAGCTTCTACCAACCAATCGTGCTCTTGACTGGCGCCCGCCACAGTTGCAGGATGAATTCAAGTTCTGAACCATTCTAATTGGCCAGACGTGGTAACTTTTTTTACGGCTATGAGATGAGGAATAATTTTAGTTGTTAGCCAATCGTAATTCATACTTTTCAAGAAATTGACATTGTGCCCCGAAAGACTTACATAACGAAGGAAAACGCCAAGCAATTGCACCCTCGACTAAATCTTTTTTTCCCTGGAATCTTTGCATGTTTACAGTTACAAGGAACGCAATCTGGGCTATGAAAGAGAGCAGGGAGATGTAGAGGTGACAGCGTTCCCCTCCCCCCCACCCCTAGTGTGGCCCGGGTTCGATTCTGGCCCTGTGCCATATGTGGGTTGAGTTTGCTGTTGGTTCTCGCCTTGCTTCAAGGGTTTTTCCCTGGGTACTCAAGTTTTTCTCACTCCACAAAAACCAACATGTACAACTTCCAATTCGTACAAGATAGGGGACCCACATGGAAACCAGCTTCTGAGGCTTCCTCTTTAAATATTTCAAGTTATTTATAAACACGTTCAACCAGTACTTGTTATTCTAGCATTCTTTTTTCCAACTCTTGTTTAGGTGAATTCTTCACTTATACTGGATGGTAGCATAAGTAGTTATAGACTACTCGTTCGAGGAAGTTATCAAGTAAAGAAACATTTCCCAGGCCGTGTTCATGACGTAGCAAGCATGGATGTGATGACGAATACCCGGGAAACATTATTGAAGATTTGTGACTTCCTGGAGGTCACGTGCTCGGAAAAATATCTTCAAGACTGCGCTTCAATTGTCAGCCCAGTCCCCTCTGAGACAAGGAATAATGTTGTGTGGACCGATAACCAGATCAAACGAGTTCAGCAGTTGATAAAAAAATTTTCATTTCTTAGACGATACTCATTAGAAAGTTAGAATATAAAAACCGCCAAAAGCTGGCCATGGAGTACTTGCCCATATTTGAAGTAAGCCGTGTACGTGGAAATGAACTTAAACTGAAAGTTATCACTTGTGATTAAAGTTTAAAAAATTAGTTTTTCCCTTTAATAATGTGGGTTAAAATTGCATCAGGGACGGTCGAGTGACGCGTGCTCCTCACACACCAGTGTCCCTGGCCTTTCGCAGGTTTTTTTGGTATTTTGTTTATATTGTCTAATACTTCACAAGGAAAAAATATTGAGACAGAGGCTGAAGTTACAAAGATTACATGGAGGGTCTACTGGGAAAGTTTGTTTCTTCTTTAAGGTGTCGCTAAGTAGACGTTCCACTGCATGGTGTTTCGTTATTCAGTGGTATATGTGAGATATATATTACAGTGATCGGTGGACGCATTCTCCACCCCACCACACCAGGATAAAGATAAGATAAGATAAGAACTTTATTAACGTGTCGAAGTCGCTAACATACAATGTATACTAAATTATTATATCAATACATTTTCGCTTTGGGTTCCCTTTTACTTGGGAGTAGAAATGTTTATGAAAGTTTAGAGTAAAGGATCAAACTAATAGAGTGGAGAAAAGATTATATTTAAAACTTGTCTGTTGTCCAGACCTTTAAGTAGAATATGCCTGTCGATAGCATTGCCGATCTGTCTGAAGAGCGAATGAGTCAAGATAACGAAAGAGGACAAAGGTTGATTAGATTACACCTACAATGATATATGTAAGCACGATGACAGACATGATAAACGGACTGTAATTATTACAAGCGATGGATAATTAACTGAGTATAATTATGCAAGCAGTGATATATAATATAGCCACCTTAGGAGCTTGACTATTCCTAGTAAATCATGTTTGGTGGTAGGATTAGTCATATACAGTAAATACGCCGGTAGGTCCGGGTGAACCGCCAATTGGCTTCCTCTTGCAAATGAAGAATAAATATAATAATGAAAAAACTAAATAAATGTCCTTATTGACCACTTCTCAAAGGGGCTTTTCAGGGTTAATATCAAAGAATTTTGAAACAAATAATACAGGGAAGCATTACAAGAAATGCTTCTTGTACGGCTATCGTAAAATTTCACAAGCAGGGCTTTTCCGAGGGGAGGATAGATAGACAGATTGATAATTTTTCTTAAACACGGAAAAGGCCGATTTATAATATCAAGCACTAACTATCTAATTGAGTAATAAACTACATCATAAACAAACAAAATTAAGGTAATAAAAGCTGCTTTACAAGGATGCCGTGTACAACTTCCATCAAGAACTGTGACAAGCTGTTCCGCAACTCGGCACGGCTGTACAAAAAAGATTTCTTCAAATGATCAGTGAGGGATTGTGGAGGCGTTAGTTTATTTACGTCAAAAGGTCGGGCAACACTAAATTAGCCCCTAGGTATTTTGGAGTCATCCCATGTAAAGTTTTGTACATCATCGTTGATTTCTTTTCTTATCTTTCATGAGTGAGGTTTCGCCATCCTAAAGACCAGCACACATCATCGGACATAAAAATAAGGCCTCCATGGTACTGAAGTTTATGAACCTTTTCAGCGAGACCTTTGTTACAGTTGCCCCTAACAAGATTGCAGTAATCGAAGCGGAGTTAAACTAAACTGTTACATACATTGATCATTCTATTAAAAGGTACTACATTAGGTATTCGTTTAATGAGGAGGATTAACTAGAGAAAATTTTGCATTTCAAAAAATGCTGAGTTTAAAACTAGATAAATAAAAAAAAATAACAACAACAGTAATAATGATACTTATTATGATAATGATAACAATAATATAATAATTTTTCACGCAAAAGCTCACAGGTTATGCTACGGGTCCTGTGTTGCTATGTCCTGTATAGAAGTTTTTTAACTGCTGCCTAATAAGGTTGACGCCATCGCTAATTTCATCTTGGTGGACAGCGTCCTCGTTTTTTTTAAAGGAAAAGAGTAAGTGTAGCGAGGGACTGGGCTGAGGAACTCGTGAACCGAGAGGAAGGGCTGATGTACTTCCCTAACCAGTATTCAAGAGAGCATTGAGAGTTGAAAACAGTTCCGTAACAGTACGCACAAGTCAGGGTGACAAGTCTAGAGATTCATAGAGGTCACTGTTACAACAATAAGTTTATCCTTGGATTAGCGGGCGGGAGGGAGGGGGGAGGGGCGTCATTTAACAGATTTAAGAGGAAGACAAGATCTCAGCTTATTTACAGTGTTTAAATTGGGAGGGACTCGTTTAACGACTTTTTTTTGACAGCATCTGGATCTGGTAGAAGGTCGAAAGCTTGCTTTCCTTGAACGCTGTGACTCAACGGCGGTCGATTAGGTTGATCTTAACTGGTTTATCAGGAACCATAACGATCTTTTGGTACATCTCAAGTGGATCATGGCGATACTCTAACCGAAACCGCTGAAGTAACTATAAGTAAAGGAGAAAGTAGTGTCAATTCCTTTAACATATCAAAATGTAAGAAAAGATTTCTTGGCTTTAAATACATTGAAAGCAAGAAAAACGCACCTTGCAAACAAACAAGTACATTTCTAGCTCTGCCAAACGACGTCCTGCAATAAAATATGAACAAACCGTTTTACACAGTTAAACCAGTTGAAAACCTGCTTGCAGTAATCACTTTTTGTTAGTAATGTTAATTTGGGCTACTGGTGGAATTATTTTGGATAAGGAAATAGTGTAAAATTCCAGTTTAATTTTAGCCACCCCCTCCCTAAACTTAAAAACTTCACTGGGGTAGCTGGAGGTTTCGCATCCAAGCAAGTTCGCGCCCACATCGATTCAACTAGTTATAGGGATAAGTTTATCTTTAGATGTAAACCATACTTACCAAGGCACATACGGGATCCAAATCCAAAAGGGACACTAGAAAATGGGTGGCTTTCATCTTTGTTTTCTCGAAGCCAACGCTCTGGTTTGAACTCAAGAGGATCTTGGAAGTACTTTTCAGAGCGCGCAATACAATAATTTTCTAAAATTACGAAGGTCTGAAAAATAAAATTTAAAGTACTGTTAATCCATTTACAGTATACATCAAGGAAACAACCTAAAATCGAAGAAATTAAATGTTTGTAAAAACTAGTCGGTTATTAGTTGGGGACTTTAATGCTTTTACAGGCATAGATGTGCTTCAGGAAGTCAGGAAAATACTTTTGTGTTCTTGTACAAATTACTCAAAATTTCAAACCCTAAATGTACATCAGTAAAATTGATCAATATTCCAAACTTTTTTGAACGGCAAGGAACAGGATAGATTAATGGTTCTTGACTATTGAGTCTGGACTATCTTGACGATAAAAAGACTCACCTTTGCGGGAACATTATATCCCTGTAACACAATATCCTTGTCCAATATCCGAGCATTGCTTGGGAGAACAGGGTTTAACCTTCAGAGACAATCGAATAATACTAAGTACTATCAATTTTTTTCTATTTAATGTCTCTCCCCCCTCCACTTCTGCATTTGATTCAAACTTGGCCTGGTGTACCTAGTGCCAATAGACCATTTTACAGTTGTCTGCTCAGTGACCTGGCCTTTGTATGGCAGCGAGGCTAGAGTTGACCTTGTTTTGATACAGACCTCTCTGCTTTTGTTGTGTAAAACAAGTTGTTCTGATGCTAACTAGGTGCATTTACATGACAAAAGCAGTGAGGTCTGTATCAAAACAAGGTCAACTCTAGCCTCGCTGCCATACAAAGACCAGGTCACTGAGCAGACAACTGTAAAATGGTCTATTGGCTTCTGTAGTTTATTCAATCACAGCGTTTAAGTAAGGGATTCAATAATGATAACAATAACAATAGCAATAAAAATAACAATAAAATAATACATGTAATAATAATGATAATGATAATAATAACAATTTTATTAACAGTATCTCTATGAGGTGGGTATGTCTTGCTAAATTTAAAAGGATTATAATGAAATACTAATAAGTAGTTTTTTCAAAACACATTTTAGGATAAAAACTAGAGATAAAATCAGACGATCATTTTCAAGTTTAAAAAGTGATATAAATTTTTTTGCATATATGAGTAGTAAGACGTGAGAATTTGAAAAGCAATTAAACTATGTGAATAGGCACTTTGTGTTACAAAACATAAGTCATAAAAACTAAAATACATTTAGGCTAGATAAGACAATAGGACAAAAATTACAAAAGATGCAATACCTGGTAAGTGTGATATATAAAATACACTTCGCTATAAAAATAATTTTGTGCAGATGGGGTCCAACTGCTTGTTCAAAGTTGGCCTCCATAAGATCTTTTAAGATCGATGTCACTTGGGTTCCTCCCATGTTGCTCTCTGACATGTTTCCCGATTGCAGACCCCTTATGTTCCTCAATACGTTGATACAGGTGTCGGCATCTGTAGCCGACATAATCTGCATTGCACAGATTACACTTGAAATGGTATACAATGCATTGTTGATTCATGAATGAATCTTTGAATGAAGACTAATTAGAATTTTACTGTACATCAGCTAATGGAACTGACATGTCACCTCAAAGACTCCTTGACACAAGCCTTGAGATAAGACAGTTTTGCCAGACTCTGAGATGTAACATCTTCTTCTTTTCCTACTACATTCTCAATTTCCTGGTAGAGTTTTTCTTGCACATGAGGATTACGTCCCAAATTATACATCAGCCACAGAAGAGAATTTGCGGTCTACATTATTGAAAAGGAGAGAAAATAATCAAATGATCAGTTGAAAATGTTGATATATAATAATGTGAGGGCTGACTTATCATTGGTTGAGATTGCTGAAGCAATAAGTTTTTGTTTTCTGCATCGCCATGTGTTAGTTTTGTTCCATTTTCATTCATTGCTACGTGAACAGTTGTTTGATTAAATAGTGCTAAAATCAGTGGACTTGTGGTTATATAAACAGATCATTTTATCAGATTATTGGGCCCAGGACGTGGAGCTGTTGTTATTTAAGGCTGTAATTGCTGTGGAACAGGACATCGATGTCCAAAACTACAAGTATAAAGAATGAGAAACTGAACAAGAAGAATTTCTATTCATGGAATACAACATAAAGTTTGTTTTACTGTTCAGCAAAGACCTAGTAGTGCTGATACTCTCCCAGCATCAATTGCCCTCAAACTTGGTTATTAAGATGTCTGTACATATACTTACGGTATCAACACCAGCACCTACTACGTCTAACACCACACCAACAACCTCTTCAGGAGTCAGTTCCTTCTTGGTGAGCAAGTATGTTAACATTGAAACAACTGTATGTAAATGTGAGAGAGAAAATAATAATACACAATTTGATTAACGTTAATTTATTTCAAGAGTGAAATGCACAAAGAGGAGTGCCATGGGTGTACATTACAGTTAGCATTCCCAAATAACCACAACATCTTTTTTTTATTATTACAAGGCCTTAATAATGGATTGCCCAGGCAGCAAGTATATTAAGCAAAGTTCCCCCAGACATGTTGGTCAAAGACTATGAAGCCAACATACATTGTTCTGGTAATTGCATAGCTAGCTTGTCCCAAAGGAAGGTTCAAAAGTTGAAACTTACGATTACTATTTATTTCCTTCTAAAGGTTTGACTACATGTCGTTTACATTTTGTCAGACATTTTCACTCTTCCGAGAGAAGATATGATAATTCTACCAAATTTGGTCTATATGTTTTAATTGATTATTATGAGAGAACTATACTAATGTAAAACAATTAAAAATAATAATAAAAAATACTATTTATCAAATTGTCACATTTCATTTTAGCTGAATGCTGAGAAGTCATTTCAACTAACTGTGGAAACCTATTTGTAATTTTTACTCAAGAGTTACCTTGTTCATGTTCGATATGTTTGAAGAGTTGCTTGCTAGATTTGTTCCCACTCAAAAGATGCCATTACAACTTTTTACATTTAATTTCATCAATTGTATACATATAGCAAATGCAGTAACCTTTTGCTCCTAGATTTTGTGACCTTATTTATTTAACTATTTCTTATTTTTTCATTGGTTGTAAACTGTGCATTGAACAGCATTAAAATTATGCACCCAAAAACAATATTACAATAATTATTATCACAACTTGCCAAACACTAACAGTAACTCTAGACTGTGAGCAGTCTCTCTTTTCCTTGAAAATCCGTGGGGAAGAACGCAAAACAAGTAAGTATGCGAGCGTGGCTGTGAGCATGATGCGGCGATGTTGTGAGCTGCTGGTAGTGTGGGCATTGGAAGACGACCAAGAAGAGAGACTGCACTGGTTGCATACAATGATTTGGATGCACGGCACTCTGGTCAGTCTACGAAGTTATGATGCACATCTGTCAGTACTCTTTATAAGTGACATGCAGGGCACGCCAAAACTCTGTTATAAATGTTTGTCTCCTACAGTGCGACTCCTATGGTTCGTGACATTTGCTGCTCTATTTTGAATTTCGCTCTTGCGACCTTTTTTTAGTAGTAATACTTCACCCTTGTTTTTGAAGGACTGTAGTATCAGGAGGACTTTAAAGTAGTGTAGAGCTTCCTGTTGGCCTGGTTTCAGCTGCAATCTGTGAAACCATTCATCACATCTTACGGGATCGATATAGCTTCGATAGATTCGTGTAAAAAATTAGACACTATAGTGTCATATTCAAAACAGGGTGGAGGTGTCATTGATGCGACCTGTCAAAGTAGCAACTGAATTGTTGTATGAAACCAGTCTCTTTTTTTGCTTGTCTTCCCATGCCCGTGCCACTAGCGGCTCGTGGCGTCACCAATCGCACATCACACTCACAGTCATGCTCGCATGCCTACTTGTTTTGCATTCTTCCCCACAGTTTTTGAGGAAAAGAGAGACTGCTTGCAGTCTACAGTAACTCATGCACTATGAGTGTCAGCCACACAGACTGAGATGAGAGCCTATGGTTATTTCAGAAGTTATTCTCAAGACTGTAATATAATAATATACGACACAACAAAAAATTCTACATACAGTGTATCAGATAATGTTAATAACTATTAATACCTTGGGTGTTGCCAGAGGGATCAATTCCCCTGTCCGCCATTTCTTTCAGCTCCCTCATCCTCTTGTCAATAAAACCCTCTCCAATTTCTATGAGAATATCACCAGTCTTGAAGAATTTCTTCAGTTTTGGTGTATCAATATCAAAATGCTTGGCAATTCTCCTTGATAAGCTAAAAAACAGCTCATGACTGAGTGAAAAAAAATCACGAACACCTTGGATGAATCTCATGGCTTCTTCTTTGGGAGGATCTTCATATAACCCAAGACGAGCATCAAATGCCACTGTTCCCACACCTTAAAAAAAATTACAAATTTATCATTAATAATGCTTTTGAAATACTTAACAATTAAGTAAGTTAAAAACTAACGATATAACATCCTGACGTCAAGGAATAAATAAATGAGAGTGAGTTCAAAAGAGGTAAGACCTGTAGATTTACATATTAAATGAAATCTTTGTCTAACTACAGGTCTTACCTGTATACAACACGCTCTCATTTATTCATTCCTAATAACGGCATCATGAGGTTGCTGAAACATCGGGACATTATATTGTTAGTTTTTACTTGCTTATGCAAATTTATAAATACATGTATTAACTGTGAAATGAAAAAAAGTTGAAAAATGATATTCATTACTGGATGTACCGCAAACTTTTAAGGTATAAAAAATATAAATAAAAAGTTTTGACTTGTGAAATACTTGTATTCAGTCTATTTGTTAAAACTTTCTACTGAATAATCAAATGATCTTTGTTAATTTGGAAAGAAGACAGGAAAGTATCAATCATATATGTGGGGGCCATTGTCTTGATTGATACATCAACAAGATAAAACAAAATTATGAATACAATTATTGGTGTTTTAAAGACATACTTTCTGTGGCCCATCTACTCAGCTCGCCTTCCAAGTCAGGAATATGATTATCTGGTCCACATGCTTCCTTTAGTTTAACCAGACTTGTAATTGCATCCTTGGTTACGGCATTAAAGTTATCAATGTTTTCCTCTACAATCTTTGGCCGTAATATTTTAGGGGACACACTGTATCGTACTCTGTGCCATTCTTCTCCTTCCCTAAAAGATTTACAAACAGATTACAGTCAAACCTCTTTTAAGCAGCCACCTATCAAGCAGTTTCCCCTTTTCCCCTTCCTCTCTTACCCCTTTTAAGCAGCCACTCAAAGTTTGGCTTTATTTTTTGAAAAGACAATGGCAGATAAGAGAATTTGATGACTGATAAAAACATTCAAACACACATTTATTATGACTGTCTTGAATGAGATGTGATTCTATATTCACTAAGCTATAACCCAATCTAAAAAATACCCAAAGTACAAGAACCCCTTTTAAAGGACCAACCCGTATTAAGCTTGACCACCATCCATTTTTCTTTGAGGTTGGCCACTTAATAGGGGTTCAACTGTATCATAAATCAATGTTTTTAAATGTCGTGTTGTTTTCACTTCTTTTTTTTGTAGGGCAGAGGAGCCACCTCTCTACAACAGCCACTTTCTTTTGTCCTGCTGGATGGTCCAAACATTCACTCTTTCTTAACCTGTTTACAATGGCCACTGCTCCATAACAGTTCACCCACTAACATCCATCTAAACTGCCAAAATAACTTACCAACGTTGGCCAGTTAATCAAAGACTGGTGAATAGTGTATACAAAAAGTTGTGAAGAAATAAGTGAAAAGTTAGCTCAGCCAGAGTAAATCAAGGGGAGGGTTGTCTTGGGTACCTGAGACCATATAAACAGGCCCTGAGTCACATTTTGCCACCGTTTCACAATCCCCCACCCCTTCCCCACGCTGGGTGACGCGGGGGTTATATGAGCGCGTGTGCGTCTGTCTCCCACCAAAACAAGTGGGTGATATAGTCATACTCCCAATTAGTATCACCCAACTAGTGGACTAATGCAAATCCTGCATTTTAATTGGCTACGCTACTAGAGGTCTATTAGTAATAGTCCTCGAGTAGTGAAATTGGCGCAATCGAGCGTGACGCTCTCTTTCGTTTTATTCCCAGATAAATATTTCTTCAACTTGCATTTGCTAACTTTATTATTGTCTTTTCTGTCCGACTAGTTGGGTGATACTAAAACAATTAGACCCTTCGCCCTCAATGGCCACGGTTCAATAGCCCATAAGGCTTCGCCTCATGGGCTATTGACCCGTAGCCCTTGCGGGCTACGGGTCTAATTGTTGAATAACAAAACGCTCAATTCTGGTGATACGCTGTCACTAAAAAAATATGATTGTGTTACTTACAAGAGTACCATGCCAGGGAAATAATTCCTCCGTTGACGATGCTCGAGCCAAAAATCTATTATTGGTCTTGAAGGGTATTTTCCTTCTGCACGAAGAACCATTTCGTGATCACAAGGATCAATGACATGCAGTGCTGGAATCCCGAAAGTCATGTTCTCCTTGAAAATAGGACCATATCTCTCAAACAGTAGATCATACACTTTGTATGCTTTTGTAAAACGTTCGGATTTAACGAAAAACTCTGCGAACGACTTCAAGCTTTTCCGAGGTCCAGGGATGTCTTCGAAGGGGCGCACAGAAATATTTTCCGTTTCTGATTTTGCTGAGCCAGGAGTATGGCTTTCATCCTCCGGCCGGATCGCTTTGGTTTTCTGGGATCTCAGAAAAACTGCTAAGGGTTTTAAATGTTGGGATCTTGGAAGATACCTTCTAAAAGTGATGCTCGAGAAGGCATACATGTTTCCGATTTGCTGCACCCGGCGCTGCACCCTGGATAGCATTTATTTGGGTCACGAAATACCTTCGACGGCCGATGGCCTGGCCTCCAAGCTACGCTCCAGTCTCTTATCGCCACTTTCCAAGATGGCGAACGTGCATGTCCTCCTCTTTCTTTTATATTTCGGTCAAGGTTTACCGTATGGTTTCCAAGTCAGGCTGCTTCCATTACTTCTGCGGCAAGAAAAATTTTCCCTGTCAAAAGTAGGGCTTAGTCGCCTGCTAAGTTTACCATGGATATTTAAATTCTCGGTAGCACCCTTAATAGACAGTCTGTGGTCTTTAAATTCTTGGATAATATTTGGCTCGATCGCGATGTCATTACTTTGCTTCATATCAGCTTTTGTGGGAATAACTAGTACCATGATTCTTCTTTTCTGTGTCTTCTGGATGAATTTAACGTCTGCTCTGCAAGATGTGGCGGTGGATGCGTTTGCCATTAGTCTACTTAAGCCATCGGAGCTTGGTGAGAAATTCTTATTAAATGTCTAACGACAACTCATTGAAATGGATCTTCATCTACATAGTTATGAGTGGACTTGAATAATCCATTATTTTGTTGTATATTTTTCAGGTATAGGAAGTACACTGCAAGTAGTTGGTTATAAAGTGGGTGCTCTGTTTGGTGGAGGTCTCCTTGCGTGGCTTAGTGTCTACTGCAGTTGGGAATGGCTATTTACCCTTTGGGGTTTCTTTTACATTGCCACCTTAATTGTTGTGTTGCTTAACAAGAACACCGAATCCTGTACACAACATAACAAAAGAGAGGACGTAACATACAGAGACCGCACTAAAGAAAGTATTCATGATCTGGGTGTATCAACCAACTCCAAGCATGGGGAAAACAGCAGTGTGAATCAAATTCCAATTTCAAATGATTACACATGTAAAACCGGCAAGCTAAGTGTCAAGCACATTGTGGAAACAATTTTCAAAACGTCTGATTTCTTATGGCTTGTATGCTGTGTCTTAACATACAAGCTTGGCGAACAAGGTGTTGTTAGCATGCTTCCTTTATATCTGATAGATCAAGGAATCCCCCAGGATCAAGTGGGAGTGATATTTGGAATATTTGGTCAAGTATTCTCAATTACTGGGTCCACACTAGGAGGCTGGATTGTTGGTTTGCATCATGGACAAAGGTGATTACATTACATTTTTTATTTCTAAGTCCTCTCTGACTGGCTTAAAAGCTATGCTATTACAAAGTTAAGAACATACATGTATAAAATAAAATGAAGGTCTAGCATTTTCTGTGCATCTAAATTATAAACTTAAAAACATTTAGAGAAACTTAAGCCATGCATTATAGTATCATAAAACATTCCAGTTATTTGAGCAGACTTGAGAAATGATTTTAGCTTTTCTGATCAACATCTAATTTTTCTTGAAATCGCATAATTAATTAGTTTCCCTTGACAATGGCGCCAAGATGTCGCCGAAACGTCGGATTTATCTATCGTTAGTTTTTGCCTGTATAAAATTATCAACACAGCGATAAAAAGACACGCATACAATAAGAAAACAAAGTCAATAAGTGTCCTACACGCATGTGAAAATTTCAAGAATTAGCAGGTTTTCCTCAGCGACCTAGCAAAGCATTTCTCACAGTCCATAACAATTATTGTCTTGTCAATCAGTCTAACTTCCACACCCAACATAAGCTTTGTAAATATGTTCTCCTTTGGACTGATAATACATGTACCAATGTCCCGCTGTACTCGATACATTAATTTCATTTTGAATTCAATGTTTTTTTTTTTTCACACATAGATCATGGGTGATTAAGGTACTACTGTGGACGTCATTTGCAAGACTCATTCCTCTTGCTTCAGTATGGATATTATCTCTAACAACATTAACTAAGTCTTCAGTTATAATTCTTGAGTGCTTCATTCAATTAACGGGTGGTACAGTTACCACAGCAACATTCACACTTATGATGCTAAGTTCTCAGAGTTCTTCTCCGGGTATCAGAGCAACACATGGTGCTATTCTTGCTACTGCAGAAGTACTGGGAAAATTGTCAATGATCTCACTGTCTGGGATACTGGTGGACAATATTGGCTATCACTTTTTTTTTGGATTTTGTACTGTTTTGGCATTGTTAGCGATTCCTGTTTTACAGCCTGGCCTTATTTCTCCAAGTAAAAAGACCTTGTAACAACGAGGTTCAAAATGCTGAGTCATTCTCTAGAAGCAACAATTTTGACCCCCTTTTATCAGAATGAAAATTTCCTGCCTAACGGTAATGAGATTTCCATTGTAAGATATCATCCAATTAACACCTCAATCAAGCAATAAAATACATAATTGTTGCACCTTTGATGTTTGGATTGTGTGTATGGTAGACTTAACAAGAGGGTTCTAACAACTCGGAAACAATTTGATAGACGGATTTTGTAATCACTCACTCATTAAATATCAGTGGCAGAAGGTCCTATAGCCTGCAGGGATTGTAGCTGTGATGTCTGTTGGCTCTATTTTAAATGAAATAGCAAAGATTGATTGATTGAAAGAAATGATGTACATGTACCTGGAGGAAACAGCCTATTTTGAAACTGGGTAGCAAAAGCTATTAACTCCCACCAACTTATAAAATACATGTAATGCTTTGTATCAGAAAAAATATTTGAATGCTGCATACATGTACTTTTTTAAGACTAAGACTTCTTTAGAAAAGTTTTCAAAAAATGATCCTCTGATTGCTCTAGTATTTCAAAATCCAGCTCAAATCAGTTATATTCCATAGAGAGCTGCAGTATTCTCTCTTGCTGCTTCAAGGACTACATCTAAAGGAATACCCTTAATTTCTGCAATTCTCTGAGCAGTAAATATTGCCATTCCAGGGTTACTAAACTTGTTACGTTTATCAGCTACTTGTGATGGAACAAAATATGGAGCATCAGTCTCTAACAGCAGTCTGTCTAATGGCACATCAAATGCAAGTTCGTGGATATTTGTAGCTTTCGCAAAAGTAACCACTGCTGTCATTCCTATAAAGAGATTTGGAAATTCTTGGCAGAATTTTGTCGCAAATACACTTGAACCAGTGTAACAATGCATGTGAATTTTCCAATCTTGTGGTACACAGGATTGGAGAATTTGTAGTGTATCAGTTTCAGCCTCCCGACAATGAACTACCAAGGGTTTGTTTAACGTCACAGCCCAGTTCGCTTGCTTAGTAAACACTTCTTTTTGAATTTCAGGGGGAGAAGTACAATGCGAGGAGTAGTCAAGTCCCACTTCCCCCAGTGCAATAGCTTTGGGATGTTCCAAACATTGAATGATGTTAGCTTCTAACACATCATTGTAATACTTTGCATTGTGTGGGTGACATCCAAATGTCCCCCATACCCCCTGCTCCGACAGGACATCACGCCAAGTGCCAAATGATGAAAATGCTGCTGGATCACAGAACGTTGTAATACAGCCCTCAAAATTTGGAGGGAAAGGAAATCTTGTTTGGAATTCTGAGAAACTTCCAGAGTGTCTTAGTCTTTCAAAGACGTACTCTAAATGGCAGTGAGTGTCAATAAACATTGACTTGCTGTCTGGAAAGGGCATCTCCAAGTGCCGTTTACTTGAAGAGTGTTTTAATTGCCCGGCAGAAGTGTCAGCTCCACTTCCTGTGGCCATGTTTGGACAATCTCTCTGAAAATGTCCATGCCTTCCGCAAGCAAAACATTTCAAACCTTGCAAACTCGTATTTGCTTTTTCTGGACAATCTCGTTTCAAGTGACCCATCTTTCCACATTTAAAGCATTTCTTGCCATCCATCATACAACTGACAAACACAGTTCAAACTCGTATGCAACAAACAAACAAAATTCATGAACTTCATGCAAAGATGAAAACTTCGATTCTGGCGTTGTACTGAGAGACCTGGACACAAGTCTGGAGACAGCGATTTGCTGTCCAGCGGCAGCGCCGGACATGACAGAGTGGTTACTCAGTTTTTTCGCGCATTCTAAGATGGCGGCAACTTTGGAATCGTATGTTAATCGTATCCTTTTACTATTGTTTCGGTTTGAAAAGAGAAAATTTTATACATTTAACTCGTTCATTTCAGATAAGTAGTACTTGTTTATCAATGCAGCTCGTTAGTATATAAATCAGTGTGCTTCAGATTGTTTTGATCCATGTTTTCCTTGTTTGTTTGCACGTTTTATTGTTCCGTTTTCAGAGCACGTTCATGTTCTTGTTTGAATTGTATATTTTACCTTTCAATCGATTCACAAGGAGTGATTTTCTAAGTAGTCTTCGTGCCCATTTATGCATGGCTATGATACCTTGATGCCAGCATGTAGAAACAATTTAATGAATTCTTAACTCTGGAGTTCAGACACAGTAGCAGTCATCACTCAGGATGGCAGAATGATTGTGGTAAGCTCATAAACCTTTTTTAGGCTGAGGGATTGCTAGAAATTTAATGCGGCAAGGATCCTCTAGCCTTGGGGAGTTGGTAAATTTTTCTTGAGCAATTCAAGAAGTGTTTCCAGCTTCAGGTTGTGCAAGATTTTTTTTTTGAAGGGGGGGAGGGGGGGGGGATAGATTTCTTTTTGGCAGGGTGCTTTGCATGGCTTTCCCTCTCTATTTTTGCTGTGTTTAAATTTGTCTTGGTTAATTGAATGTACGAATGAATGAATGAAAGACTTTATTAAAGTGTCAATGGTATTTAGCTTGGAAAGAACTAATTGGGGACACTATTTACACGATAAAATATACCTTAGCTAAAGTTAAAACTATTTACAATTTAATGAATAACGTATAAAATAAATAAATTAATAAGTAAATGAAATATGAAAATATAAATAAAAGATATCAAAGATATTTAAAATATGAAATTTAAAGCAGCCTAGTGTAGCATATATCACAGTTCTTACAATTATCTATTAAGTGTGATAGGTCAAACTCTTAACATTAGGCTTCTCTCTGTCAGTTTTGTGTAATGTAATTGCCATTCCCCTCCCCTCAAAATACAATGGTCAATCCCTTGTCAGGCGATGAAAGCAAAGAAACTTTTTTGTTGAGACTTGACGTTATGAATGTATAAAAACCCACTACTAATTACATGTTAGCAGACATTTTAGAGTGTAGAACTGGTTTGGTGGGTGAAACTGGTAACAGAAACTGAAAAAAAAAATGAAACTTTTTGTGATGACTATGACATTTATATTTTTGTATGTTTAATAATTTAGTTCTTCTTTCAAGTGAGGATGCTTTGGATACTTGTAGTGTAATAAATAAATGTTATCATACACAAAGTACTCACTCTGAAAAGAAAACCAGAAAGCTATCAATACATGAATTTTTGTTGTTGTTGTTTTTAGGGGACTCTCAAAGGCTTTGATCAAACAGTGAACTTAATTTTAGATGAGAGCCATGAAAGAGTGTTTTCTTCAGGAAGTGGAGTGGAACAAGTGATGCTGGGTCTTTACATTATCAGAGGAGACAATATGTAAGCTTCTTTTGATAGAGCCTGATTACAGTGTGTTATGTATGTGAATCCAGTGCTCACTGTCTTTGTGCTACAGTGTATCTTTCAATATAACTCTCTCAATCCTAGCATATTTCTGGGTGTTGGGATACTGTCGGGAAACATACATACATGTAAAAGTATTTAAAAAATTACAGCACATCACATATATGAATGAATTTTCAAGTCTAGACAAATTATTTTCTGGTTTTGCAATGTTTATATTCAGTACTTGTTGTGTATCAAGCTCTGGAATAATACCAATGGAAATGTAGTTCACATTAAATAAAGAGCATAAGTGAGCACTATGAATAAAAGATGACGATTGTTTAAAACTGACGTGACAGCTTTCTTATTACTTTGCTCTAAGGGAAGGTTTGGGAAAGGAATCACACGAGTCACATAAAAATCTGACGTTTGCACGATCCTACTGTAAATTTTTAATATTGCACAGAGTATTCACTTAAGACTGTCAGGTAATAAAACTTTAGCAGAAGTCCATGAATTGCACAGTGTCAAATTGTAACCAAAATAATCTGGGTGCTTATCAAACTGATTTTGAACTCTGGGGTTGAGAAAGCAAAAAAACAAAGATAAGCAAACTGACACTTATCTAGCCACAAGGCTTTGTAGGGTCTCCTGCAGTCTGGAACAGACTGTGTGTCTTTCTTGTCTTGAAATGTTATTTAAAATTAATTTTCAGAGCTGTAATAGGAGAAATCGATGAAGAAGCAGATGCAAGCTTGGATCTGAGCAGCATACGTGCTGACCCACTCAATGCTGTGGTCTACTAATAATACAGGATGCAACTATGGTTGATTTGCTTTTCAACCTCTGACAGGATAAACTTTTTATTACCAACTTAGGAGCAATCAGCACTATTACTGAGTACGTTAATGACAAGTTTATTAAGTTTCACCAACCTGTCTTGTAAAGTTATGTAGGAGATTGTCAATTCACTGGAATCTCAAGATCTTGGTCAGTGGATTGGATACAACTGAGTCTGCAATACAATAATAATAGTTGTTGTTTTTTTTAAACAGAAAATGCTTTATGCTGTTGTCACTTGAATAGTACTTTTTGACAACTTTTGTTTATTTTCAAAACTTCTCAGCCAAACACAGCAAGTTTACCAAAGGGATTTTGATAACTTTTCATCACAGACTAAAGTTTATGATTGTCAAAAGGCTATGTGAAAACCTTCCTAAATGTTGTCAAAATAAGTAAATGCTTTTTAAAGGACAACAGGATATTGCGTATCACATTTTTTTTCACTTAAATTGTGTACTATACAGTAGCTTTTACATGTGTGCAATGTCACTAGACTGCAATGAACACAACTGTGCTGCCTTTCTTTCCCTAAGTTGGTCAGAAAGGAGCAAAAAATTGCTAGTGGGAAAATCGCTACAAGAAAATTGGAGGCACAAAGCCTAGTTTACAGTTATCATACAGCCATTTTTCCCACTCAGTTTTTCTCTGTTCCTTCTTGATCTTCTCTAATGAACCATAATGCTAGTGAAGTAAGAACTGCTCAAAAACTTTTGATGAAGTAGTAACTAGCAAGCATTTTAAATATACTGTGACTTTGATGTATATGTAATGTAAAAAAATTCCAAAAATAAGTGTATTCTGGTGCCCTTGTACATTTTCTCACTGTTTTGTGATCATTAAAGTTTCATTTTAAATTGTAATTGATTTATTACAGTGTGAATGATAAACAGCAACTACATAAACCTGTTGTAGTCAGTAGATTTATGCCTTCTAGTACACATAATTTTTCCTTGTATTGAAACATTACCAAGGCTTCTTAGCAGTACAAAGTAAGATATAGCTTTCCAAAACCACATGATGTGTTTGAAATTCATATTATATTATCAAAATATGTTTTGGATGAAACATCATCTATCTTCAGTTTACAAGAATTCCAATGGAAAATGAGCAATAAATAGCTTAAAAGTGTGTGGTGAAGATAAGAATAATTAAGGATTAAGGCGCAAAACAGAAAAAGGTGAAAATATAACACTAAAATAACACAAACTAATTTGAACGCTATATTATAACATAATAACTTATAATCAAATGTAAATTCTCCATATTAGAGTGTAATTCTGTAGCCAGTGTGCAGACTTCTCTAAGGAGAATTTGCAAGCTGGCATTAAATCTTCGTTTTTAGAAATGGCCAACACAGATAGGGAACGATTTGCCTTCCTCCCGGTGAGCCGGAAATTTGAATAAACTTGACGCTATTCGGGCATATGTCCAAATAAATATTCAAGTCCCGGATGTAGACAGGTACTATATTTCCCTCCTAACTCCCCTGAATTACTCTCCTCCAGGGACGGCAGAGCCGGGGAGGTGGGGGACTTTAAACTCCCTACTTTTTATGAAGACGACGTTCTATTTTGTTTTAGTATGAATTAGGTATAAAAGTATATAAGAAGGCAGAGAACACGAAAAAAGTCTAACGGTATAACCGTATAAGATATAAGATATAATTGCCGAGCCGCTCTTACTGAACGGAAAAATCTCTACAATTTAGTTTCAAGCCCCTACAACTAAAACCTCTGCGTTATTCAGAATCAATCCTATGTAGGTTAAAATCAATGTTTCCGCACCTCGGTATCGGAAAACGACCTTTATTTTACTAACATTACAAAACCCTGAGACCAACTTGCTCGTCTTAATGCTTAGTCCTAAGGCTTAGTTTAGTTTCAAGTCGCTATAAATTAATAATAACCTCTGTGTTATTCAGAATCAGTCCTGTGTAGGTTAAAATCGGTGTTTCCGCACCTCGATATCGGCCTCTTTAAGTCTAAAACGACCTCTATTTTACTATCTAAGATTGCAAAAACTAACACCAACTTGCATGTCGTAATCTTTACTGAGCCGCTTTAACTGAAAGGCAAGGTGTTTGCAATTTAGTTTCAAGCCCCTAAAACTTAACAAAGAAACAAGCCTACGCAGGTTAAAATCAATGTTTCCCCACCTCGGTATGGTCCTCTTTAAATCTAAAACAACCTCTATTTTACTAAGATTACAAAACCCTAGACCAACTTGCTGGGAATATAAGCAGAAATGTCGCAACGAAGTTACAAGGCAGCGAAGATTGGCCATCAAAGGGTACTGAAAAAGGAAGACTGATGATTCAAGGGCGCAGCCAAATAAATTTTTTATACTTTTAAACCATTCTTGTCGCGTAAGAATGGTAAATTAAACTCTGAAATCAGTCTAAATGTACGTGGAAATGCTGTCAAGGATAATACCAGCATCGAGAGATCTTTGCTGATCATTTCGCAGCAATTGCGGATGGTATTGGGGGCATTCATGTCCAGCAATCACCACGGATGATGATTTTAGCAGTCATCCTAGCGTCCAGCGAAGAGCAGAGAGAAATGAAACCTCACCAATGGCCTTTCAGTTTCAGCCCATGAACAAGAAACAAGGGCAATCTGTGCCTGAATTTCTTAATGTCAAAAAAGGGCTGCTGGTTATGACTCCATTCCCGCCCAGGCGCTGAAGATTGGGGCTAAGGCGTTGGCCCTGTGCGAACAAGGTGTTTGAACAACTGATTAGTCGACAGATTAAAGCTGTGTTTGACAACCACGGCGTAGAGACCAGTGGCGGATCCAGACTTTGAGCTAAGGGAGCGGCCCGGTTTTGTTTTACTTGCCCTGCCGACTTTTCTTTCTTCAGTCATTTCTTCTTCCCGGGCCCCTTCCCTAGATCCGCCACTGGAGACGGCGTAGAGACAACCACGGAGACGGCGTATCTGCATATCGCAAACACCATAGCTGAGAAACTACCCTAATTGGACTTGTTGAGGACTGGAAAGCAGCGAAGGATAATCGTTAATCAGTTGGTATTCTATCAACAGATATGTCCAAGGTTTTTGATTGTCTCCATCCGCCACTCCTGCTAAACAAACTCAAGGCGTACTGCTTTCAAGATAATGCCATCAAACTCCTAGACAGTTATCTGCGTGATCGCCAAAACAAAGTAAGGTTTGGACTATGTACTAGTTCCTTGAAGAAGGTAGACGTGGCTGCCCTCAAGGATCCGTCCTGGGACCACGTTTATGGAACATTTCCCAGAACGATCTCATTTACAATGGAGAATCTGATTTGTCTATGTATGCAGACGATCACCAAATCTACGAAAAAGGGGAACATTTGCCTACTGTAGTTTCTGAACGTCAGGAGATGAGCTCCTGTAACAACTCACTAGGACGACTCGAATTTCCTTGAAGGTGATCCAAAAAAATACCAGATTATGAACATTTGTAACAAAGGTGCAAATAAGGATAATGACCTTCACAATATTGCTGTTTCGAGTACTGTAATTGAGAAATCTGTTTGACCTAATTTTTTAGGTGTGACTGTAACCTCAACTTCTCCAATCATATTGTAGTAGAATTTGTGTGAAAGCCAGCCAGAGGATTGGAGTCACAATGAGGTCGAGGAATTTAATTTCTACTAAGGCAAAGCTACCACTTTATAAGTCAGCTATTCTTCCCTATCTAACGTACTGCCACTTAGCTCTCCTGGATGATGAATGCCGTAGCTGCGATCTATGCAATAATTAATTAATTAGGCTTTTTTAAATGCTTTAGGAGTTTTTAAATTATTATTAGGTTTTGTAACTTGTAAACAGACCAATTTTTAAATTATTCTTAGATTTTGTAATTTCTTTTTAGGAAGGTTTTCTCTATTAGCAGAGGGTTATACCTCGACTAAAAAACAATAGGCCCTTTGCACGATCCGGTCACATGGTACAAATTCACACATGCTAGTGAGCAAGTTCCGCAGTGGGACTTCCAAAACAAAGGTAGGTCCAGGTGGAGTGGTACGAGTTGCATTGTTTTGGAAGTCCCACTGTGCAACTTGCTCACCAGCATGTGTGATTTTGTACCGTGTGACCGGATCGTGCAAAGGGCCTATTCGAAAATTATCATCATCATCATCATCATCATCATCATCATCATCATCATCATTGTTGTCATTGTCGATTCGTAATTTTTACCGAGCCGCCCTAACTGGAAGGAAAAGTCTTTGCAATTTAGTTTCAATCAAATAAAACTCAAAAATAAACTCTGGGTTGTTCAGAACCAAGCCTAGGTAGGTTAAAAGTGAATGTCTCCGAACTACGGTATCGGCGGCCTCTTTAAGATTAAAACGACCTGTATTACACTAACTAAGATTACAAAAACCTAGACCAACTTGCTTGTCGTGATCTTTACCCGCGAGCCGCTCTAACTAAAAGACAACGTCTTTGAAATTTAGCTTAAGGCCCTTAGAACTCAAATATAACGTCTGCGTTATTAAGAATCAAGCCTATGTAGGCTAAAATCAATGTTTCCGCACCTCGGTATCGGCCTCTTTTAGTCTAAAACGACCTCTATTTCACTAACTGAGATTACAAAAACCTACATCATCTTGCTTGTCTTAATCGTCACCCAGCCGCTCTAATTAAAAGGCAAGGTCTTTGCAATTTATTTTCAAGACTCTAGAACTCAAAGATAATCTCTGTGTTATTCAGAATCAAGTCTATGCAGGTTAAGCACGGTGCTTACTTTTGTTAGTGCGCACACGTTCTGCGCATCACGCAAGGCAGGTTTAAGCGCCACGCGCGCGCTGGGGTTAACAATGACGCAATTAACTACGCTACCAAGTACACGACTTAAACGAAAGCAAAATTTTCCCACTGTGACCAAATCAAGTTTAATGAACCTGTACTTAAAGCAGGAACACCAGAATAGCAGCATATCGCTAACCACTAACTGTTAACGCCTTCCAGCTGAAAAACTAGCTTTTGTCTGTCGAAAATTATACTGAAATCCAACTGTAAACATGTACCTGCAGATGGCGTAGTGCGCGCGCAAAACAAGTTCGAGATACCCAAATGTTTTACTTACTGGGGAGGTGACAGGAAAATATGTAACGGGCACCGTAAAAGTTTTCAAAAAAGATCAATAACTTTAAAAAACGCATGGCTACCCCGACATTTTATGCTATGAAATGGAAGTGACAAGCCTACTGAACACGTGATTAGTTTCTGGTTGTGAGCAAAAGGTATTTAGACTGTATTTTAGCTGAACCAGAGGAAGGCTGTCAGAGGCCCTTAAAGCGCTGTTGCGACGATTTTGTTATTAAAAACATACCAAAACTGGTTTTTATGTTACCATTTACCATGTAGTTTTAAGATCTTTATAAATGTGTTTGCTTTTCTGTCTGTAAAGGCGAATTCTAAGGAAATCTATGAAGAAATATCCTTTCCTTCTTTTTTCAGGAAAATGCTGATGTCAGCATTTTTGTTGAGATTTAAGGCTAATTATCTCGAAAAAATGCATGGCTACCCCAATTTTTCTTCGGGGATTCCAGTAGCCCTTGCAAAGATCTACTTTTTCCGCGTGGTCCTAACCTGGCGCAAAAACCTTTGTATTTAGTAAGCACCGTCCTTAAAGTCAATGTTTCGGCACCTCGGTTCTTGGCCTCTGTCTAAAACGACCTCTATTTTACTAAGGAAGATTACAAAAACCTACACAAACTTGCTTACCGAATCACTCTAAGTGAAAGGCAAGGTCTTTGCAGTTTTGTTTCAAGCCTCTGGAACTCAAAAATAACCAAAAATAGTCTCTCTTGAGAAACCAGAAACTGCAAGGGACCGCATACGATAAACGCTGCCAACGTAGGATCTACAAGAGATCTGATCAGCCAAAAAATGCATAAAGACAAACAATAGACTGCAAGGTTGATACTACGTGAAAAACGTTTCGAGACACCAACACGACAAGAACCGATAAAGATGGATCGTAACAGTGAACAGCTGTTTCGTCCTTCTTAGGACTCGTCAGCACTGTGTTAGCGAAGATATGTAACGCCAGCCTAACAGCCAACGCACATAAATTCCAAAATGACCCGTTCACTATATCAAGTTCCGTACTTTGAACTCACTTGCGCCCCGAAACACTCGTTGCCACATCACGTGTTTCGGGCGCAAGAAGACGAAGTGTCACGATTGGTGTCTCGAAAAGCAAACAATAAATGTGGCTGGATAAAACCAGCCTAAACAATGAACCGCATGGCCAGCACCACATGCTTTAAATACGCAGCGTATCGGATCTGAAAAGACCTACGGTCCGAAAATACATATGTGTCATGTTGGTGTCTCGAAACGTTGTTCACGTAGTATCAGCCTTGAGCGCTCCAAGCAGAAAGAACAAAGACTGCGACGAGGCTCACCGCTCTAAATCGCTACTAATATATCATTAGACATGCTACGCAGGCTTGTCAACACCTCCCTTTCGTAACTATCGGTTATCAATAGATGACAAAAAAGAAACTAAAAGCATTAACTGATTTATCACCAGATTCTCAAAACTAACCTTGAAACAAAAATGTGTGGCAATGAGAAACCCGAAAATTAGAATTGTAATTTTAACTACAGTTGTTCCTCGTTCTTATGTTTTTTCTTTCTACTTCTTAATCAAATGTGAGTCACTAGGCGGCGACACAGACGGTTTGTTCACTTTTGTGGTAGGAAGAAGAAAGGAACCTCTGAACACTGGGAGAAAAAAGATTTTATGTTGGTGCTATTTTAAGTCAGTTTCTAGCCCATTCTCCCATTAATTTTACTTTGATCCGAATTTAAACGATTTTTTTGTCATTTTTAACTATGGCAGATGTTTTCCTTGTCACATGGTTGTCATTACATACATTCTCGAGTTGCCTGTTTGACACAAGAGCAGATTGTTGAAAGTAATAAGTAAACCTTACACCCTCCATGTCTTAATTGTGCAAACGTACAATTACATGCACTGCGGGAAAAACGTAACATTTTGAATATTTGTTATTTTTGAGATTCACTTATTCTAACCTTACATTTCTTCCTGCATAAACCTAAAGACCGCTGTTTGCGTCAACGATTGAAACTGTTGTTTTGATTAAAATTAAAACGCCATACGAACGGCTTATCAGACTCCTTTCCCGGTTATCATGTTAGTCAGACATAGCTGGTCTATAAGACGAGTAATGCATCACGATTTATTGTTTTACTATTACTGTATCAAGTCATTCTCTTCTGATATTGCCTGATCAAGGGGGCAGTCAACTGATTAACTGCACATGCGTGTAATGATTTTTTCCGCAATCGTTTTTGCAGTGTTAACAAGGCAAACGTGGTAGCCTGTGTCCACCTTACTGATGTCTTTTTAACTTCAGCTGCTGTTGAAATTTATTTAAGTTTGTTATGTCTATTTGTAAAAAGAGTCTGAAACTATTGAGATCAGTGAGTTCAATCTGATATCGATATATCGGCTGTCAGGTGTAATACAACAGTTATTCGCTCGTCGGGGGCGGTGAATACCCCGTGTCATCGCTTGCAGAGTTAATACCGAAATCGTCCCTTATTAATAAAACGAACAACTATGCATTGCAAACTTTTTATTATCATTATTATTATTATTATTATTATTATTATCATTATTATTGATACAACATGAACTACAATAGCACAATTAAAGGAGATACAAAAGATAACACAGAAGGTAATGGTGTGTGTTACAGAAAAAAATACAAAAAAGAAGAGAATTACAAACTAATTCAAAGTACAACATTTTGAGTAGGAAACAATCACCAAATTAAGAATTAATTAAATTAATTAATAACTTAACTAAATAAGTAAAATGAAAAAAAAAAAAAAAACTCAGATAAAGTCTTTCCACTTTTTGTTGAAATTTTCGGAGGTTTTATTTTTAACTGCTATTTGTTGTGAAGTATTTAATTTGTTCTTAAGTAAAGAAGGAAAGCCGTCAAAGGGTACATCATGCATTGCATTGCAAACTTTCCACCAGCTTACGCTCTCCGGAAAGCAATTCGTATTGTTTCTTAATTGAAACTAGTCGTGCGTGTCCATGCGTGTCATACATTTTTTGGTGATTGGCCATTTTTGACCCATTTCAACCTTTTAATCAGAACCAATGAAAAGTGAATGATTAAAATCGGGACGGTGTCAATATTTTCATTAAAGTTTATCGCACTCTTGCAAAACTGGTCGGTTTGCCTGTGATAACACCGCTCGCTCGTTAGCAAAAATGTTTTCTAAGCGAGAGAAAAGGCTGAATCTAAATTCTTCTAAATTGGAGTTTGTGAACAATGAAAAGGAAAAGCCTTTGTCTAAGCGCTGCTTTGTACGCTCACTTGTTGCTCTGGGGTTATCATTAGCGGCCATCACTATTATTGTTGTGGTAATTGTGGTTTGGTTTCGAACGGGTCCAAGTTCGGATAAATCTGTAGAAGACGACCACGACACAAGCTGTTCGTTCTCCGAAGAAGCAAGGCGGGTTGGTTTGGAGCAGTTTTTACAGAAGCTTCGATCTGAGTTCGAGAAGTATCATCCATACCTGATCGCCTCAAAACCTGACGTAACGTCGTCAGAAGTTCGTCAGGTCTATCGTCCGTACGATTTCCGAGCGGAGGCTATAAAAAACAGAACC
Source organism: Orbicella faveolata (assembly GCF_042242905.1). NCBI lineage: Eukaryota > Metazoa > Cnidaria > Anthozoa > Scleractinia > Merulinidae > Orbicella > Orbicella faveolata. The sequence goes on along the minus strand of NW_028301569.1, from coordinate 12,099,939 downwards.
GACACCAGCGATGCACTTTACAACGAGTTGCAAACTATCGTATATGCGAACGTGAACGAGCGTGAGCTCAGGCTAAGAGAAAGGAAAGCTATGCATGTTGCGAAAAGTATTTTAAAGGTTGCTTTCGGATGGAGCCCTTATGAAGGGAATTATTACTCCGGAGATTGGTTGCTCGGACCGAACTTCTTCTGTTGGCAGCCTGTATGTTATTTGCTGACTAACCTAGCATCCTGTTTACCTCATTTCAAGCCAGCAAGTGTGAGTGACATACAACAGTTGCTTCATCTTTTACGACAACACAACAGTTCAGTTCAACAATATAAAGAAAATCTACGGAGTGCCGTCAAAGTTGGAATGGTACGGCCTGTGGAAGCTTGCAAAGTTGGAGTGCGCGAATTCAAGAAGCGATTTTTCTCAATTGCGGTGTCAAACGAAAGTGGTAAGCAATGAATACTAATTTTGACTTTCTTACATATTGTTTACTTTTACGATCATTACTTGGTGTATTTCAACTTGGCCATTCGACGCTTCCACTGCAATATTTTAAGGTTTCTCTTATTTTGTAGGTGTTGACATTTTTGGCAAAATATCATATACAATGGAAAATATCAGCAATTTAAAAGCCTGGATGCGTCAATTATATTGGATGACAGTATCGAGTGCTATTAATTAAACCTTCTTGCGTTTTTGAAGGGTTGACACTCAAGGGTCAATTTACTGGAGAAGTAATGGTATTTACATTTCCGCTCCGTTTGGGTAGAGGGGGCACGGGGAGCAAAAGAGAAGAAGAAAGACCCTGGGGACAAATGCAGTATGGCCGCCGAGTCTTTATCGACTGACAATTAAATAACAAAGGTGTCAGTTAAAGCCAAGGGCGAGAAATTTAAATTGACTTAACATAACTAAGCTGCAGTTCTTTCCCATGACGGTTAAAAAAATTGGCGTGACTGGAAACATGGCAATGACAGGAAGCAATAAACACGGCTAATTACAAGACTTATTGTCTTTATCGAATAGTAGGCAACACCTACCTAACCAATCAAATTGAAAGTCGACCGATGGTACCCGATAGGAGGAGTTATTGTTCGATAGCTGGGGACTGGGGGAGGGGTTACGTTGATATTCCCCTATAAAACTACAAGAACTTTTAATCTGGTTTGTGGACACTGCTCAAAATTAGCTTCACTCCCGAGAGGAGTTGCAGTTTCACTGACCTGACTGGACTATTTCACGAATACATACAAAACCACCACCGGCCAATAAACAACAACAGCAACAGCAATCGTAACAACTTGATCTTCACCAGGTATACTTGAGACACAAGTCGCAAAGATCCTTCTAAGCAGAGAGTTTCTTGACAAATTAACGCCGGAAGTAAGGAAAGCATGGGCACTGCAGTTTAAAGAAACAGTAGAAGAGTCTCTGAAGCATTGTATTGTTCAGAATCTTGGAAAACCTCTCCATGATTTGATAAGGTAAGCTCTTGCGTTAGGTTAAGATTTGCTCAGCGCAGATGCTTTGGAATTCTTTTAAGAAAAAATTCACCGCTTGCAGTCGAGCTACATGTATTTTCTTTGAGTTCTGTAACGGCTGTTTATTTTATGCTACACCTGCTTCACCGGTGTGACACTGATATATTGCTGACCCGTTCATATTTTGAATCAAGTTACTCAGATGAAACCTTGACTGAGTTGATGAGATTTGTTGTAAGTTTCTCTCTCTCATCGAATCACAGAATTCTTTCAAGAAGAATGTCCCGTACAATTTTCTACCTCCTTATGTATAACTGAACACTTCACTTGAACTCAAAACGACGTCAGCCGTGGCATTGTTTAGATGAATTGTTAGTGACGAACATGCTGCTTGGCAATGACTGAGTGTGCATGTTCACGAACTGTATAAATGTATCAGAAAGGTATGTGTTTCTTTCTGAGTGTTCTGGTGACCACATTCAACTTTTTGCTAGATTTTTAGAAACAGAGTACCTTCGTTATTGTGTTCCAAGCAAGGTCTCAAGTGGTCTCTCCAGTCTCCCTCTTCCACACGTGTACGTCGATGGAGTGGTGAGAAGTGATCAGCCAACAACTCAGAAGTTGCCCTCAGGACACAAGTTGAACGGAGCTCAGGCTTATATGAAACTGCTCTCATTTTTTACGACACTCGAAATCTCGCCCAGACAGCTCAAAGATATCGCTCAAAAGCGATTAGACCACTTGCTATCACAGGTAGATGAATTGCACCCTAGTTTTGTTAAAGGAGATATGTCACGGTTTGCGCATCTTGAAAAGTTTAGCCTAAACTTTTTTGGGCTGAGTTTAATCTGGGTCAGCCTTCTCCATACTTGTCTCTTTATAGTTTATTATTATTACAATAGTGTTTTTCTAGCTCAGTAAACTATTGTTTTCAGGTTGCCTCCATTTTATACGTGGCCAAAATAACTCAAAAATACCGTGACTGTGTCCTTTAATGAACGTTGATCTTGAGGAAGGAGAGGGAGTAGGAACCATTCTCCAAATCATCCTCCAAAAACCATAACGTTTTTTTGGAGTAGTTTATAGAGAGGAGCACATAAGCTGTACATATGATCAGCTGTGCATAACCTATGTATATTGAAAGGTGTATGTAAGGCAGCGTCCCCACTACGCCGGAGAAATTTGAAAACACAGCTTTATTTCCACGGTTAGGCCTACCGTCCCACTAATCCGTCACGGAAACGGAGCTAGTTTTCGAAAACGCTCTTCAAACCGGAGGAATTTGAATACGCCGGCTTTTCGTTTTCGTGTGGACGAAAAACATTTTAAAAATGGAGCTTTTGAAAAAACGATGGCGTCACATACACACAATACATTCACGGTAATCATGTGATTTCGCTGCCCGAGTTTTCCTCAAACACAAATCCAAAATGACCGTTGATTGTTGCGTTTTTAAATTCCTTCCGGGAGTAGTGTGGACGGAAAACATTTGAATTGACGCGTTTTCAGAGTGAAACCTCCGTTCAGTTCAAATTCCTCCCGCTTAGTGTGGACGGCGCCTAAGATAGTGTGGGTGAAGGAGAGGTTAGCTGTGATAGTTGTTACAACAATTCAGTGTGTTTCCCTTTTAGGCCGTAACACTCGCCAAGTTATACACAACAGAAAAAGACAACAGCACTGCTGTCAGAAAGTTTAGAGAAGTCTTGGAATCACGAGACATGTTTTTTAACGCACAGCCGTTCCCCGCAAATGAGTCTGGAGAGGATGCGTTTTTTCTGTGCACCGCTGAACAGAGATCGCGATTGTTTTGTCCTACTAGATGGAAAGCTATGCAAAAATGGATTGAAACTACGAGTGAAGTAAGTCATATTTATGATCTAGATGATAACTATAAGTTCCTGATTTGACTGATCGATTTGCTATCAGACTTTGAATTTGAGGAAGGTTTGAGAGTTAGCCCTCAGTCTGTGCAAATTAGGGTATGACGGGCGGCATTTGTGTTGATATAATGTCGGTAGCGACTAACCATAAACATATGAAGTAGGTAAACGAGAAGCATTTGTTGATATCATGGATCTCATACACTGATTTGTAAAAAAAATTTCAAAATTCGAAGTTTTGAGACTTCAAGCGTTGGATGAAAAAAGCGACTGCAATGCAAACAACCATAGTGCGACTGAACGACCTCCATCTCTGGACCTAAGTATGGGCTAGTTTTCTGAGCAGCAGTTGCTAATGTAGCCCAGGTGGAGTGATAATTAATGCAGCATTGACAATGTGTTTTTTTTTTTGACAAAGTCAAAATTTTGATTTCGTGTCCAAGAATTCATGAAACTCATTACATTTTATTTGCACATAGTACTTCTTTCTTTCCAGAAAATCGAAAAGCAGCATTACTATTTTCTGTGCTAGCCACGATGCCAAAGCATAGCAGTGAAGTTTGGGAAAAGTCGAGTTGCGGATTCTCCAAATTCATAGCACAACGGAACATCTTCACCTTCTGTCACCTGTTTCTTTGATAAAATAACACAGTGCCACTTTTGACAATCTTCGTTAAACAACTAAAGCATTTCTGATTATTGGCGCAATTTGCCTTCAGACGTCACGTTAGGTACCTTCGTTTACGATCGAGACAAATAGTTTTCAGCTAAACAGAGCCCGTATATTATATTATTTAGGAGCTGATAAGGCAAAAATCAGCGTAAAAATTTCTCACGCCCTAAACCAGTGAAAAAGGCTTGAAAAAACCTATCTTTTCTAAGCCAAATATTTTATCTGGTATTTTCAGTCCGTAGCATTGAATCACATACCCTCCCCCCCAGAAAAATACCTTGCAGCCTCAATAACATATCTTGTCGTCTCCACACAGACCATGAACCTTATCAGACCAAAATTATCAAGGTTATTTTACGACAGCGGGAAAAAGAAAACCATACCTGACTGTGGAATCAAGGTAGTCCCGTGGTACCACTCCGAGGCAGTTTTTCAAAGTTACAGCGAGTCCATTGGTGTTAACTGTAAAGACCCCTCTCTGCAAATGTTGCCTTTCTTTGTTGATAACTTTGGTCCAAAGTACACTGAGTGGACAACGTCTGCTCATGAGCAGTTGCCAGGACATCATCTTGAGGTAATTCCCTTTAAACAGAGTTTTCAACAGAACTGAGTTATTTAGCTTTAATCCAAAGCCGATTAATACTAATCCAGGGTTTAAAGTCAATCGAGGTTTTTACTTGGTTCTGTCGGGTACGTAAAAATGTTTTGACTGCTAATATTTTTGAGGAGTTTGACTCTGGACAAAGTCGAAACTTAAGACCAAACAATATAAACAGAAAAAAGTTGCAAAACTAGCTGGAGTCTTTTCATTCATTTTTATTCTTCGGTATTAATTTACTAAAAAAACTTTATAAGTATTCAGCTAATTAAAGAAAGGCAAAATTCGATTGTCCAAAACGTCGCAGTGTTTTCAATGAATAAATTCATGTCGTTTTCAGCTTTAGGGAGGCGTTGTGTGTGAGAATAAAACATTCGTCATACAAAAACTTTAGCAACAAAACAACACTTAATACTGTTCCCCTGGAAAACTGTTAGTTTTTGTTTCTTCGAAATTTGATGCTTACCTCGATGTAGTCTTTAGGAACATTCTCGGAATGAAAAACACCTCGGGACCAGTGAAAAATGTGCGGAGTTGTAGGAGGCGCAGCCACGAGCAACTTCAGGTTCGTGAGTAACCAGCTAGTGTTCTATAAATTTCTCAACTGTAATATAATTCGAAGCCGTGCACACCTAAAACATGAGTCAGTTGTTTTATTACCTTGCCAGTGGAAACAAAATAATGTAGGATGACAATTACTCGAGCGAGAAAAAATAATTAAACTTTAAAAAGCTTAACTTTGCCAACGCCGCCGATGTCCGGCGACTCGCACCATTTACAAGATTCTTTATGCAAAAGAAAGAATAGATAAAGACAAATGGAGAAACAAAGCCCCTAGCCCTAAGAGCAAAAGAAATTCAGATTAAAGAGAACGATGAAAATAGAGGTTTTAAACCCGGGTCTTTAAATTAAAAGTGGTGCAGAACAACTGGTTTTGTATTCGTTTCTTTTATTGTCGTAATTGTTCTTGGTTCAGAAATGACCTCTTTAAGATTAGAATTCTTACTTTCTTACCTGTTATTTTTCCTTTCTTTCTTGGGTGAATTTGTCGAAAAAAGGCCACGTTTATGGTGCAGTTTCAATTTTACGAAGATGTGTAACTCTGCCAGTGCGTTGGGTACAAAACATAACACGCGTGGTACAACAGCTGGGCTTTTCGCGGGAAAAATTGGCGTTTGCACCTGACACTAAAAATCCCCACTTCTACCCCCACAGAAATCGGGAATTTGAGAGCTTGAAGGACCAGTGGATATCAATGACCAAATATTAACCTTGCCTCTAAATATAGAAAATGCCATACCCTTCAGCGTACCTAACAGCATATGCATAATACAAAGCCTTCCTTCAGCAAATGAGAAGAGAACGAGTAGAGCCCGTAAGAAAACAACATATTTCCTTATTACTATTCGGGCGTCACCTTAGCAAGCGGATTAAGAATTAACGGGAGCCAATCTCTAGGAGCATGCAACTCCCATACTAAGCCTATGTCACGGCATTTTTACAGACCGGTCTATTTTTAGGCTTCACATGACGAGCCCATCACTTCTTCCGCAACCTCGTTGTGATCGGTCACTGAGGTTCCTGCGGGTCTGAATTCGCGGTAAATTCAAATTAAAAATAGATCGGTCTGTGAAAACGCCTTGACAGGAATATGAGGTAGCTCCTAGTGATGGGCTCCTGGAATTAGTAACTCTCTGAGATGTTGTACGTTCCACGACTGTGGTAATTTAATTAAGGGTGCTAGCAGACTCTCACGTTTGGCTAAAGTAACAAGTTCTAGCGACATCGTAGGGAGCCAGGTGGAGTGACTGATATCTTCGGTTATGAAACAGGTAGTAGCTGTGGCTTTAGGTTCTGATTGCTGGAAGTGAAGTCTGGCACGACAAAGCTCAAAAGTTTCTTTCACTATAGCAAGTGAAAGCTGCCCTAATTATCCGCTCTGTTCACATAGGTTCGCAGTTACATGGAGACTTTCCGAAGCAAATGCAATGACGTAATATCTTCGATAAGCCGGCCAAACTATTTCCCAGGATTCACTGAGGGTTGGGCTACGTACGCCGAATATCCACTCATGACGAATGATACAGATATTTACAGTAACACAGCTAACAAGAGTAACAAGAACGCCGTTTTACAAAAGTACGGCATGCTAAAATATCAGGTAATGATGGTTAAATTAATACAAATAATAAGACCAACACAATTGCCGTAAGCGTTTCCATAACGCTGTTGTATCGTCACTGTTGTTCTCCTTTACAGCCGTGGTGAGTGTTAATTGTTACTCGATACTTCAGCCAAGAAAGGAGAGAGGGGCTTGGAATGCCGCGCTTCTTCCTCTTTTTTCCCGTTCACCGTTTTTCGCGCTGCACCCTAACTAACTGAACGCCTGGTAGAGGCCAAGTACGGCTTGTTGTCGGGCAAGTTTAATTGATCGTTTCTTTATTTCTTGTTTACAGATTTTGGCAGCATTGCGAAGCTTTCTAGATGTCAATATCAATTACTACAATATGTCCCGGATGGAAGCTGAACTCATTTATAATAAATACGCTTGGGGAAGTAGCACTGTGGCTTTCAAGGACATTACGCGGTTCCAAAGCTCCCCGGGAGTTGTAACTAGCTACATGATTGGTCAAATGACATTTGTCAAAGCGAGAAGACTCATGGAAGAGACACTTGGTCCCAAATTTTCTCTGCCCGAGTTTCATTACCAGGTCCTTCGACAGGGTGAAATACCCCTTGAATACTTACTCAAGTATATACGGGATTTATCTCACCGATGACCATATCATCAAAAGCGCACGTATTTATGGCGGGGTATGTATTTACGAGACATGCAAGAATTATTACGCGTGGATCCCGTTATGAACATCTTTATTAAAATTCCCAAGTCGGGAATTACTCGCATTACTGACTAGGCCTCTTAAGGCCATTAACTGACGGACATCTCTCCGTAGTCAGGTCCAACATAGATTTTGAGATTCTCCATTATCGATCGAACATCCTGAAAAAAAAAAAATTAAGTTTCTTGTTCGTGACTGATCTCAATCTTCCTTACACCTTTTGATATCTCAGTTTCGCTCCTAGTAAACTACAGGGACCGTTAGTGTGCATTAAATAGCTTACTATTGTAATCTTTAGTTTTAATTGTAAATTCTCCCTACTGCTTGTCAGTAATTTTCTTTCAAGATAGTCAAGAGAATTTGGCAGAATATTAATGAAAACAATATTCTTTATTTGACCATTTCCTATATTCTCATGACCTGTCTACTTGTCAGTTTGTGAATCGGCTGACAATACACATATTTTTGCTTTACTTCTGTAAAAAAAACCTATTCAATGTAAGTGTTCAAAATAGTGTTAAAAATATAGCTTATTGCGACATCTGCAACTTTAAAGGCGTTGTTGAAAATGCCTGTGATTCAATATCTTTGAATCCCCCACCTCAAAACAAAGCAAAAAACTACTCGATTCAATGCTACTGTCAGTTAAAATGCCTTAGATTCAATATTTTTATACCCCAAGGTAAACTACTACTGTCAACAATTAGATTATCCGCTCTCGATTTGGAATCTATTTGGTTTTTTCAAGTGACCGTACGGTAACTTTCACCTGACTACTTTCGGTTGGGTGGGGGCTGAGTAGGCTCGCTACTTTCGGGATTTATTAGCGGCCATAATTTTTTGACGTTACTTTCGGAAGTTTACGGTACAGTATGATTCCATTTATCGCTAGGGGGGTTAATGAATTTCTGATGGCGCTAATCTGAGACGCGGCGATTAATCCGCTGAATTTGGTATACAATACAATACAATACGATAACGAAAACAAATGTTAATTTAAACCCCAGAACAGAACCAAAAGGGGAACTGATATTCACCATGGTCATTATAATGTCCACATGAAGAAGCAAACTTCAAACAGTCTAAGTTTCTATTTTAATAACTTCAGTGTTATTTTAAGTGGCGAACCTTCGAAAGTTGCACGCCTATAAAACTTCAGAACTTATGTATATGTATACAGTATAGTTGTAGTTTCTGTAGCGGGTTGATTATGTGTGGGAAGAGGTTGTTCCTCCGCCCAATCTGATTTTCAGATCAAGAAACTACTGGACTGCTTTGTCAGGACTCTCACTCAAGACCTCTCTGACGTGGTTGAACCTGCCATGGAGCATGCGCCCCGCTCAGCACAGCTCTTAAGATCATTGAGCCAAACAGGCTTCTACACCACGACAAGGTCCAGCCTAAGGTAGAAGACGACATAGCCCTTCTCTCTAGGTCAAGTCATCTTTATTTAAGCAGGGTAGCCCCATCACCATAGGCTGGTATCAAAAAGGGCCCTGCGTGAAATTAAGACTACATGATAAAAAAAATTCAGAATTTAAAAATTACCTCAAAGTTATACACAAGGAGCTTGAAAATTGAATAAAAAGGAAATTACATATGTATGAAGTACAAATTTTCTAGATCAATACAATAAAAGAGAACAATCAAAGTATATTCTAAGTATTATACTGGTAGAAAACTAATGGCGGAAATGAAAACTAAGAGAATTCTTAAAAATGGAAAGCGACGTGGCTTCTTTCACTGATGTGGGTACATCATTAGAAAGAACCGCGCCTGAAAATCTAAAATAGCCGGAAGCTGCCTACATCAGGTCTCAGGGTACACCGGACTCTGCGTCCAAGGTGCCATGCACTCAGTAATACCAAGGTCACTGACGCAATCTCCATTGATGGACTAGAAGCTGAAGACGTCAACCCCATCATCCACTAATGTTACTACTTTTATTTTGATACTCATCTACCTACCTGCCTATTTAAAAAGCTATTTCTGCATAGTTTCACCTACAAAATTTAATAATCGTATTATTTAATAAGAACCCAGCTAGTTATTTTTTAACCCAGCTAGTTATAGTTATTTTGCATGGGTGCCTTGCTAACCAGTTAATGTTTAAAAATGCATTGTATATATTACAGACTTTATTTTAGTACACGAGATACAAATAAAATTGTGTTTAAGTGCGAAAGTGACACTATTTTCCTCCATCAAAGTAAACGAGTTTAAAGAAATCAAATTCCGCTTAGTATCTCTCTACGAACTTGATTCTGACGGGTTTTTCAGGCACTGCGAGAAGTTTCTGAGTCATTTCCAGTGGTTCGTGGTGATACTCCAAACGAAATCGTTGAATTAGCTACAAGGAAATAAACAACGGTATTAGACTTCATACAGTTTGAGGCACGACGTGACGTCAGAGGTGCGAGTTTGGCCTTGAGGTTGACCCTCAGGGCGCTTTCTCCCTACCCATCTCTCGCCCGCCTTTATTGTGAACCAAATAGTCCTGACTATGGGAGCAACTGTTCGACTCCACACGCGAAATTTCAGTTCATCGCTTTGGCAGCTATTTTGTTCACTATAGCTGGGCGAATGCCGCCCCTCTCACTAAATACCCTGGTCAGCGGAATTTACCACCAAAAAAAGTTTACGACCTATCGACTGACTGACTGACCGAGCGAGTGAATTATATTTTTTCCCAACTAACTGCTATAACTACCTCTAGCTAAACTATCACTCGTTAAAAAAGGATGAAAACATAAACAAACACAAAAGAGGTGATGCATTGCGCATGTCTAAGGTCGCAATGTTTCACGAACTGAGGTTAACGGGTCTAGTTTTCTGACGTCAGATACGGTGCATTCAAACCTAAAAGCTCTTCACTGTTTTCTTTAAATGTCACAGAGGCTTTTTGGAATATCAGTGCTGTTAAAGATCTAACAAGTTGTTTATTGTGAATTTTACCTTGGCAACCAGAAGATACATTTCTAACTCTGCCATTCTGCTACCTGCAACAAAAACAAATTCTTTTGTTAGTTAGTTTTTTTTTCTATATTTTTGTAGTCAAGTGTAGTGTATTCTTGAAATACTTTCGTTTACGTGTATTAATTGCAAAAACAAAAGCAAATGAAATACAAAAAAGAAAATTCTCCTCAGTAACAGAAATTCAAGTCTATCCAATAACACGATTGCAAAACGGAATACATTGATTGTGCTGTTTGTTTTGTTTTGTTTTTTTTTATACAAAAACTTTCACGACAAATCCAAGAAAAAACAGTAAGAGGGCATTTGCTGGCAAATTTCCACTTCAGCAGGACATCTCCTGACCTAAATTGATGAATTCGAAATGTGTAGATTATTAGGATCTTGCTAGTTGGGCAACTTGGATGAATAATGTCTAGGTACACAGAAAAAAAGGAAACAGACCAAAAAAACATGAAGAAAATATAAATGAACAAATATCCTGGAACAATAAAAACGCAGATGTGGGTAGGAGTAAAAGAGGGCTCATCTTATAATTAGGAATACCTACCAACACACATACGTGGCCCATGTCCAAATGGTAGGATTGCAAAGGGATGGATCTCTTTCTTGTTTTCTCGCAACCAACGCTCAGGTTTATATTCTAAAGCATTCTTGAAGTGCTTTTCTGAGGTTCCAGTGGAATAAAAGTCAACTTGAATAAAAGTCTGTAAAATGATAAACACAGGAAAAGGACTTCACTTACACCAAAATAATATAATTATCTTCAAGACAACTAACTGTATTTTAACAATGTTCACGAGCGCACGCAGTCAGGTTTCAAAAACAACAACGACAAAAACAAAAATTAACTAGGAATTGATGTAACACCAAATTACACAACAAAAATTAAGCGAATTGCAATCAGTGATATCACAAACCTCTGCAGGAACTAAAAATCCACTTAAAACAACATCTTTCTCCAGTATTCTCCTGATTGCTGCAGCCACTGGTGTTATCCTGTTTTTCAAAGATAAGTCGATTTTTGAAAATTTAAACTAAAACTCCACCCAAAGTACATTTCTTGTGGAAAAATATTAATAAGCAATACTGTTTGATGTTCTGTAAAAGTTTAACTACTTTTGGTATGATCAGTTGCAACTTACAAGATTGTGCTAACATTGTACTTGAGAGATTCACTTGCCTTGCAGATTCCTTGACACAAGCTTTCAGGTAAGACAACTTTGCCAGGTTTCCAGATGTCACGTTTCCATCTTTTCCCAGAATGCTATATAATTCTTGGTGGAGATTTTCTTGGACTATAGGATTTCTCGCCAGATGGTACAAAATCCATAATGTTGTGTAAGAAGTCTATAAGGTGAAATGATACTTCTATATTTGGCAATCAGTAATGAAAAATTTACTTTCCCTGGCTGAAAATGAGTTAAAATAGTCGAATGAGCTTCAACGATGGCAAATTTGTCATTTTCAAATTGGCAGCCTTCTACACTTTTTTTCACTTTAAAAAGGAAAGCATTACAATCGGGGGACTGACTGGTTTTGGTATCCATCTGGACTATTTCAGGTCTCAATAAATCCCCATTCCTTTCTCCTCCTTAATAAATATCTTAAAAAGTAGCCCCAAATTCGTAACATTTCACAGCCCGTGCGATATTTTGACCGAGCTCTCGGCGATTTCGCCGGCCAAAAACTCGGCGAAGTTTCAAGGAAACTTGCCGAGATGTCGCCGAGATTCTCGGCGAGTTTTTGGCCGCCAAAATCTTGAAATCTCGCCGAGATTCTCATCGAGATATCAAAATCTCGGAGGCCAAAAAACTGGGACATTTCATGGCAATCTCGCCGAAATATCAAAATGTCAACACGCTGATCCAGATATCATAAATTCGCAAAATTCAGGAAAGTTAACACAATGTCAATGTTGAGAGAAATTACACTGTTCAGAGCCCTCTATTTGCCAGTGGGTTGCACGCTGACGTCAGTTTGTTTTGCATTTTTCCCCGGCAAAATTTTTCATCGATGTTGCCACTTTTTAAACCATCATTCCTATTTTTGTTTTCTCCTCAAATGTGGAAAAACCAAGTAATTCTTCCGGGGATGAAGAAGGTATTTCGTGTGAACTAGCAAATTTTGACCTCCAGTTTTTTGACGAGCCTCCCATCTCGCCGATATTTTAATAGAAACACACAAACATCGTGGCGAGATGACCGAGATCTCGGTAAACATTTTGCACGGGAGGGGCCTTCCAATAATGTAATCATAGGACACAACATTTTTCCATGGTATTACTTTAAGGTGGCTCAAAACAGTTATATTTCCGTGTGACGCCTGGGCTCTAGCGCATCACGCGATCACCCAAGGGTTCGCGAGATAGCGTGCGAGGTTATTTTTAACTTCGAAAACATCCATCCTTCAGGCAATTTCAAAGGAAAACATCCCTTTAAACCGCTGTGCTGGAACGTAAACGAAAATTGTGAAAAATCTACTCTTCAGGTTTTCTTCGTTATTTGTACTTGGCTAGTCTCACCTCCGGATATTTACGGCACTCTTCTTTTACCACTTATGCTCAGTGGCGGATCCAGACTTTCAGCTAAGGGGAGGGCCCGGTTTAGTTTTACTTGCTCTGCCGGCTTTTCTTCCTTCACCATGTCTTTTTTTTTCACCCAAAATAACGCGGGGGGCCAAGCCCCTCCCCTAGATCCACCACTGATGCTGCTAACGACAACAGCGACAAAGAAACACTATTCGCGGACTATTCGCGTTTAGTGTCACCCAACTAGTGGACTAATGCTAATCCTGCATCTCAATTGGCAATGCTACTAGGGGACTATTAGTAATAGTTCTCGCGTAGCGAAATTGGCGCAATCGAGCGTGATGCTTTCTTTCGTTTTATTCCCAAATAAATATTTCTTCAACTTGCATTTGCTAACTTTATTATTGCCTTTTCTGTCCGACTAGCTGGGTGATACTAAAACAAATAGACCCGTTGCCCTTGCGGGCTACGTGTTAATTACTCGCGTGGAATTGCGAGCTTTACTGATCAGCGAACCACCTTTACGCATGCGCAGGCGGCGATCTTGCAAAGTCGAGATTTTAATTTGGGCGTAGAACGCGTGCTAATATATCTTATCCACGAAGCTAATATCTCAAAAACTGATCTGCTGACCCTACTTTTTTAATGCACAAAATATTCAACAGCAAAGGCGGACTGCATGTGCGAAATTGTAAAAAACACTGTGGAGTGGAATTTCTCCAACTTGGAAGTTTTACAATTTATAAACACATGGTATCGAAGGAGACTGTAGATAATGCTGTCCAAGGAATGATCATTTCATTGAACCTAGGGGACAATGACCTCCTCGTTAAATTTTTTCTTGTAGAAAAATGTACTCATACTCACTGTATCAACCCCTGCTGAAATCACAGTTCCTGCAGTCATGAAGACTTCTTCAAGCGTCAACTCTTTTTTAGCCAACAGGTAGGTTAATAATGGAACAGCTATAAATTGCATGGATGAAACAAAATTATTCTGTCAGTGCTTCGTATGACTAGCTATGCTGTATGTGTCTCAAAAGAAGAAGGATCAATAACAGTGCATTGCATTCCCAGGTGATCAGAATATAATTTCTCAGCACAATACCAACACACGATTAACAAAGGCAAGTGACATTAGAATATAAAGTGATATCATCTTAATACATCAACAACTCAGAAGTAGACTGCAAGTAGTCCCTCTTTCGCTTAGTCCATTGTGTGTGACGCAGAAGAAAGCTGCGAGAAAAAAATTGCCGCGTGAACTTCTGGGGGCGAGAAGCATGCGTCTCGCCCCCAGGATTTCGCGTGGCCATTTTTTTCTCGAAATTTTCTTTTGCATCATGCAAGACAGACTAATCGAAAGAGGGACTACTCGTAGTCTACTCAGAAGTGACAGTGATGACAGTGTACTGCAGCATGAGCAATCCAATTCTGTGCTGTGCTGTTAATCCCAGGGGTTTCAGCCGGGCACCAGGCAAATTCACCGGCTGTGAGTATGATTTTACCTGCCTGGTTTGTCCATTTAGAGGAAAGTTTTTCTAACAAAGAAGTACAGTTCTAAAAGTTTTTCCTGCCTGTGAAGACCAGTTGCCCTCTTGCTGAAACATTAATGAAACCCCTGTAATCCCAACTGATCACAGGCTGGAAACATGCATATTCAAGGTTTTTTTTTATATAGGCCAAAATATGAGAGGGTGTGTCAAGACTTATAATCCTAGCTCTCTTAGTTTTGGTAATCCTGATTAAAATTAAGTGTGACTGCAGTTAGTAGTAGAACTAGAGATGATCAAGAAAGCCTAATGAACTCACTTTGATTCTCTTGCAAATCATCTCTTTTGGCCATATCTTCAAGTTCTTTAATTTTCTTATTAATAAAAATCCTCAAGACCTCATCATTACTATCCACTGCTTTGCAAAATTTGTTAAATGAGGGGGTATCCACATAAGGTAACAGGTTTTTCTCCACAAATCCGAATATTAGGATCTGCATGCACTCCACAACATCTTCCACTCCTTGAATGAGCCTCACACCTTCTTCACTGGGTGGGTCATCATACAATCCAATGCGAGCATCAAGAACCAGAGTACCCACACCTAAAATGTTGAAAATAACAGAGTAAAAATTCAAAGTATATAAAAGAAGGTAAGGGGAAGTTTGACACAGAAGGTAAGATGCCAAATCTCACCATATCTCTGCAACTGGATATAAATTCTTTGTACTACAGTGCAGTTTGAAGGATTTGTTCACAACCCTGTCAAGAAGTGATTTGCTGTAATTATTAACCCATTGACTCCTGGAACTTTTTGCCAAAAACACATTTTTTGGACATTTTGGAGATTTTCAGCCAAATTAGCTCCAATCTACTCAAAAAGGCATTTGCAACATGACAGCATGCCTTTCTTTCCACTAGCAACACGTTTTACGACATTTTTGCTTGGGCATGCGCAGAAATCAAACTCTTTCAAAGTACCTAATTTTCTTTCAAAATTAGGCTTTTCGGTTCTTTAATTTTTTTTTCGCCTTTCCTTTTTCTCCTTTTCTTATCTTTTTGCTGCAGTGATTGAGCTTCTACTAGGCTTGCTTCCAGTTCAAAAATTTCTCTGAAAGCATGATTGAGATGGCAATTTTCACCATGGAGTAGTAATAAGTGTAGTTGCAGGAAATTTTGCCGCAAGTTTTTCACTCAAATTTCTGAGCATTTCCATGCATATCTCAGGCTCTATTGAGCCAACCACTCTGATCCAGGTATCATTGGAAAGATCTTTTCCTCCTGCGGACCTTGAGTATAGATGGTGCCAATTTTGGTCAAAGGTCATGACGTCAGAAGTGGAACAAAGGCCAACACTCATCACCGCTGATTACGGCTGGCACAGGAGTCAAGTCATACTCATATCTATAGTGTAATTTTACATCAAGGTGTAAGCAAAGGGTTACTGCCCATCTGACCTGCCTGCTCTTAATTGTACTTACTTTCTGTTGACCATTTCTGTAGCTCTCTTTCCAAGTCAGGAACTTCTCCATCTTGTCCACCAGACCCTTTTAATTTGGCCAGTTGCTTTATAGCATCTTTTGCAACACTGTTGAAGTTGTCAATGTTTTCCTCTAAAGCTTTTGGCCGCATTATTTTAGGAGCCACAGCCTGTCGAATTTTCTTCCACTCTTCACCATTTCTGTGAGGTAAAAGCATTTAAGCAGGTGATGGAATATATTCCTACCGGTGAGTAAAAAAGTTTCATTTTTGCGCTTAATACAGCTTGGCATTTGACTTCAAAGAAAAAAGAAAAAGAAAACTTGATGATAACATCACAGTTTTGACTATTTTGTCATTAATTTAACAATCAAGCCATGAATACAATGTAGGTGAATATAAGTGTATGACAATACACTTTCAATCACAGGTCTCCCAAGCTCCTTGGGGCCATGAAGGTTTAAATATATTACTCTCAGTTGCCTAACATGGTGTAATTAAGTATTAACATGAGTATGTATGGGAATGTAACAATTTTTTTTATAATCGTTTGAAATATGGGAAATAAATTCAATAAGAACGACTTACCTAGACTCTTTTGTGTACAAATTGTGTTTCTGTGAAGTTTTGAGGTTGTTTTAAAGTGATTCCATCGAATTTTAGTTTCAATGTTGTCCTTTCTATATAATTACAACTATAGAGAGGAAAACAGTATCAACTAAAACTGGAATCCTTGTGGCACACAATTCAATGTTCACAGCTCTAAAGACACTTGGGAGACCTGTGGTGCAATTTGATTGGAAAAAGGTGACACAGATTTGACTATACTGTCATGGACTTGGCAAAATAAACATTGAAGTAATCAGCAGGGATTCCTGGTCTGTTGGTTTGAACTTGGAGTTGTCACAGATTCAACCCTACCAGATATTTGACTTCCCAAATCTTACAATCTATGTTTTTTCCTCATGTGTATATCATAGGTCCACCACAGAGGCTACCATCATGTGTTTTTAATTTAACAAATTGACATCAGTTTCTTATGCATCTGTCCTCTTATTGATGATAAATTGGGTCATAACATTGTCAAAGTAGCTGTGGAACCCCGAGCTGCAGGTGAGTGGTTCCATAGTATTCCTGTGAGTGCAGCCTGAAAGATACCTTGACTGCTAAATGTCACATCACCTGAGTTAATTAGTTATGCCATGAGGCATTGTTGTTGTTGTTATGATGTCTGCCATATTGGATGCACCGCATGAGTTTGTTGACAAGTTGAGAATTGTTAAGCGCTTAAGCATATTCTAGGACATCCTGCACATTTGCAAACATGTTGCATGGTTGTCAGAAGTGGGATGTACGTTTACAAGTCACCTTGAAAGAGAGCCAATCTAGAAGCTGTTGACTTTCAATTTATCTCCATCGAAAGCCGGGGGGGGGGGGGGGCACAGTCTCACAAAGCATCAAACAACTATTCTTGAAGGCTTCCTCCTGCCATACTCTGCAGGCTGCAGCCCCCCCAACCCCCCACACCCTGCCTGTAGGCCTATGCTTGCTTTGTATGTAGGCTTACCAGAGCTTACACCACAGTCATTTGAAACCACCATGACCTTTGTTCAAGCAGATTTATTCATTGGACACAATCAAACACAATCCCATTGATTGAATTTGATTGTGTTCGGTTGCTGAACTCAATTGTATAATATTCAATGATTGAGTTTAATTGGGTTCGATTTCTTCGGAAATTGAAACCGAGCTTACACTAACTTTGGTGTTCGATTTAGGTCGATTTAGTTCGATCGAACTCAATCCACGGATTGAGTTCGATTGAGTATGATTTCCGAACGTTCGATTGATTATGTCGAAAGGCAATAAAGTTCAAACATCATTAGTACTCACAATATGACCATTTCGCAGGGTTGCGAATTTCTTTTTCGATGTTCAATTAAGAAATCTAGAGGTGGCCTGTTCGGGTATTTTCCCTCAGCTCGATACACAGTCTCGAAGTCAGCTGGCTCCATGACATGGACCACAGGAACCTTGTCTGTGGCGTTCTGCTTAAATATTGGACCATAGACCTTAAACAGTTTCTCAGGTATCTTGTAGAATTTTTTAAAACCATTACTTTGACGATAAAATTCAACTGCTGTTGCATATCTACCATGGGGTCCTGGTATTTGATCGAAGGGCAGCGGCTCGTCATGATCGACCTCTGATCTTGACTGGACCTCTTCTGCTCGCTGAAATCGCACCTGCACGAAGGAAGAAATGGGACAGAAGAGAGGAAGACGCGTAAACGGTAGCCGTTTGCCAGGAAATTTGGCAGCGAACATTCTGTTAGACTACGAGTAGTCCCCCTTTCGGTTAGTCCGTCGTGCGTGACGCGAAACGAAACGTACTCATAGTCTAGCTAAACTTTGACCACAGGTACCCCAAGCTCAAAATTCGACTCTGCCTACGTGGTGTATGGGACAGCTTGTGTATATAAAGTATTGTATGTGAAAAGTCACCGATCGTGAAAAAATTATGTAAATAACTATCTCATTTGAAATTAAGCTTTCCTACCTCAAATGTGTGGCGTACTTGTCTCTTGTGCCGAGTTTGAAGCCATTCTGACGCCGTTTAGGGAAGTTATTCGAAACCGTTTTCTCTCCTTCTAAGAGAAGGGAAAGCTCTCCTTTCTCTTAGAAGGAGAGACAACTTCCCTAAATGGCGTCATATAATAAAGCCATATAATAAAGCCGACCATATAATATAATAAAGCCGGCCAAGCTTGTTCGGTCAAGATGGCTTGATGTTGGCCTCGTTCTTTTTTTGCGAGTTTATGGACCTCGACTCCGTCTCGGTCCATAAACACGCAAAAAAACAGAACTTGGCCAATATCCAGCCATCTTGACCTCTCACTTGGTCAATAACCCATATGTAATGGCTCCTTTGCAAATCCCGCTGGAGGTGTTGGAGATGCACCTTGATCGGGAGGGCGACATTTTGATCTTGACCCAGAAAACTTAGAAAAGCCTGTCAAAGTTCAAACATGGTTACCATTTAGGGTCCTTCTCGTTCATGAGCTCACGAGAATAGGTAAGAATTAGAAAGTCACTCCTTTTGATGAACATCTACAACAACAACAAGAAGTTAACTACGTCAGTATTTTCAAACCCATAAAACATTGAACACTAAAAAATGTCTGGAATGTTTATTGTGTTATTTACCCTTACGATTATTAAGAGATCCTGTCGAGTCAGTGTACGTGATATTTAGGCTAATTTAGGCTAACCGCAGTGCAATTTCGTCATTTTGTTTTCGTTTAGCATTACCTAATACTCCCCTGGTTTGTTTTGCAAAGTTTCAAATTACTGCAAGCTTAATTTTGCATATGTTGCAGATAAATAATTGTTTTCTTCTAATCGCGTCCCATCACTGGCGGACCAAGCTCACGATGCGTGGAGTTACAGTCGAACCTCCGGTTGCGACCACCACTCCTCTGCAACCACACCACCATATCTGGAACCTCTTGTAAGCGACCGCGACCATTTTTGAGCTAAAAGTTAAAAATTTTCTTTTGTTTTTAACCTCCCGTAAGCGACCACTGACAGATAATTGAGCGGAAATTGGATAATTAAGGTGTTGTAACATTACGTCCGGTTCCTTCTAACGTTTAGACAACATGAAAGAATTAATTTGTAACTATGGTGAGACTTGTTCCGTTCGCCTTATTGGGTAGTTTATCACAAGCGAACCGTGATAATTATCTTTGTGGCTACTAAAAGTCATTACACGGGTTTAGATGGGCACTGGCGCATGGGGTCAGTCTCTGTAGTTATCATATGCTAATGAGTCAAATGGTCTTTATAGCTCCGGTGTTTAGATAATTGCTGATTTCCCATGAAATGATCCCTTCCACCGTCAAAGACAACCCGTGGCATCCAACTCTATACCAGTCGAGAAGGGAGGTATATTAAGTCATAACTGCTGTCTCCTGTCTGCTCTCACTGGATGGCGAGACTGGAGTGACCCCGCCTAGGAGATGGTGTATCGGGATCTTGAGCTGCATCAACAGAGTCCCGCTCTCGGCCGCACCGCCGACATCCGAGGGAATGTAGCGTACTACGTGTGGGCCCGGTTTACCTGTACGAGTTGTCAGGAGGAGGTCAATGTGGACAACCAACCGCCACAAGGACTCTACTCCAAATTTTGTCTGGATTTACTTCCACAGCCTTTTTCATGTCTGGATATGGCCGCAGGGCAGCGGAGGTTTGGAATCAGGGTTTGGTTCCCTTAGACGAACTGCCTTTCCAGTGTCAATAGCTCCATCTACGCGAAGCAGCTAGTCTTAAGGTGTCAGCGACTCGCCTTTCGCCCATTCTCCTTGTCCCTTGAAACAGTCCCGCCGGCTTTAGTAGGTGAACTACACATGAAGGTTGGCTGTCACAAGTTTTTTTGAGACACATGTCATTGGGAGATTTCCTCTTATTTATGTCATTTTTAGGTGATTTTTATTTAGGAGGGCTCCACTGAAAACCGCCTTTGGCGAGTCGGATTCCCTCACTAAATATTATTATTATTATTGTTATTGTTATTGTTATTGTTATTGTTATTGTTATTGTTATTGTTATTGTTATTGTTATTGTTATTGTTATTGTTATTGTTATTGTTATTGTTATTATTATTATTATTATTATTATTATTATTATTATTATTATAGCGTGAGCTCATTACGACTTCTAGCCCCGGCTATGACACCCTTCAAGAACCGTGGAGGTTCAACAGCTACATCGGATAGATCTTCTTCCATCACAGCGCGAGATTCAAATCTTGCTTTGAACCCTGAAAATCTTGCTGATCTATATTGATTTGGGTGCTGTGGAATTTTTTGCTCCAGAGAGCAAGTCTGCATTTTTAGTGGACACCTTTTTACTCAGGCCAAATGCTCTAAACTGCGAGCAAAATGTCGCTCGCGATAACGAGTGCAAAGGTCGATGTTCTCCCAACGTCGCCAAATGCGTCTAAACTGCGATGAAAGAATCGAGATAACCCGTTTTGCGGGAATGGAGTGCCTCAGGCTTAGTGTCCCCAGCGGAAGCCCCATGGGGGCGGACTTAAGGGTTGGCGCGAAGGTTTTTCAAATGTCACGAATCGTAAAAGCATCCTTTGAGATGGCGCACTTCTGCCGGTGTAACGCCTTTTTTTCGAGGGGGGGGGGGGGGGGGGGAGGAGAAGAACAACCTTAATTCTTGGATTAATAATTCTTAATTCTACCCGGCAATGTAGCTGTCACTTGCCATTGTCACAATTGATTTCTCCAGCAATTTCTCTCATTTTTGTTCTACTTTAATACGTATTCATCAACTCTTTTGCATCAAGAAGAGATAGCAATTTGAGTGTCAGAGCATAAAGTTCAAGTGCTAGAAATACAAAATAAAATTTAATTCCGTTTGCATCATAGATCAATCCATATACTTTGCATAAGAATCTTGCCACTCTGTGGTCGAATAAATAAAACAAAAAAGTAAACAAACAAAAATAAATGAATACATTACAAAAACAGATTTTAGTTATAAAGTGAATAAAACTACAAGAAACCTGAAGGATCTCGATTGCATTTAAATATGGACAAACACTGCATCCTCCCTCCCGCTGACTTCCAGCAGCACTCCCCCTCTAGTTTTCTTAGTCCATCACGCGAGATGCAAAAGAATGCGTGACAGAAAAAATTGGGACTTGCGAGGGCGTCACATCACAACTTAGTCTACGGGTAGCCCCTTTTTCGCTTTGTCTGTCGAGCGACACCGTAAATAAACCGCGAGGAAAAAGTGGCCGCATTAATTTTGTTTTCTCGCGGTTTTCTTTCGCGTCACGCACGATGGACTATGTGAAAGAGGGACTACTCGTCGTCTACATCACACTAGCCTCCCGCGTAGATGCTCTTTGGGCTCGTCACGCAATCCTCCTCCCGCACGAGGCGGTAGGTTTCGTGCGAGCTCAAAGAGCGTCTGCGTAGGAGGCTAACATCACACTGGTCGGTCTAAGAAAAGGGAGCCTGCTCGAAATCTAATGTTATGTTCACACTAGACCTAAAAGAGTTTAGTCTGGTCACAAATGAAACATGCTTCACTGCAAATACTGTTCACATTGATCAAGTAGTGCATTGTGCAAATCATGATCGAAACATGTTTATTCTGATTACGATTGGACTACCTCACGAGGTAATTTCGATTGTTAAAATAGCGGCCGAAAGCAGAAAGGAGGCAAGTTGAAAGATAATAAATTGTGGCTAAGACGAAACAAAATGAGAGAACATCTTCATATTATTTTAGTTATTTGAGGAAGCAACATTTTTGTCTGGTAACATCCTCAATGCCACTTCCAAACAAGGTGACAATTTGTCTGTGCACCCTGAAAAAAAAACGAAAAAGTAATTACTGGAAATTAAGAAAAGAAATAAACAATCATTTAATAAGACAGCTTTTCACTTAAAAAGATTGTACACATAGGAAGTGAGTTGGCGAAAAAACGTAAATTTTGTGAAATCCGCAAGCCAGCTCTAGATGGTGGAATTAGCACCACAAAGAAGTAAAAAAATTGTAAATAAAATTTTGCAATGACGAAAAATTGTCAAGATAGCGAAAAATTGCAGTTTTGTAAAATTTGCACCTGAAACGAAAAATCGTGTAAAATTCAAAATTTTTACAATTTTATTTCTCCGTTTTCTCCATTGTTTTAATTTCGATCGAGAAGATGTATCAAACACTCAAGACAGTGTTTGTTCACATTTCCAAATACCTTGAAGTTCACCAAAAATACTCCCTTTACTGCATGCGTCATATTTTCACCTCTCTTCTCAAACTCATTAATAATTCATCAAGTTAAAACAAAGAAAATCACAGCCCTGAAGGAGGTTTGGATACCAGGTCTTAATTAGCATAGATTTTGACGATTTTATTTCTCCGTTTACTTCTTAGTTTTACTTTCGATTGAGAAGATATATCAAACACCTCAAATTTCGTCAAAAATACTCCCCCTGCATGTCATATTTTCAACTCTCTTCTCGGTGTTTCGATATCCTGATGAAACACTGTCTCTCGTGTTTGATATATTACTTCTTGATGCTTGGAAATGTGGTCAAAAACAGTCTTCCTGTTTGATACCGTGTATTATGTCAATGTGAGACATTGCATACCTGAGTGATAAAGATGCCTGTCTGAGAACTTCACCGTCAACATTCCATACACCTACTGGCCTGTCCTTAGAGTTTGGTCGTGCCTGGTAACTACTGAGTAAGGGACTATCAGTACCATGCACAGGACACCCACTCTTGCGATAGGCACTTACATGGCATTCTTTGATGCGGTGTGTTTCAACAAAATCAAGTGCAAACTGCAGAGAAGAAAAGTGAATAACATGATCAAAGATCTGCAAAATTGAGTACTTCACATGGAAACTTGGTAACAGTCAAAGTTATTCACAGGGACTGACCTGAATATGACAAAACAACTCTGATCCATAAATGGCGTGATTATGAACTATTAATGTTTGTAAGCAGAGGCACCTCTAAGAAAGCAAAATTCCTTAAAACAGACAGCAACAAAAACAACTTGGGGAGCAGTGATAGTGCAGTGGTGAGAATGTTAGCGTTCCAACAATCAGCCTGGTTTTGAATCCTGGACCTGGTGTCAAAACAGGGGTTGTTTGATGTTGGTTCCCATCCTTGTTTGAAGGGTATTTGTCTGAATTCTCTGGTTTTCCTCCCTCCAAAGAAACCAACACTTCTAAATTCCAATTCGATCCAGAAAACTGTGGATAAAGAGGTTCTCTATGGGATGTGCCACTGCAAATTCTTGTTTCTCTTTATATATTTTTTATTTGGGTTCTAGGAACATAGGGATTTCAGACATGACTAAAAACTAACCTGGTCTTTAGAATTAAAGTTCCGTTGTATATGTGAGTGCATTTGAAGTCTTGAGCATTCTTTAATGATGACAAGGTCGGTGAAACCATCTCCCAAATGACAGCTGGGTGAAGGACCATCTGGTGATATTTCACATATGTTGGGAAGAGTGTAAAAATTCACTCCGACAACACGAGAGTGAAATGATTTCCAGTCTGTTGATAAAATTATTTATATCAAAAATATTTCATGGTGCATCATAAGGGGTGGACGGGGTCACTTGTCAACATTCAAACCTTGTACGATGACAATGTGCATCAATAGAAACTTTCATTTCACAGCTTGTAAGAATGGAAATTAGAAAAAAAACTAATAAATTAATTTTAATACCTGTACCTTGGTTTTGTTCATTATCGCTACCATCATCTTCTTTATTACACACCTCACACCTAAATTGAAAAATGCCAGTTGAGTAAGAGTTGGTTGTGGTTACACTGTGTCATTGCTGAAAACAGCCATGCCTCTCTCATAGGTTTAAGGTTTAACCCTAACCCTTTACCTCCCCTCCCCATCCCATTGAAGAAACTCCAGTTGAGCATCAAACTATCAA
This sequence comes from Orbicella faveolata, assembly GCF_042242905.1. Taxonomy (NCBI): domain Eukaryota; kingdom Metazoa; phylum Cnidaria; class Anthozoa; order Scleractinia; family Merulinidae; genus Orbicella; species Orbicella faveolata. The sequence continues at coordinate 12,075,510 of NW_028301569.1, read as the reverse complement.
ACTTTTAAAGTCCCCTTCCCAGGAGAATTTCAATGATCCTTGGTTAGCTGTGGATATTCTCTGGAAGTGAACATTAAACATGAATGTACTTACCCTATTCTACACCTAGTGTTATCTCTTGGATGGTGTTCAGGAAAAGAACTTGGTAGATAACTCACTTCCACATCATATGACCTACATGAATAAAAAGCACAAAAACTATTGTTTAAAACCTATGTAACATACCGGTCCAAAATACAGCACCGTATTTTAAGAGGCAGAGTAATGTCACTTGTCTAAAAACAGATCGACCATCCTGACAGAAAAATCCGCTAGCCCTGGGCTATTGCACAGGGATGAGGACTTTACTCTTACACCATGCTTTAACTAAGTAGTCTGCTGACGAAAAAGGGCTGCCCTTCAACAACACTACTAATATATTTACAATAATTATTATCATAATAGGTTAGGGGGCACATTTCCCTAGGTTGAACACACAGCATACCTCAATTTCCACAGCCTTCGGGCAGCACCCCATTTGTACCTCTTGGGACCCATCCAGCGATGTTGCTCACTTGTCTTCAGGACATCGCCCAAGAATCCATAGGCCAATGAAAAAGTGAATCTGATGTGTTTGTTGTCACTCCACAGAGAACAAATGTCAAGTGATATGGTATTACCTGTTGCAAATAATTATGTATTGTTGTTCAGAACTTTTCTAAATGTTTCACAGTTTGGAAAACATTGCTACTGTAGTATAGCAGTGCCTTTAGAGAGACTCTAGTGTTAGTGCAACTCTTGAGAACGCAATTATTACATTCTTGAGGAGTTGCACTAACACTGGAAACCCGTTGAATAAGAATGGCAAGGGATCTACCAAACATATCTACAGAGAAAACCACAAAGTATTAAGTGACATATACTAATTTGAAAAATTAATGGATTTACACCTTCAATCAGCACATCCACATAATTATATTCCACCCCAAGGACAAAAATTATAAAAACAAAAGTACAAGTTATTCCACTACAGTGTATGTATTAAACAAGCTATATTCTGTGATAAGGACAACACTTTGTGACTACAATTATAAATACATCTACAAGAAGTATAGAAATTTAAAATGATAAAATATGTACCGAAAATGATGTGCATAGCCGATGTTACAGGATCGTTTACACCTTGAGCTGAATAAACAATCACCTCTGTAGAACCTACATGTACAAATAAGAATGATAGAACATGCACATGTAGTTTAACACTGACTTCATATGATAAACAGTAATGTGCTCTTGTCATTATCTGACTGTCAAATTCACAGCACCAGAGACTAACAAACTTCCTCAGACTCAAAAATACTGATTCAATGTTTTAAGGGAAAAAGATCTGATGTAAACACAAAAAGAGTATTATTGTACAACAGTACATTGTAATAACCATTCAATTGATCTACTCAAGTGAAGGTACTTTTTTAAAAAACGTTGTAAAAGTCATAATACTGGACCTTACTCCAGCTGTAGGTGGAAGCAGTTTCTAGTTATATATGATACAGGGTTCTCAATATCATGACATTTTCATTAACAATTGCATTTTCAATACACAGGTAAAACAAGGATGCAGATGGCCAAACAGGTCTTTTTCATTTTGTTTTATGGCACAGCCATTCACATTTATACTATAATAAAAGTAAAACTTGCAATACTAACTAGTGACACCCTTCACAGGCTGTATTACAAGTTGCACATTCAACTAATAACATTTTAAAATATTAAATTACAATATTTAGCAATGAAGCCCCATCAGCCTTAGCTGGTTTTCATGCAGGGCCTCTATCCTGGTCAAACTGGAATTTGGAGATGTTGGTTTTCGTAGAGGGAGGAAAACCGGAGAATCAGGAGGAAAACTCTTGGAGCAAGGCGAGAACCAACAACAAGCTCAACCCACATATGGCACTGGGTCAGAATCAAACCAGGGCCACATTGGTGGCAAGCGATCGCTCTCACCACTACGCCATCCCTGCTCCTACTCAGTGTTTGGATGAAACCAAACAAAAACGAGATGCACTGTATTATAAGACTCTGCTACCTAAATCAACTGAAGATAGCAAATGACGCACCAGCAGGAATGATACCAACTCGTATGTTAAGTGGAAGGGCATTGAATTTCTCAGGTAATGTGCCATCAACCAAATCAATTCCAACATTCCCATGCAACTTCTCTAATAATCCATTCACAACTTCATGCACAATGCCGTCACCACCAACACACACTACCCTGGAGAATAAAAATAACATCAATAAACAACCAATTAATATCAATAAATCAAATAATAATACCGGTAGTTGTTAACATATTGTGGCAAATTTTTGTTGACAAATAAAATTACGCATTCCCATTTACTTTATTACTTGACCAGTGATTCAAAAGCTTTAAAGTGATACTGTGACTTCCTGATGTCAGAAAAGTGCACTTCTGTTTCTGTCACACATGCCATATTACTTTCAGTTTGTCAAATAGAAGTTTTCATTTTAGTAATTATAGATTTTTCAATTGTAGCGCTTCCTTGTCTTAAGAATGATTTACATTTTATTACAGGTAGAAAGATTTGATGTTAAATTTATTATCATAAGATTGAAAAGAATTTATTTTCACATGTTATAGTTATTTATGATATTACTGTCAAAGGAGGTAATAACAGTATAATGTCAATTTAATAGGGTATACTTATTTAAGTCTGTTTCTTACCCATCGTAAGTTGAAAGCTCTGCCGTTCGGAAGTACTCCCAAGCATGCCCTGCCCATTGTGTCACTAAAGAAGTTTATAATATGCTCTGTGTTTACTGTGATTTGGAATATTCTTTATACATTACACACACATTTAAAACTTCATCATTTAATTATTAAACACAACTTGATAATTGAAAAGTCAAGTAATAGTTGGTAAGAATAGAAAGCAATAAAATTCAGTAATTTGATTTGAAACCATGATAAATAAATAAATAATTAAATCAATCAATCAATCAATCAATCAATCAATCAATCAAGCACTTTATTTAAGTGTCAAAGTCTTGAGGACACTGAAATGAGTTACCAAATATGGTTAATTAAACAGAAACTTCTTAAAAATCCCAACTGGCAGGAGACTGACCAGTTGGCTATTTACAAAGTGTGGATGAGTTGAATCTGGGACCATCAAAGACAAATCCATCCAGTGGCAGGGAAGAGGATTTCAACCTGGGACTTCCGCATTGCAAATCCATTGCCCTAACCACTAGGCCATGCTGCCTCCACATCTATTCAATTTGGCCAAAAATGTCTGCCCAACTAAAATCATGGTCCACTAAGACTAAGGGTCAGTTACAATGCTTATGCTTAATTTATTTTATTCCAGTATTTTTCAGGCTTAACAATCAGTGACCTGTGATGAAAGCTATTGTAGCTTTCCTACTGCAGCTTGAAACAGACCTTTACACTTTTTGAAGTTTCAATTTTGGCAACCCAATCACCTACATGGAACTGAACCTTGCATTTTGAATTTGCTATTAATGCATCTTGAATGAGAGTGAGAGTGAGAGGCCTGCTGAGTATAATGACCCTGTACCTCAAACTCTTCATGTGGTAACAGTTACACTGTTGTGATGGCTTTATGTAAGGTTATTTTTAGTTAGTAAACATTTTAAGGTTACAGTATACCTTCAGATCGGCAATTTTCTTCAAATTTGGATTTTTGGTTCAAAGTAATGGTCGAAGAGTTATCTCTAATTTCTGAAAACAAAATTGAAAAAAACTCAATATTGGCGGAGAAATGGAGGTTTTACGTTACGGCCGGAAGTAAAAGTTCCCTCTTGATTGACAGCCCTATAATGTGTGCCCAATCAACCGAGACCACTTTCGCGGAAATATATGGATACCACGAATTGGCTGGCTACTCAGATCCAAGCATTTTTCGTATTAGATGTAATTCTATTAAGTTATAAGTAAACATGGACCACGGAAAACTCTGTTTACCAGTTCGAAAAAGCGAAGAACGAATGAAAACACATCAATGAGTGAAGAAGCGAAAGTTGGCCTCGCGGATGAAGCTATAGCTATCATATCAAGTGGGCAAAAAGATCGAGTCAAGAGTAGAGAAAGATTCTGTAAAAGTTTGGGAACTCGACAGCTATAACAACGACATGTACATTGACTCTTTTGTTGAGTCCGATACCGATGAATCGCCCAACTTATTGAGATCCATTGGAATATTATCCATGCACATTTGCTCCGCCGCGCTTTCTTTTGTTCAGTTTGTTCTCGTTGCCCAGCCACTCTAGCGTTCGTATCCTTTTTCGTCTTCCCCATTTTGCCAGACCAGCTTCAAGAAAAACCGAGCTACAGAAAAAGTATCTCTCCGCCTTGAGCGCATTGTGAAACACAAGGGTTTTTTCGAGATTCACGCGTAAATTTCACCGCGAGTTAATTTAGTAAATTTTCCAAGCGCTGATTGGCTCAGTGATCTGAGAACCCAGTTTAAGGCGTTTGTGGGCGGAGTTTGTTTGCGAAGCAAGAGATTTTTCTTAGCGCTGTTTTCTCGAATAAATTTTTTCGCTTGAAGCAGACACTTTAAAGAGTTACAACTCAAAGGGGATTTGTTTGATTGCCCTCAAATTTGGACAGTAGCTAGATTAACATATAAAAAACAAAAACGTGTCTGCGAATTGTTTATTTCGAAATATTTTTTCTCTGAGAGCAATTTTTGTACGATCACTTCACATTTTTTAAATCCTATTTTGAAAATGTTCAGTAACTTTTTACTGCAATTGAATGTGGCAAAACGCAGACACGCTTTTTTAGCGCTTTTTGTCCTGAAACCGAGGAAAAAAATAAATTGGCGAAAAAGAAAATTCGCTTTGACTTGTAGCTTCCAAAAGGTGATTAGGATGCTCGCATTTAGTGGCCATGAAAAAATCGGCACTTCATTTTATTTCGAAATTTTTGGTATGGTTTGATAGCCAGCTCTATAAGCTTTAATTTGATATAGGGGTTTAGGTATCTACAGCTTAAACCGGACGCGCTACATCGCTTGGACGTGAGACACCCCTGAAGGTATACGGTAACCTTAAAGTTACAATTACAATATTTTATTTACAAATTACAGTAACTATATGTACTGTATTAGTATTCACAATTCAAAATGGTATGATTACTTTGCTTTGAAAATTATAATTTATCATTTTAAATTAATGAAAACATTTAATATATAGTTTACTGTATTTAAGTTATAATAAGTTCAATATTATTAAACACAACAGATAGAATTAATTTTTGAATACCACATACTATGATTGTGTGAGGCATAGTGGCCTCATGGTTAGAGTGCTCATCTCTGGATTGAGTGGTCCAGGTTCAAGCCCTGGCCAGGAACATTTTGTTGTGTTCTTGGACAAGACACTTTACTCTCACAGTGCCTCTCTCCACCCAGGTGTATATTAAATGGGTACCAGCAAACTTACTGCTGAGGGTAACCCAGCAATGGACTAACATCCCATCCAGGGGGAGTAAAAAATTAATACTCTTAGTCAGTTCATGCTACAGAAACTGGGATAAGCTAAGGCCTGATGGGTAACTTGGCTCGTATGCAGACTTTACCTTTGTATAAGATTATATAGTAATTTCACTAATGTCAGAAATTTTACAGAATTTGCATCTTTCATTTTCACGAAATTAATCTCTCAGAAAAATAAGTAACAATAAGGTTGTAGATGCTAAGCCAGGCTTCTTATTGAGATTCGGTGAAACAGACACATTATTACATGTACATGTATGTATTTCAGTTTCTATAACCTGAAATGTCTAAGTCTTGCTAGATGTGATGATAGTCCATCAGAGCTCACCTTAAAACCTCCCAAAGTTAGCTGTTCCTCTTCCCCCACCAAAATAAGTCTCCCGGACATTATTTAAGATTTTATTGCAGGACAAAGTGTTGTCCTGAGTTTTCTGACCATTAATTCTTTTAAATAATAACTTCAAGCATCAGATTTACATTTTATGTCAGTAAGACATGTTTTGGTGCATTCATACCATGGCTATAGTTCACTTAAAATTATGAGCTTTCTTATCTACTCACTCATGATATCTGCTCTGATACCAGCCTTCTCAAACAGTGGTGCAACATGTTTCAAGTACACTAGCCGAGCCTGGCCCTTCTTGCTTCTTGGGTTGATTACAATTTTTAATTTACGAGGCCTGCCTTGAATGCCTAAAACAAATAAAATAAATTCAGAATGAATTAGAAACTGCAAGTGAGAGTACTGATCTACCTGTGATAAAACATCAAAACATTTCAGTATTAAAGTAGGCAACAATCAAATTCATACTAAACTATGCACATTATGGAAATAGTCTGATTTCAAAAAGGCTGTGAGACTTTGTTATTCAACCTAATTATTTACAAGTGACATTAAATTTTGATGTTAAATACACTAGTGCAAACAAGAGATCAGCTCACTTGTCCTGCAACAAGTAAGGAACATTGCTTGCTTACACATAATGCCCTTAATTGTTTAAAATATACAAATTGAAAGGAAAAATACATGCCTGGACTAGAATTTTTCTTAAAATAATTTCAACTCCTTCACTTTCATACATGTACATTCAGAGCTGTACCTACTGCTAAAGATAAAGGCAAGAATGAACATTCCGGTAAATGACATCCTTTTAAGACAGTTTCTTTACTAACCCTGTATAATGTCATTAATTTTTGAGATCCACACCTCACAGAGATTTTCATCATCACTCTCGAATGTTATCCTTGCTTCACTCAGCTTCCTGTTTTCAGCTTTGCTGAATGTAAACAGAGTGAAACCAACAAGCCGCCCTTCTTTGGATGGGTCTCTTGGCAAGCGTCGTTTTGCTATCCATGCACCAATGATGTCAGGCAGTTTCAGTGATCTTGTTGATATGTTGTAAACTTGGCTGTTTGAACCTGAGTTCAAAACGTGTTACAAACATGGTTCAACTCAAAAAATAATCATTTAATTTTCTTAGGAAAAATTGATCCCTCCTTGAAGTACATGTAACCTCCCATCCAAATTAAAAATAGTTGTCCCTTTTGAATGAGTAATAGTTTTTGGTCAAAATCTAGTTTAGAGGTTGACAATAATATTCTGCATTAAACATAAATAATAATATACCGATAACATAATAATGTAAATTCATGACATGTGTTGTATGTTTTTTCCTTTGAAGTATATATGAAATAATTCATATTTGAACTGCGGTAGTAGATGAAAGTGAAGTATGATCATCGCAGTAAATTTTCCAATTTAAGCAACTGGAAAGAAGAAGCCTGAAAAAAATCAGGGCTTCAACGGGATTCGAATCCGTGACCTCCGCGATACCGGTGCGATGCTCTACCAACTGAGCTATGAAGGCACACATTGGGAGCGAGGTCAATTAATTGAGTTCATATCTTCCCGTGAGTGAAATGATGTGAAGTATATATGAAATAATTCATATTTGAACTACTTCACTTTCATCTACTACTGCAGTTCAAATATGAATTATTTCATATATACTTCACATCATTCACTCACGGGAAGATATGAACTCAATTAATTGACCTCGCTCCCAATGTGTGCCTTCATAGCTCAGTTGGTAGAGCATTGCACCGGTATCGCGGAGGTCACGGATTCGAATCCCGTTGAAGTCCTGATTTTTTTCAGGCTTCTTCTTTCCAGTTGCTTAAATTGGAAAATTTACTGCGATGATCATACTTCACTTTCATCTACTACTGCAGTTCAAATATGAATTATTTCATATATACTTCACATCATTTCACTCACGGGAAGATATGAACTCAATTAATTGACCTCGCTCCCAATGTGTGCCTTCATAGCTCAGTTGGTAGAGCATCGCACCGGTATCGCGGAGGTCACGGATTCGAATCCCGTTGAAGCCCTGATTTTTTTCAGGCTTCTTCTTTCCAGTTGCTTAAATTGGAAAATTTACTGCGATGATCATACTTCACTTTCATGTTTTTTCCTTTATTAAGTGCCTTTTCCCATAAATATTAAACCCACTGGAACAGCTGTTTTCTGTATTTTAAGCTTATCTTGTTTTCATAGTGCATGCAGTCAATAAAGAAGTCTCCCTGACAGGAGCACTTCTGATCTGTTCAAACCATTGTTTCACCGTTGCAACTACAGAAAACAAGATGGAAATTATAAGATTACACCTTAAGGGATCGTACCGCTAACTTAAAAGTTTACAATTCCCTTATTACTTAACTTCAATTTTTGCGTTGTCTTACTTACTAAACAACGATTTGAACCAATTCGGCGACCTTTTCACAAATAAGCCAAGGTGTTAAGCATGCTTAGTGTATACCTGTATTTAACTCGCCTTGTAGTGTCCAAACGATTTCACTCCTGTCGAGAAAGACATCGTATGTTTTCCCTTGAACCTTAAAAACCCCTTTCAATTCTTCACCTCGTTTATCCACGCCTCTTTCACTCATTTCATCACTGTTGAGGTTCGAGACATTCCTAGTTGTATAGCAAGAATGACAGAAGGAGTTTTCGGTTCTAGAAACGTGGTCGATTCACTTATCAAGTTACGCTGAAGTCGCGATTTACATCAAAGTTTGATTTGAATCGCCAGGATGTAAACATGGCGGTCTGATGTGACTTTGGTGCATTATGGGATATATTTCATTATAGGGGTGGGGAGGCTGAGATTTAAAAAAAAAAAAAAACCGAATCACCATCATAATTTTATAAATTACTTCCACACACAGAGAAATGAATTTTAGAGATTTTATTCTTGATACACAGAGGAGATAACGAAGGAAAATTATAACTAAGACGAAATATAAATGCATCGACGACTCGCTTCACCCTGGCCGGGACTCTCGATTACTGTCCGTGGAGTGGAAGGACTTCACCTGGAACAAAACAAATTGGATAAATAGGCATGACGTAAACTTGAAAGTGTAGGGAACTAATTGAGTAGCTGTCGTCCAACATGCTTCGTTCTGCTTTTCGTGGAAAACAACCTGCTGATTCTTCTGCTAAAGACGAAAAACATGGGAAAAGTGCGCACGGAAAATCACACTTTTTCTTTCACCGCGATGGGGAAGGCCACGCTGGGGATGCTAACAAGAATGATCATGAAAATTCAAACGCATTGAGCGAAGAAAGCGTTGGTTACAGTACAGTCGACGGGGAATTAACCGTAGATTTTCATCACGAATTTCTGGAATCCGCCCAAAGTAGCAGCTCTGATAAAGAAAGTGTCAATGGAGAAGAAAGCATGTCAAAGTCTTTGTCGCCGGAGAATGGCGCGAAGCCAGATCATGATCAAAAGATTAAAGCGAAGAGAGGCAGTTTTTCGAGCTCTGAAAGACAGATTTATGAAATGCAGCTTGCTCAGCTTCAAGAACAACTTGTTAACATAATGATAGACAACCAAGAAATGAGTAAGTTTTAACCATCCGGGTCCCAGGAGGGGCTGTGAGGAAGGCGTTATGGGGAGGTGGGAGGGTTTTATTTGGAATTTCTGGGTAAACGCACTCTGCTTGCCCAAGTTGTTACATTTTTTGGAAAAATGTTAAATGCAGAAAACCCTGCCACTTGAGTTAAATTCATTCATGTTCATTTCTCGTTCTTTAAAAATATGTGTGCAATGCAAATGGATTGAGAGCAACAGTGGCAGGGTATTATGCAGTTGCTCCCAAATTTTGCGTAGTTCTACTTGAATGGTTAATTTATTTGTATTTTTATTCCAATTTTTTTTTTTTTTATTAGCTTGGAAAGTATTTCTGATATAAACCAATTTACTGGCATTTAAAGGTCTGCACACACAAGGGGATTAGTCCCTGTAACTAGTCCCCTGAAGACTTTACATAAAGGGATTGGTTGCAGGGTCCTGTCCCATGAACAGTTCACACAAAGCATTTTGAGGACCAAGTCAGAGGGACTTGTCCCAAAAATTCAAACCAGTTTGAATTTGTGGGACTAGTCGCAAGGACCAAATTTTAGTCCCTGCGACTAGATTTTGTGGCAAAATGGCTAGTTCACATGCTGGGACTTGTCCCTGTGACTTGTTGCGACTAGTCCCCTCGTGTGTGCAGACCTTAAACATTTTCAGTGAAGTCAAGCTTGAAAAAGACCAAAGGTCAAAAGAGATTAAATATTACTTATTAACCTAGTGTGAGGTCTTTACAGGAAAATCTTAAACTGAGTGATAGCGAGGTCATTATGGCAAGGCCGAGGTTTGAGATTTTCTTGTAAAGACCAAATGTTTGAGGTTATTAAATTGTTTATTATATGGCCTCTTGCCTTGTTTTTGCATGCCTGTAAAGGCCGACGGGCATTACGTGAGAATAATGTCCTAGAATTAGCCAATCAGAGCATGGCTGATATCTGCTGTAAACAGAAGCCATGTAACAAACAAGGATATTGCTGATATTGGGTGCAAGACCAACAGACACAAATCATCAGTGTACACCAATCTCTAGGGTTGATATTTGCACATTTTTAGGTGTGAAGCTGGAAAAGCTGAAGGCCGTTGATGTCGATAAACTTCAAAAAGAACTCCATGAGGAAAAGGCAAGAAATCATGAACTAAAAGAAAAGCTAAAACATAAGCAGAAGTCGTCAAGCTCAAAGCTTCAAAGGTATATCAGTTTAACTATTAACAATAATTGTTATTAATAAATCATTAACTTGTTATATATTAAGTCCAGAAAAGGATCATCATCTAACTTACCACACTTAAATGTTCAATGTCAGTATTAAGTAATTGATAAACAATTGAAAACTGGACATTTTCGGATCAGGGCTTGACACTAACAGTAGCCAACTAGCCACAGACTAGTAGAAATTTAGTTTTGGCTAGTAGGTTGTTGATTTCCACAAGCCACTTTGGCTAGTCAACAAAATGAAATTGGCTGAACTAGTTTCTGTCTCCTTCAAGGAAGACAAACACAAAATTTACACTTTTCTCAGAAACTATATGTAGGTGAGAATTTCACTGTGGACATATCATGGTACCGGGCATGTGCTGTTCAGCACATACATGTATACAAATTTAAATTTGTTTACTTTTCACTGGGTGGTACGTAAACAGGGAACTGAAAATGTTACTTTTGTTGAGGGAAACATTTGACAAACAAGACAGCATTTTCTGAAAGCACACATCAATGCTCTTTTTTGTTATGAAATTTTTTTCATGTGCAAAATAATGCAGAACTGTAAAGGGATAACATTTCATTTAGTGTAACAATACATGGGTGATTTGTTGTTGTATGCATACTTACAAACTTACCACTACAGAAATAATTTGATGAGAAAGGTTTATGTCCTTCAACATTTAAACCAGCCATTTTTAGCATTTGAATTTTGCCAACAACATTTTATAGTATTGTTCAAATAGTTGTTTTGGTTTTGAAACATTTCTACGGTGCCTGTCTGTAAAGAAGTCTCGACAGTTTTTACAGTGACATCCTGGGGGTCTTGATATTTTTCCAAGAAGTCTCAGAAAAAAACAGAGTCCTGAAAGTCTTTTCGGGAATAAGTAAGTATCGAATAAGTAAGTATCGGGAACATAACATATTATGTCACTGTTGACATATAATACCGCCACTGTGTTTTTGTTATTTTTGAAGTTATTGTACGATAGAGTCAGTTTACTAAATTCAAAGACATGTTTAAGTAACAATGCCAAGGAAATAAATTTTGTATTACAGTGGAACCCCGTTAATATGACCACCTTCGGGCCATGGAAAATTGGTCATATTAATGGGGTGGTCATATTAAAAGGGTTCTTTAAATAGGAAAATTACTGACTGAGCGTTTTTTTTGGGCCAGAATAAAGTGGCTGCAATAACGAGGTGGTCGTATTAATGGGGTGGTCGTAAGGCAGGGTTTCATTGTACTCAAAAACGCGAAGTTAAAGTGATTCAAAATACAATTTTTTTTGCAAAATCACTGAATTTAAGTGTTGTGAAATATGCGCACCCCCAAATTGCGAAATAAATGTGTTGCAAACATTTCATGCAATAAGGTAGCCAACCACAATGCTTGGCTAGTAAAAGAAGGTTTTGGCTAGTAACGTCTAAGTTATCACTAGCCACTAGGCTAGTAAGTTGAAAAGTTAGTGTCGAGCCCTGCAAATGATACTTGAAAATAACCTTAAAACATAATGTCTACATGTACATGTACTATGTTGAAGCCTATAAAGATTCACTAAAAACATAAACATTGCAGCAAATCAAGAGAAGTCTTGCTAAATGACATGAGTTAATTTGCTGTGAGAATGCCAGAACAAAGCTACTGGTGGATTGTAAACCCTGGTGAAAATCTTTCAAGGACCCTCAGATCATATGTACTAAAGGCATCCGTGGTTGAGTCTGGATTGATGCCTTCAATCGATCCTTGATTGACAATCCATTGACTTCTCACCTGACACTCGATCGACATCTAAATTGATACTCGGTCAACATCTAGATTGATACTTGGTCAACATCTTGATAGATACTTGATTGGCTCTTGATTGGCTCTTCTTTGGTTGGCACTAGATCAACACTCAATCAACATCTCGATTGATATCAATCAATACTCGATTGACAACTGGTCAGTCGATAGTTGGCAGAGTGTCGACCAACCCATTTGTATTGATCAGCACTTGATGGCGTGTCTGATTGACTGTCGACCAAGATGTTGATTGAGTGTTGACAAGTATTGATGGTCTTGATCTTGATTGAGATGTTGATCCACGGTATTGATCAACACTTGACTGCAGATGCCTTTAGTATGTACTCTACATGATCCAGATCCTCAAGGTTCCTTGAGGAGATAAATAATAAACTTGGAAATAATGTTAGTTTATAGTAATGCCTCTTCACCTGTCTCGGCTTTATATGCATTCTGTTATATCTAACATCAATTTTTAAGAAAAAATGCAAGTAGAATGGACCCTAGACATGGTATGGTAGCAGACAGTTCAGATAGAGGGAGGGATGACTGGGTAGATCTTGGAAGAGATCAGGAAGAGTTACATTCATCACCAGCTTCATCACATGACACAAATGGTAATTACAATGGACCGGGAGCTTACACTCCAGAACACGAGGAAAGCTCTACTGACGTCCTGGATGGGTCTCATTCTGGACAAACAGAAGAACAGGCACCTTCTAGATCTGGTAAATAACAATTCAGAACTGCACATTGGAACAATAGATTACAGTAGACAATGCGTGCTTGAGCTCTGAAAGTGATGCAGAATCAAAATTTGATCAATCATGTAATGCCATAAATGTTAATGAAAGGTAATCAAAGTGATCTTACATTAACGAGCAGAATACCTACCAACCTCCCTCATTCCTGAGTACCCTAGATATATTAATACCAAATTTCCCTGTCTCCTGTAGTCCTGAGTTCTGGCCCTCTCTTTGTCATGCAATGTTATGCTATTGGGCTAGAGAGACAGAGAGAGAGAGAGAGAACCAGAACTGGACTACCTACAGACCCAGGTCTTCTGGTCATCTATGAAGGAATATGTTTGAAGTGTATGTAGTTCCCACTACTTGTGGCTCAATTTAGGTGATTTCACACTTGCTTACGGTTTATGGAAAATTACAGAATCTTAAATATGTAATAAATAACTTTGTAATAATATGTAATTAAATAACGTTTTAAAGGTGGTGAAGAAGAAAGTAACAGAGTACAGAGAGTCAAAACAAAGCTGGAAATGTGGAAAGTGCAAGCAGTAGATATGGTTTGTGGAAAATACTTCCGTCAAGTTTATCCTTCTTTCCCTCCCTCCTTCCCTTCCTTTCAATTCCTTCCCTTCATTCCTTCCTTCCTTCCTTCCATCTGTCGGTCTGTCAGGCTGTTTGTATTTTGGTCAGGCATCAGACTATCAGTCCATCAGTCCATTTGTCCATTCTTCCTTCCTTCTTTACCAACTTAACCTAATTTCTCCCCCTGTTCCCTACTCTGTACTTCCATTTATAACATCCTTCTTCAATGCTTCCTCTCTCCCTCCCTTTATTCCACCTTCGTCTCTCATAACCTAGCTTCCTTCCTTGATTTCTTCCACACATGATGTTCCTTGTTTCCCTTCTTCCCTCTATCTGTGTTTTTCTCTCATCTCCACCTCTTTTTCCTGTGATAAATATTACACTTCACTTACAAACTTAACTTTTTTAAATATTTTTTAAGCTTGTGGACAGACTGTGGGACTTTGTTAATGATGAGCCTGAAGCTACTGAGGAGGAGGATGGAGAAGGAGAACCTTTGGCTGTGAAAACGTAAGTTAGTATAAATAAACTGTAAATATCAACCCGAGGATATTTCCATCAAACTCACATTTATTTTTAGTGCTAACTAATAAACAACAAAGTATTGTCCAAGAATTAAAATAATTAATAGGAATAAATCTTAGAGGTAAAATTTAGTGAATAATCTGGCCCTTATTTGCAATATAACTACTAACAGTTTAACTGTTAACATTATTTTGACTAACTAAATAATAATTATTATAATTGTAACTTTTGACCCTAATCCTTGGGAACGTTTTGTTCAAAAAATTATTTTAAAACAATTTCCATCAAAATAATGTTGATAGCTTATCCATTAGCTGATCCCTCTGATACATGTAGCTTACATTTCCTTTTTTGCAGGTTGAAGGAAAACATCAACCGATTCAGTAAGTGGCCCCTTAAAAGCATTATTTACATCCTATTTAAAGACTACTACGTAACAACTTCTTCTCTTTCTCTGTAGGTGCAGGCATTAAGCCAATAACTGGTTTTATCAAGTCTGTTCGAAGGGTTTTCACCTGGTACAATCCAACAGCATCTTTCTTGATATTTTTGGTTAGTCATTTACAATGTTTATTGCTATGAGGAACATTTTCAGTACAGTACTTGAATACTTGCTCTTCTCTTAAGGAGCTTTGTTATGGAAGGTACATCTTGACAAATTCTGCCGAAGTTTTCAAGTTTTTCAATTTTAATCTGTCTCAATCTTGTTCCTTTATGCTTTAATATGATTTTTTTGGGTTGTCTTTCATAAATGTATAATTTCAGGTTATTTCTTGATTTGAAGGTATTTTGTGCATGCCCAATTGCTCACAGATAGCATGAGGTAGTTTCTTTAACAGTGATTAATGTAAGTAAACATTTTTGTCTATTTTGTAGGTGTACATGTACTGTGCTTGGCATGGCTATCTATTATTTTTGATTCTTATCGTCATGATTTGGAAGCTGTTTATGAATTATCTTCATGCAAAGTAAGTGTCATGTTTGCCATATCAATATTCTAACATGACTCTGAGGCTTTCAGGACAAACTTGTATATTTGGTGGTGTTTTCTTTGTATCCAAGTCCCTTTTGGGAATTGAGGGACAAGAGAAACTTAAAAGAAGTTGCAAATTTTTGTCCTGAAAGCCTCGGAGCCATGTTAGAACATTTTAATAATAAATATATCAAACATGGTCTGTTAGGTACTTAATTTGTATGACCATGCCATGTGCATGGGTGGATGGATTAATGGGTAGGTGGATAGAATAATCGCTGGACAAAAATCCTAAGATTGCACTATCATGGGCACCTGAAGGCAAGTGCAGAAGGAGATGACCTAGGGAGACTTGAGGGAGAAGCATATTTTATTTAAATAAAGAGAGACCTGTACCATAGATATTAGATCTTTTGGTATGTAGGGAGGCAGAGGTATTGCACCCAGAGACAGGTTGAGTGCTTGAGTGAGTGAGTGAGAACTTTATTAAAGTGTCAAAAACTTTATAGCCTGGAAATAATACACCATACTAACTAGGGGACACTGCTAAAAAAAACTATACTAATACTAATATTAATACAAATTTAAAAATAAATGACTTGAAGGGCATTATGTGCAGCATAGGACGCAGCCCTTACAGCCGGTGTCCATTAAGCGAGTTATATCCCTTTTGCGAATATAGTTTGTAAAAGCCTGCAGTGTCTTAGCTGATCTGTCAGCCATAGACAGTTTGTCTTGGAGGAGGAAGTTAAATGGTCTTACATTCTCCATAAGGAGTGAAGGAATCAGTGATGACAAAAAGTGATTTGCATTGGCAGCCAGTGGGGGGGGGGGGGGGGGGGGGTGGTGATAGATAGTTAGGTAGTTATATAGGTTAGTGTCCATTCATTTAGTCAATGGATGGACTTTAAGAACAATTTAATAGAACTGCTTGATTGAGTTAGCTTCCTCATTGAAATTATTCAACTAAGACGTTTTTTTCTCATTTTCCTTGTTTTGCTTTCTTCTTCAGAGGCATAGCAAAGCAGCTGGGATTTATAGAAAAAACAAAAGAAGAGGTACACGTTTTCAACAAGTGTCACAAATTATATATTTAATATAAGTGTAAATACAAAGTTAATAGTGAGAACTGAAAATAATGTTAAAACCTGTATTTTCATAGCTAATTCTGTGAATGTATGTGCAATTAGGGATTTACACTAGGCAAGATATTTATGCAAGCCTTGAAGCCCTGGCCAAACAAATGCAACATTTTAATGCAACATATCGCAAAATTGTTGGCCCAGCATTTGCAATCCCTGGCCAAACGATCACAACATTTCAATGCAACAAATTGCAACATTGTTGGCGCAACATGTTGCGCACGTTAGGCCACCCTGTTGTGATGTGTTGTGACATCTGTCAGTCAGTCAGTCAGTCAGTCCATCTGTCTGTCTGTCCTTCCGTCCCTCCATCCGTCAGTCAGTCAGTAAGTCCATCAGTCAGTCTGTCCGTCAGTCAGTCAGTTAGTACAACTGTCTAAACAATATAAGGTAATTCAAGAGGAATTAACTGAAGATCACATCAAATATTTTTTTCTATCCTCTCGATTTTGCTAGTACCAAATTACTTTCTTGGTGCCCAACTTTTATTTCCTTAACAGACAAATACTACCGAGGATCATAGTTGGTCAGATAAGTTCCAGTTGGTTTTACAAGTGGCAAGGAAAGTACAGGTGAGTCTGCAAAAACTGAATTCTCCCGACACTCTCCTTAATGATATGTACATTTCCTTCAATTATTTATGTTCAGAGAATTCAGTGATACAACCAGCAATAACATTCCTGAGACATGATCTCTTTCTTCTCACCTTTCTGCTTCACGACAGTAAGGCATTTAATAATTATTTTATAATTTTATATTGTAATGAGATATTTGATACTGATGTTCATAGCTCCTTTAAAGCAATCAAGGGTTCTAAAGTTGTAGAATGCTTCTTTATGGTCCTGTTACTGGGTTTCAGCAACTGGCAACTTGTTTAGGGGTTGACAATAACTTTTTGCACCACTTTCCACTTTGGAAAGTAGATTTCAAATTTTATTTTCTATCTCAAAACTTTACTTTCCAAAATGGAGTGCAGTATTATATTTATCCTACCCAGACATACTTGGCAGCTCTCGTGATCAATACTCTAATATGGCGGATCAGTAAATGTGAGAATGGTGTAAATTCGTCCTTTTGAAGACAGAAGGTCATTTTGGATGATTATTTTTATCATTTGATTATTTTTTATACATAAGTTTTTTACTTAAGCCTTTTAGCATATAAGTTACTTTCCAGCGTGGCCCAAAATTTACTTCCCACATCGGTAAGTATTTTGGTTCAATTTTGATTTTTTGACTTTCCAAGAAGTAAATTTGCTTTCCAATGGTAAGTGGGTAAGTGTTAGTGTCAAGCCCTGTCAGTTTTGTCAAATGCAGGCTAATACCAGTGGACAGAGGTTTCATTAATGTTTTAAGCAGGAGGACAACTGGTTTTCACAAGCAGGCAAACTATTGGAACTAAGCTTCTTTAGAAGAATTGCATTGATTTCATTTTCTCACCCAGAATACACTTGGAAAAATGGCAGACTCCCTGGAAAAAGTAAAGAGGTATTACTAAGTAGTTTTCTTATCATGTATGAATTCAGTTATTTGGTCAGTTTGATGACTTGAAGTCCGGTAAGCTCCTGTTTTTATTAATTTCTAATTGACCTTTTCTTAGCTGTCAAATACTACAGTGTTTTAAAATGAGGCGAAGTGTCCATTCAAAAGTGAATAACATTGATCATGTTGAAACTGAGGCAAAAATATTGCAGATTGTATGAAAAGCTAAAAGAGTCTGATGAAAAACTTTTGCCTGTGATATGTGTTTTATTCCAGCTTGTTAACTTGGCAGCATCCTGAAGCTACAAGGAAACTCTTCTCAGCTCTTTGCTTTGCTCTGTTAGCATCTTTAGGGTTCAGAGGACCAACACTATTCATGCTGATAGGTAACCTGCTGTTACACAATTGCACGTACATGTAGTAGTTAACTGATGCTCTGTGTGCTATGATCCGCAAGAAGTAGTTGAATTTTTTCTTGTACCAGCAAATCTCTCTGTCGAAGACTTAACTACTAGGATTCTCTAGGATGATTTTATCTTCTCTTCTCCCTTAATGCCCACTCTCCTACAGGCTCCAGTTGTTTTAAGGTTGGATAAGGCTATCCGCCGTATAAATTACTATCCACTGGTTAGTGTAGTTTGTTTTGCCAACACTTATCAACTGGATAGTGATTTACGGTACCTATCTATCCTTAGAACAACTGTCACAACTGGGTATTGGAGGATTCCCTATCCAGCTTCCATTGTCCTGAGCCAGCCTGTCTAGGTGTGTCCAAGTATACCCGATCATCTTGATATCCTTTTGAAGATCCCATCGCTAGGTATTTGTTGACCCTGTGGATTCCACCGGAGGACTGTCCGGGTGATGCTACATGTAGTAGCTGATCCAGCAATCTCCATCCTCATCAGAGAATTTCTTCTGTTAGGATATTGATGTCTTGGTCACCCAGCTTGTTTAGGATATGTTGCAACTTCAAGACTGTTTCTTTACAGGCTGTCCATAGACGCAGGTTTTTTTCTGCGATTTTCTTTTGTGTCTTTTCCCAAGCCCAACTCCCTTGCGTTTTGACTCGTTCATATCGCACGCGCCAGGTTTATAATATTTTCCAAAGCTTGCGATCTCAACGAACTCAAGACAAATTACAGGGTTTGTGGACAGACTAGAGAGAGTTATAGTTTGCAGTCATTCTATAATATTATTAATTTCTTTATCTCAACAGGCCTGTTTCTGGGAATTAAGTTGTTTATTGTCAATCCAATCTATCATCGCTTTCCAAAGGTAACATTTCTTTTTCCAATCACACATTGACAGGTATGATAACATTTATTATAATCCATCAAATATTTTCGCCAGCGCGCGATTGGTTTGAACGCGTCACGTGACTGAATATTTCCGTGTAAACCTGGGAACAGACTACGAGTAGTCCCTCTTTCGCTTAGTCCGTCGTGCGTGACGCGAAAGAAAAGCTGGAGGAAAAAATAGCCGCGCGAAATCCTGGATGCGAGGAGCTTCTCGCCCCCAGGATTTCGCGGTCGCTTTTCTTTCGCGTCACCCACGACGGACTAAGCGAAAGAGGGACTACTCGTAGTCTAAACTGGGAAATGTCCGAGTGATGTTCCCCAATTTTCAAAACCGGGCATGTTGCAAAAAGTATTGGAAGGACAATAAACACAATAGCCTCCATTTGGCGCGGAAATATGCTTGGATATTTGTACTTGGACATTATCTGTTCCTCAAAGCTCGCAGTTTTCCCTGAGCTACGCTCTCGGAAAACTGTTCGCTTCTCGGAACAGATAATGTCCGCGGACAAACATCCGAGCATACTTTCGGGTCTAATGGAGGCTATTGTTTATATATCCCCACCCTACCACTCTGGAACCTTGCCACAACCTTGTTCCCAAGGTCTCTCTTCTTCCCGGCTCTCTCCAAGGGGTCGGGAAGAAGAGAGTCCCTGGGAACGAGGTTTACCGTGCCATTGGCACAGTTGTTTCATTTTCCACTGACTAGACAGTAAGTTCACCCTCAAGTTGTACATGTATGCATGGCGCACTTGCAATTGAATGCCCTTGTTATTCAAAGTTTATTAAGTCCACTACTCTTATCTTACTCATTTTAAAATAGGTCAAGATGAGATACGACGGTACCGCGAAATTATGGAAAGAACTCCCCACAGATGCAGAACTGTCAGCCAGACAAACGGCAGCGGAGACCAATCAAGAGGTACTAAAGATAATCAAAAATTAAAGCCGTCACTATATTTTGGTTCGCCATAGCCTTCGTAATAAGCGTTCGCGTACTAAGAGTTTTTTCTGCCTTCTGGCCGCGTGCAAATTGGAGCGAGAGCTAAAGAAAATCGACGAAGCTCTCGTGCCAATTTGCGCGCGGCCATGCAGAATGCGGAAACGTTCTTCGTACGGGAACGCTTACTCTACATGCTGATGTGGCTTCCTCTCTAAATATTGTAATTTATACAGGCTAGGTTCGCCAAGAATTACCGTAACTTTTACATGTGAACTACCAGTTACAAATCGTGTAATACATGATCAACACTTTTCAGATGCTTCTACGCGCCTCCTCAGCGAGTTCTTTATCTTCACCAAGTTGCAGTTCATCAGAGCAGCACGGAAACAGTACCTCAAACCACGTGGCCGATAAATTCAAATTACCATCAAGTGAAACCATTTTACCAGGTGAATATATGTGCATGGTATCCTCGTTAAGAAATTCTTGTTCCCAGGGCAGCGCTACGGTCAGCGTCGAGAATCGCGATTCTTGCTACTAACCAAAAGAAGCGCGAACCCTGAGGTCGAGAATAGTGTTTAGAGAGACGTAAGGTCACGTGATACTCGTCCATTCTGATGACGTAGTTATTCAAAGATCCGTGTAGCGTCTCTGATAGGTGGTTGTAAATACAATATAATATTGTCCTTTCTTTTCTTTTCAGGATGGGAAGACGGCAAAAGATGTGCTTTAATGGATAAAGAGAAACCGCTCTCCAACGTCAAACACGGACGACTGTTTTTGACCCAGAGGTAACCAGTTTTTCTTTACGGTTCGGTCGGAGTTAGGGTGGCCTTCTAAGCAGACGTTCTTTGAACTCGTCACGCAATCTTTCTCCCCTTGGCGAGCCCAAAGAGCATCTGCGTTGGAGGCTAGAGATAGGGCAGCCTTTTACGCAGATACTCTGCCGGCTCGTCACACAACTTTCTCCCCGTGACGAGGCCAAAGAGCATCTGCGTTGGAGCCTAGAGATAGGGCAGCCTTCTACGCAGATACTCTGCGGGCTTGTCATGCATACTTTCCTCCACCTTGTACATCTAACTATATCTGTAATCTGCAAAGGATTTACCCATCACCGCAGATGTAAAAGAGAAATAAATAGATAGGAAATAAATGTAACTAAATCACTATTGAGATAAAAAAAAAGAAACGAGACTGGTCCTAAACGCCTCAACACTCGGTTGGTCTATCACTCCAGCAGGAAGTGAGTTCTACTCGGGTATAGTTCTTGTATAAAAACTGAATTTGTAGCTATTACTCGCAGGGGTTAAATGTGTGAATTTCGTGGGATCGTCACATGATCGTGAGTGATGAACTCTAATATCTCTTTCCCTTTTATGTAACAAATTCAAGTAAGCAGGTTGAGATAATGAAGAACGTGAACACATTTGGGAATGCGTCTTGATATGAGACACAGGAAATGCGTAAAATATTTTAACTCCCGGCTAGGGAATCCATGTTGTATTCAGTTAGAAAGCTTAAAAATCTTTTTTTCCCTTTATTTATTTGACATCTTTTGTCTTCTTCCTTAGCTATTTGTGCTTTGAGAAGACAAGATCTTCAAGCGGAAAGAGTATCGTTGTAAAACTTGATACGATTATCAGCATCAGTAAGGTGATCAAAATCTTCTTAGTTACCTACATTATGATAATATCATGTGTCTATACGACAATGAGAGAATCGAAAGTACGCATGGACGGACGTGCGAAGGCGCGAACGAATGTGCGAAAGAACCTGTGAAGGAATGAAGGTTCCAACGTACGAACAGACGAACGAAAGAAGGAACGAATGGACGGACGGACGGACGATCGCACACGCAAACAGACTTTCGCACGGACGGACGCACGCACAGACGAACGTACGAACATATGAATGACGAACGTACGAACATGCCAACCAACCTACCAATGCACATAACTTTCAATACACTAATAACAAACGAATACTCTGCTGTTTTACTCATACGCCTTCATATCTGTGTTACACTTTATTGTTGTGTTAACTAAAGTTTGATAAGTTTTTCTTTTGTTTTCAGGCGAAGCCTATTGGAATAATACCAGGAACAGGGATGGCATTAGAAATTCACGTCAGAGGAGTCGAAAAGGTACTAAGACAAGAAATTGGATTTTCCTTTTTTTGTTCAATTCTCGCGGCAATAGATAAGTTCGCAGCATATTTTCGTCCCACGGTTGTTATTCACTGATTTGAGTTGTACTATTTCCTAGCCGTATATTTTTGGAGGAATCATTGGCAGGGATGATGTATTTGAGAGCATCAAAGTGACAGGAAGAGCAGCAAATATACCATGGGCTTTAATGTGAAATGATGCTCAAATGAAGTAACTATAAATTAACTTTTAATATGTCACATACCTACGCCTTCATATACCTCCTAGCCTGCGTAGCTTGGCGGTTTAAGCAGTTTGAGCGCGAAGAAAGCGGTGAAGCCGCGAAAACGAGCGGCGAAGCCGCCAGGAGCCTGGGAGAGAAACAACCGCCAAGCTACACAGGCTATATACCTCCCGTCCTTGTTGCAACCAAAAAACGGTAAAAACTCAATGTAAAAAGGAAAATATTTAGCTAGCTAGTGGTGAGTTATATATTGAGATTTTAATAATGATCTGAGGTGCATATAACTTGTAAGGTATTTAAATAATTGATTAGAAACCCCTCTAGATTAATTTAGGTACTGAACTACTTGTCTCGCAGTTGAAAGAAAAACTGGATGTTGTATAATCAGGGCTTCTTTCACAAACGGTGACGGAGAATTAAAAGAAAAAAAATGAAATAAAGGGAACGATATAAATGCAGATCTCCGCAAATCGGTGGGTAACATTTGCTTTGTTGTAGTGAAAAAAATACCAACACTGAGGTTAGCCGACTTTTGCAGGCTTAATCATATAAATGTAATGTGCAAGTGAATATATGAAGGATTATATAAATGATATTGACATTCAGGGTTTTTTTTAACTTTCTTAGAGAGAGAAAAAGCAACGCTATAAAGATTTATTGTCTCTCAGTTAGTACGCGGGCTGTGATTGGTCAATTTGGCGGGTCGTACTCTCCTGTACGGCCCGCTAAAATTTAAAGTTTGTTTTGTTGCCAAACTGTTTCGTGATTTATCGATGGGTGTTCTTAACTTTTATAGCAAGTGAAAGTTTAAAACTTCCTTATACTCTGAATTATTTAATAAAGCGTGCTAACGACTTGAAAACAGTTTCAAACTGACTCGTTTTGCTTTCGAGGTGCGTCAGAAATTTGAAGCCTTTCCGAGTCCGCGTGAATAGAAATCGTTTCCGAACCCGTCAGACACACAATAGAGATATAATAAATATCTTACTAACCTCGTCTTCTCGGTCCGTACAGTAAGTTACGGATCCTCGTTTTTTCCTCTTCGATTTATGACCCGTGCGCTTCGCGCTTGGGCCATAAATGGAAGGGGAAAAAACTCGGTCCATAACTTACAGTACGAACCTCGAACTCGGTTAGTAAGAGGTATTTATACCATGCCATTGAAGATACAGCCAATCAGAATAAAGGAAAGCTGTTGTATATTCGACGGTATTACATCTAACCTTCCCATCATGCGCCGCGCGTATGTCGCATTGATTATGTTGGCCACTGTCTTTTCTATGGCATGGTATAAAATAGTTATGTAACGCTCTCTCGTGGTATACCATGAAGTATCCCACTTCTCACTTGTATTTTCTTGGTATAAGTGGTGTACACTCGCCAAGAGGTCCGCCTGTATACCGAGAAAACACAATTGCCTCGTGTGATATTTCACGGTATACCACTCGAAAGCGTTGCATAACTAGTATATATCAAAAGGTTGTCGTACGTATTTTGTGTAAGGTTTTGATATCTTTCTATACTACGATGCAACCGCTCTGTTTTTCTCTGCCGTTGAGCGCGCGAGAGACCGCGCGCGAAAGACTGCGCGAGTGAAACAGCGCGAGAGGAAAATCCTTCCGTGTACCAGTTTTTTCGCCCGTTTTCTTCCCGCTTTCTTCGGAGTCGCACTCAACAGCCTGAAAGAAAAGAAGGGCTGCTTATTGTCTTATATCTAATGAAAAATAACAAGGGAAAATTTTTCTCGCGACAAAAAACTTTAAGAGAATGTTACATTAAATGTTGCAGGAGTAAGTAACCTTTACCTACTAAACTAGCAACTAGTTCCAGACTCACACACCAGGTGTGGGAAAAACGAGCAAAAGCTGCCAAAATTAAACGTTATTAAAGCGCTTTTTTTGAAAACCACAGAAGAGACTAAGTAATTCCTTATTCATAACATGCCGAATTGAACATTTTTTCTAAATATTTAGTAAATTTTGGGAATATATTTATATTAGTTTTAAAAACAATGTGGCTATGTAAAAGATATTTTATATGGTGTAGAAGTTTCTTAGAAATTGAGAATTAAAGGTTTGAGAGAAACGTGACTGATATATATATATTTCCTCGAAGTCCACGACAGGAAGACAAACATGTGGGATGAGAGGATTACATGTAACTTCCCGTTTGATATATTGTCGTTTAAAATTAGGCTTCTTTTCGAAGCAAAAACTCTGCTGTTGGTGAAACACATCATTAATTCGTGTACGAGATTTTTGGCCGTGAACTTTTTGCCCCGAAACATTCGGAAAAACGAAAAACTGCACTCAGTGTGTTAATGTCTAATGTGGAAGGAAAATCCCTTACCTCCCCTCCCTGCTGAATGTGATTGTTTAGTAGTTTCCAGTTTCCAATCGGTGCTTTCTGCGAAAATTCGTGGCGTTTGACGCAGCTCCCTCCGAAACGATCTAAATCGTAAACTATGTGGACAGTGAAAGGACTAAGAACAAACAGCTATGGCATCGTTTCTCGTAAGTTGCTCTCTTTACAACGAAGGAACTTCACTCCGGAGAAAGCAGAGCGAGTTATGGCGATCCGGCGAGAAGACATCAATGTCTGGGAGCGACGCGCTCCAATCGCTCCTTCACATGTTGCTGAACTTGTACATAATGGAATAAAAGTTCTTGTACAGCCTTCGACAAGACGGGCATACACGATGGATGAATACGAGAGAGCAGGAGCCATCATAACAGAAGACTTGACTCCGGCTTCGTTGATTATAGGTGTTAAAGCTGTTCCGATCGACTTACTCATCCCGAACAAGACATACGCATTCTTCTCACACACGATAAAAGCACAAGAAGCGAACATGCCTCTTTTGGACGCAATGTTTGAAAAGGTAACGATAGTTTAATTATTGATAATTAAACGGCAAAACTGGTTTGAATTTGGTCATTGGTGTCGATATTTGTAGATCGATCGACGTCGATTATTCCAACAGAAAGGCCAGGTTATGCATGCGCGAACTGATAGTTTTACTCGGGCTTCGAGCTGATTCCTTTCATAAATGTTTCTCTCTATCATGTAAAGTCACAGTTAAAATCTGGTCATCTCTGACTTAAGACTGTTAACCTACACGTATTGACACATTTCGTATGAATTCGGATTGCGCCCTGCACCACGTGCAACATATATTCCACACCTTTGTAACTTTCGTAATCCCAAGTTGAAGCTTCCATATTGTTATGAAAATTTCCTTGTTCGCTCGCATTAAATATAATCTCTTACTTTTAGAATATACGGATAGTTGACTACGAAAAAATGGTAGACAGCAAAGGACAAAGAGTTTGTGCTTTTGGCAAGTTCGCTGGAGTTGGAGGTGCGTAAGTTTTATAGATTTTCTCGAAAACAAAATCGTAATGTGTTCTTTGTCTCTCGTGATGTTGTGGATATGACTTGGGGGTGTGTTTGGGGGTTTGGTCATCAAGTGGTCTGGAGCCTGTAGGAATTGATCATGCAATCGATTCCGGTCAGTGAGGAAACTTTCGACTTTGGTAATTTTGCCCCAAGTTGTTCATTCTTAAAATTTTTTTGTGAATATTTTCATGACTGGAATTTTTTTTACTAAAACTGAAGTTTCAAACATTTTGTTTTTTTTTTATAGAAATTATTATCTCAAAATTTTGATTTGTGTTCATGCCCAAGCTAAAATCTTGTAAAACCGATTGCTAGTGGAAAGAATAGCATGTTTTCACATTGCAGATGCCTTTTTGAATAGATTAATAGAGTTATTTTAGCTTGTATCCATGCAGAAAATGTCAAAAATGTAGAAAAATGGGTTTTGAAAAAAATCTCCAGGTGTTCATCATGTTCAATAGCCTTTTAACCTGTTTATAGTTGTTATTTTCTGCCTCCTTATTTAACTATGCTCAGATAGGATGTCATTTGACTTTCGGTAAGATGTTGATAATCTTCTTAAATTTTTTTTGATAATTTTATTTATTTAGGTATGATAAATATTCTTCATGGCCTTGGATTACGACTTCTAGCTTTAGGACATCACACTCCTTTCATGGTATGGTACCTTTCTTGGTATAATCATAACGTGCTTCTCTTAGTGTTCTTGTGTGTACTTTTTTCACTTTTTTTGTCTTCCTTTGGTTTTGCACACTCACGCTTTTAGCTCTGCTTAATTAGCTACCTTTTATTCTAAATTATGATCATTTTGTACAGCATTTTTATTTTTTGTTAAGTCTTGGGTATCTTTAAGTTAGTCCTTTATATAGGCATTACAGGCTTCCTGGGCTAATCCTTGCTTTATAGAATGATATTTTGTAAATATATTTATAAATGGCAAAAAACAAACAAACAAACAAACAAACAAACCAACAAACAAAAAACAAACAAAAAAAAATTGGAGCAAACAGTGCTTCAGTTTCATGGCCTAAATAAAGATCCAGTGGATGAAAGTTAAAGCCTTGCTATTATCAACTTGTTTGTGTGTTTTAGCAGGTCACCGTACTCACATAATAGACATAGAAAACATGGAAACTGGAAATATGTGTAGCCTATTAGGTAATGTTTGTGTAGTATTAATGTATTGACTTTCTAATTTTTCACCTGTCTCAAAGTATTTGGGTGCAACTCACAATTACAAGAACAGCAGAGCAGCCAAACTTGCCATCTATGAACTTGGAGAAGACATCAAGGCTGGTAAACTGCCTGCTCATTTTGGACCTCTCTCATTTGTATTTAGTGGCTCAGGGAATGTGTCCCAGGTTTGTTTTATTTTACATCTTAAAAATGTGATTTAATATTGCATGTTAGGCTGATGAATTAGAGTGTGTTACTAGGGTGGTGACCTCATGGTTAGTGTGCTTGTCTGCAGATCAAGTGGTCCGGGCTTGAGCCCTGGCTGAGGATATTCTCTTGTGTTCTTGGGCAAGACCCTTTACTCTCACAGTGCCTCTCTCCACCCAGGTGTGTAAATGGGTCCTGGCAGATTTACTGCTGGGGGTAACCCTGTGATGGACTAGCATCCCATCTGGGAGAGGGGGTTAGAAATACTCCTAGTCGCTACATGCTTTAGAAACTGGGATAAGCTCCAGCCTGATGGGCCACTTGGCTCATATACACAGTCTTTTGCCCTGCCACCCTCACCCCTGTGTTTCATTTTGCAATATAAAATGTCATTTAATATCGCATGTTAGGCTGATGAATTACAGTGTAGAGTGTGCTATAAGGTGGACTAAATAAATTTTTGCTGTGACTATGAGGGCATCCTGAAAGGTGCAGGGTAATTTCCCAGCCTACTTTTCCCCCAGATCCCAGTTCCATTCCCATTTTTTGTTTCTCAGTCCCAGTGACCCAAGTCCCATTTTTCCACAGAAAAAAATAGGCAAATCCCAGTTCCCAAATTACTTTTTCAGGCCTCTCCTGTGAGGCTCATGTACATTTCTTTGTGGAGATAATTAGCTCATGTTAACCCCTCTGGCTCTATATACATCTGATTAATAGTGAAGACACATGTAGATAAATAGATAGGTAGTTTATAGAACCATTAAAATCACAGCTCTAGAGCTGAATTAGGTAAAACTTTGCACATGAATTCAAATAATAAAATTATGCTAATATGTGATCCATAAAAATTGTCAAATAAAATTGCTTATATAGAAAAACCTATTCTTTAGTCAGTTTTGCAAATAAGAATGTGAATTATTTCTCAGGTTAAATTAAACTACATCTGGTTGGCTCTGGTAAAAATCTGTATAATTTTTGATCAGGATTACTACTGATATCCAGAAACATTTGGACTGTTTGAGACTGTCTCTGATCAAAAATAGTGTTGTTGGATAGGCCACACAGTGATTACTTTTATTTAATGGTTCTCCGTAGGGTGCCCAGGAGATGTTCCAGGAACTTCCACATATCTATGTTGAGCCACATGAACTGAGAAAAGCTATTCAGAGCACTGGTAAAAAATTCCAGCGTAAACTGTAAAATTAATATTTAATTTGGTGCTGTTGGAACATCTGATTATCATGCTCAATCATGGGATTATTTTCCCACTGATTATTATGTCAGTCTTGGATTAATATTGTTCCTCTGTCTTTTGAATGTTTTCATGGTCATATGATTATTTTATAGACCATCGGAAAGTCATTGGTACTGTTGTGAGCCGTGAAGACTATCTTGTACCCAAAGCTGGTGGAGTGTTTGATGCAGAGGAGTATGATGCACATCCTGACAGATACAGATCAACATTTGCTGAAAAAGTTAGTTTAATTTATTTTTATATACAAAGGAAATTGAAAAGAAAATTATGACTGTAATCCTTGACAGCTCAGAGATAAAGAGTTAAATTGTAGTCAAAAAGCGCTAGATAATAAGATTCCCTTTTTTATCATTAATTTTGAAAGTGCTTAAACGAATTTACTGAATTTCATCTTGTGGCAAGGCATGCATGTGCGTGTACATGCAGCCACAAAAATGCTAACTGAACCACACAAAAGAACCACATTAAAGCAAATCAAAAAAAAAAAATTCATTGTGACCTGGCAAGCTAAAAAAATGGTACTCAGAATAATGGCCACCTTCTCCCCCCTGTAAAAAAATAATGGTCTATCTTTAACTTGCTTGAGTTCTAACTTTAGGTAAAAGGTAAAAGGCACTTTGGCACTGCCAGGATTGGTGGAGGGGCCTGTGGCAGGGTTAATCAAAATTAAGCTTTTAAAGCAAAGGGTGAATAAATGGAATTTTTATAAAATGTACCAGGAATGAAGCACAAATGTTTGGGATGACTGTTTCTTATCCATCTTATAGTCATTGTGGTTGTTTGTTTTGTTTATCTGCAGATAGCACCTTATATGTCTGTGCTGGTAAACGGCACCTACTGGGCTCCTAATGTACCACGCCTTCTTACTTATGATGATGCAAGAAATCTTCTTAAGACAATGAACAGGTCCAGTGCTTATGGTGGCTGTCCAAGCCTGCCTCATAGATTACTGGCAATCTGTGACATCTCAGCTGACACTGAGGTAATGGTAGCTTTAATTACATTGTAGTTTTTGCAGTTGTTTTGCTGAAGACAGTTGTTGGACATTCCTTTACCTTCAATTTAGTGTACCAGCAAAACAGCAAGACCAGACATCTTTAATCTCACTTGTTTTATGATCATTGACAATGGTGCTACATTCTCTAGGGCTCTTTGGAATTCATGACAGAGTGTACAACAATTGAGTATCCATTCCAGCTGTACAACATTAAGTCAGGAACTTCACAGATTGGGTAATTACATTAAAATAAATAACAGAAACTTGATATTTTACAGTAATATAGACAACACCTTCTCAATTTGTTGTTCATCAAGCAGATTTGGTCTCAGTTTTGAACTTCACACAGTTGTAGCCATCAGTAAGACAACTTGATAGAATTTTATTAAATAAAATTTTGTCATCATCATTATAGAATGGCTGGTGATGGAGTTCTTATTTGTTCAATTGACAATCTTCCTGCTCAGCTTCCAAGAGAAGCTACTGATTACTTTGGCAAGCTCCTGCTTCCGTGGCTTCCAGAAATGGTAAGTGAACAGGACATTAACAGTTTCTCTTCAAACTGGTAACTTAATAATTTTGTGCATGTTTCAGGTTGTAAGTTAGGACACACAACTGTAGTGTATTCACTATTATCTTGTGAGACAGTCTGCAAAACCTTTTATGTCTTCTCTCCTCTCCTAAAGTACTGAGGTGTATGTACAGCTGTAGCAGTT
Source organism: Orbicella faveolata (assembly GCF_042242905.1). Taxonomy (NCBI): domain Eukaryota; kingdom Metazoa; phylum Cnidaria; class Anthozoa; order Scleractinia; family Merulinidae; genus Orbicella; species Orbicella faveolata. Next base: position 12,045,245 of record NW_028301569.1, on the reverse strand, counting down.
TAACCTGCCAGGCAGCTGATTGGGGTTTTTATTGATATTTATTTTCCAGATTGATTCTCATGCTACTGATTCATTTGAAGAGCAGCATCACTTATCAGACACAATAAGAAATGTGAGTATGATCTAATAAGTACTTCTATGAATGAGTTTTGATTGGCCAGTGATTGCCTTCTAAATACAGATCAACTATAGTTCAAGACTGAAGAGCTAGCAATTACTGTGTCCTCAAAGTTTTTAGAGTGAAAAACTCCATTTTATTGATTTTAATTTAAAACATATACAGTAGCTAAGTTAACTTTATATTTATTCTTATATTTACTGTGGCTTTATACAGTAGCTAAGTTAACTTTATATATATTCCATTTACCAGGCTATTATCACTTCTAATGGATCACTGACAACTAACTACAAATACATCGCAGATCTGAGGAAAAGGTAAACCAAATATACTTGTAAGTTAGGGTGAATTTCTAAGTGTTCACTTCTCTTTTGATTTAAAATGCTGGGAGCTTGGTAGCCGGTATTATACATTAAGTGCTCAGGCATCCAGGAGGATTAGAAATGCATTCTTGTAGAAACTTATTAATTATATTCCCCAGATCTTATAATATTATTGGCAATAAGCTGCCAGGCTTGAACTAACTTATCAAGAAGACTGAGTTTAATTCCAGGAATATGGAATTTCTAATATTAGTATATAGTGAGCTGTTCTTTAGCACTGAAGTCATATTTTGTTTCTGTTTGTGCCACTTTCCTTAGGCAAGAGGAAGCTAAAGCAAGAGCATTGGGACCAAATGTATCTGTGCCAATAGCACAGAGAGTTCTGTTACTTGGGTCTGGGTTTACTGTGGCCCCATGTATTGAATATCTTACAAGGGACAAAACTCTTGCAGTCACAATTGGTGAGTGACAGTTTGTTTAAAGTTGACGTTTAAAAGCATGACAACAAGAGTGGCAGCTCATTTATCTTAGGGGTCATGAATGGTTAAGTTGAGGATTTGTTAGATGGTGTAACAAAAAAGTATCTTTTCTGCAATTAAGCCCAAGAGTTTCTTAGCATTGTAAAAGGAGGCATCCAAAAATAAAGTTGTTAAATACATTAAATTTGACTAAAGTTCTGCAGCAAAGATATAATATGAATGCCAGTTGCATACCCAACCATCTGATCTTGTCAATATGGTACTTTGATTACAATGTAGTTGTTTCAACTTTTTTATTACTATTCAACACATTTCAGCCTCTGATAGTATCACTGAAGCAGAAGCACTTGCAGCTAAGTACAGGAACACAACTCCAACCCTCCTGGATGTCACACAATCAGAGGAAAAGTTGAACAAGTTGATCCAGCAACATGATGTTGTAATTAGGTAAAAGTGTATAGTGTAATGATTAATACTTGTGATCACCTCTATCTTTTTATGCTTGTACACTTCATGCAGCTTGAATAAGGTGAATAGCTTGAGCATTGTTCTCTTTGATCATCTCTTCCTAGATGGGATGCAGGGCTCAACTTTCAGGGAAAAACCTTGGGGCCAGCTGGCCCCTAAGTTTTCAGATTTAGTCGCCAGCAAAAGTATTTCAGTGAAAAGGGTGAAAAGTTAGTCACCAGTGAAAAAGTGAAAAAAAAAAAAAAAAAAAAAATTGGTCACATTGGCCACCCCAGTGGTTGCAATGTCAAGCTCTGGGATGGGATTACATGAATAATTTCCCCCGTGAAGTAGTTTGCTTCAGTTTTTTTATTGTGTTTCTTAAGAATGCATTGATTTTGATGGCCAGCCTTAAACCTGGACCTTTTTATCTTGGAATCTATGCAGTTTCTTTCAGTCCAGTGCACCTCCTATAGTGTCTTTAAATAGGCGTTTCCAGTTTTGTTGATTAAAATATGCCATTTTGATTTTAGTTTGCTACCTTACTCTTTGCATCATGTTGTGGCCAAGAGTTGTATCGCCTTTAAAAAGAACTTGTTAACAACAAGTTATGTACTGCCTGCCATAGAAGAACTACACCAGAGGTACCAGATAACATCAGTTACTGTAACATCATAACATGAATCAGTGAATCAAATCGCTTGTGAACTCCTGACTGTAATTCAAAGTGTGCTATAATTGATTTAGACAATGTTTTCACATTTTTATGTTAGTTTAATCTCAGCTTCTCAGCAATAAGTAGCCGATAATTATTATAATGCACTCTATTGACTTGGCACAAAGTTTCTTATCTATCTCTCTGACAAACAAAGGCTTTGATTGGCTGAATCAACACATCACAAGTATCACAGGAGGCCTGCTTATTCCTTCCTCCTCCCTCTCCCCTAATTGTTCCTCAAGAAGTTGGGAAATGTTGTGAAATTTTGGTAATTGGGAACTTCTAAATCCGGGGCTGAGCATTGTCACTCCAGGTCCCTGCTTGCATGCATTTCTGGATAAACTACTGCAACTACATGCAACTGACAACCAAGATCAATACATGTATGTCACAAATTCTTGTGAAAAATTCAACAAGTTCAACAACTCACTGAATGGTAGTGGTACAATATGCAGTAAAATGTTGAAAGGGCTTGCACCACATTAAACTAACTACAGTCATCATTATATATGAATATGAATGTTTTATTGTGTTTTATGGAGCTTTGGATTTTTTCTGTTGAAAGTGCTGTTGATGCTGGAATAGCCATTGTGAACGAGGTGGGACTGGACCCTGGTATTGATCACATGTTAGCCATGGAGTGCTTTGATGATGTTAAAGCTGAGGGAGGAGTGGTATGCTGGACTATTTGACACTTTGAGCTTGATTGAACAGTCTTGTTAGTTACGTTGTTGAAGCAGTTCGATTTTAGTGTTAAACAGGTTTTCCCATGTGTAATGTGGTTTTCAGGAAGTGTTTTTAAAAATGAATAGGAAATGCCAGTTAACAAACAGATCACAGTCCAACAATTTCATTCTTCCAATGGATGGGTCTTAGCTTACCCGTGTAAGGTCACAAATCATCCACACTGATTGTCACACATTGTTTCACAATTGCAAGTACTTCACAACATAACTCCCTGTGTTTTTGATGATTTTCCTTATTCTCATCACCAGTCTTGTTGACAGTATATTGGTAGTGTAATGAGAAATTACATGTACATGTAGACAAGAATCAATACTGCAGCTAATGGACACCCTTATTCAGGTGTAAATTAACTGTACAGGGACTCCACTCATCTTTCTCTTATGTTATGTATAGATCAAGTCCTTTCGCTCATACTGTGGCGGACTTCCTGCTCCAGAGCACGCTGACAATCCTTTGAGATACAAGTTCAGGTACATGTATATATGCAAACGTGCTATAGTTTAAACAGTGTTTTTGTCAAATATGACAACAACAAAAAAACTGTTACCCGTCAATCTCTATTTTTAAGAGGAAACTTTGTTAGGTTATTTTTAAATGTAATTTTTATTTTAGTTCTATTTGTAGTTTTAGTTTTAATTATCGTTTTAATGTTTCAGAGTTGGCGTGATGTCCATTGGATGTTGCTGACAAAATAATATTTAGATTTAGATTTAGATTTAGATATGTGGAGGTCATATACAGCATTTGCACAGAAGTCCTATACTGTGTGACACTTGTCTAACAGAAGGCAATTTCAAAACAACTTTCATAATGATCTCAGACACTCCACATAGCCAGTCAAAGATTTTAGCCTTGAACATGTTTGAATGTTTAAATCCTCAAAATTATTCTAAAAATTCTTGTTATCTATTTGTCTAAATTTAAAATTTTACTTTTGTTTACCCTTGTTGTGTGATATTTTGTTCACTAGTTGGAGTCCACGGGCTGGTCTACTGACAATTATGAACAGTGCTAAATATCTTTGGTATGGAAAGGTAAGCCGCCTGTCCTGCCAGATCTTTGGCATATAGTGTATTTAACACTGTGAAGCTTCTTAATCACTTCATTTGTACAATTAATGCAGGACACTATTCAAACACTCACGGCTAATGTTGGAAGAACAGTGGAAGATGTTTTCTGGTTTTTATACATTCACTATGTTTTTCAGCCTATCAAAAGCAAACCAAGCCCAATCATTTTGTCCTATCTTTTTCTTTGAGCTTTGTTTGGTTTATTGCATGTTACTTTTCCGCTGTGATTGGCCAGGTGCAGGGACGTAAATTTTGGTTACCTACGGTCACTATACTAACAGGTCGCATATGCTTGTATCAGACATCCTCTTTGACACTATTTCGTGCGTAATGCGTCTTCTTATAGCTTTCACCTCCGCAGAGGCTCCCTAGGGGAGGGGGAAGTGAATTGTGATTGGAAAGTCGCTCTGGGCACGTTGGGAAGTGGGAATGGGCAGGAGCCCCGCTTCTCTTCTCTCTTTTCCCTTCCCGGCGTTCCCCTCGCGGTTCCGTCATTCCTCTCCCCTGCCTCTTAACTACCAGCCCACACGGTCAAGGTATCACGATAGAGGCCTCGGCCGGAGAGAGAGTTCTTATATTGGTTTATGTTTCAGACTGTGGAAGTGGCTGCAGGTGGGGCTCTACTGGAGGAAATCAAACCAACAGACATGTTCCCAGGCTACAGACTGGAGTGTTACCCCAACAGAGACTCGACGGCGTATGGCGAACTTTACGACATCACCGCAGCGAGCACTATACTTAGGGGAACTCTCCGTTATGAGGTGCGGCGTACTTAATAAATGTTTTTATGAAATACTCCTGAGAAAATGCGTAAGTTGATTGGGGGAAAGCTGTGTTTGTATGACGCAGTACAATTCCATTAGTCTCATTGTTTGTGGCGTTTCCTTGACATGTATAATATAACATTTAAATTGCCTTGAAATGATGTTTTCCCTCTGAAAAAATCTAAAGACTTCAAATAATGAACAACAGTGTGCAAACTAAAACAAAGTGAAGCAGAAGAGTCAGTATTATCATTTGTGTGTAAAGTCAGCTCAAAAGGTATTGACGTTGGCAAAGTGTGGTATATTAATAGACCATTTCCGAATTACCTTTAGCCTCTTTCTCAAAGCGAGTCTTGGTGCCCATCCTTTCATATGAAAATGAAATTTCATTTACATGCAAATCAAATTTATTTTCATATGAATGGTTGTGCACCAGGCCTCGCTTTGATAGAGAGGCTTAGGTCAACGTTGCGTAGGCCTGTCGACCTTTTCCTGATGGATGCAACTTCTTGGTTGGATTTTATTCTTCAGACGAATAAACTTCGATTTTGTCATTGCCCTGCTTGCGAGATATCTGCTATGCACTTGTTTTTGTAGGGATATGCCACAGCCTGTTTGGCTCTGTTACAACTTGGAATGTACAGTTCAACAGAACGACCTGATCTGGCCTTAGCTCACGAACAACCCTGGGTAAAATAGTGTTTCTTAACTTTAAAAGAGTTACATCTATTCACAACAGTGGAGTTTGCGCGTGTTGTTTTACAACGTGCTTTAACCGATCAGCGTGACGATGTTAAGTCACGTGTTGAACGAATCTTGATTTTGACTCACGTGACTTCTTCTCGCGCTTGGCACCTGTCACATGTCGCGTAGTCCTGATTGAGCAAAGTTATTGGTTTATAAAGAGCCTGCGGCTAAGTGAAAAAAAATGGCTATTTATTAACTTGAAGTCGCCAAAGGTAAATTAACCACCATAGCGCGTTTGTGAAGCTGACGTTTTGGGCATTAGCCCCTCTGTGCTACATTCCTGACTGGCTTACTGTTCCTCAGCTACCGTAATAATTGGCTCTGTGATGGCGTTTGATTGGTTTTTGCTTCAGTTATGTCCAAAGAAAACCGCTCTATGGCTCGTGGAGTTTACTGTGCTCTATATTCTCTTTACAGAGACAAGTGCTCGCCAAACTTGTAGGCAAACCAGACGCCAGTGACTCTGAGCTGCATTCAGTTGTGTTTGAGAAAGTGGGCAAAGATCCAGCTCGTATGCAGGCTATCAAAGAGTAAGCACTCGTTTAAAAGCTAGAAATATTATACAAAATAAATAGAATAAATCTTGTTCTACACGGGACTTTCTGAGGTGGTTTTAAAACGCGACGTTTCAGGCAGTTTTACTGCACTTCAGGCACCGAAGTTCCAGCTGATTATGGCGGACTTTGTTGTCTTTTGCGAGCATGTTCCATATTGAGCTGGAACTTCGGTCACGATCAAGATGGCTGCTTCTATTATCCCTTAGCAGTTATCCTGACAAGACAAGCCAGATTGCGAGCAATTATCTGTGCATCATTTGGCTGTTTTTAACGTGAATTTTATTTTATTTTTTCGTTTTTCTTCCAGTCTTGGTCTTCTCTCTGACGAACCTGTTCTTCAACAAAGAACGCCACTGGACACTCTTTGTTTGTACCTTACAGAGAAACTTGCCTATGGTATGTTGAAGCGTACCGGTTGCCGCCTTGATAACATTTTAGTCCCTTCTTCTTGGACAAATATTTTGACAATGTAGAGTAGAGGCCTTAAGAAATTATGTACGGTAACAGTAATTATAACACTATGGCAATTGATTTCGTTTCCGTCTATTTAAAGAATTTTTAAGCAACACATTTTCTTTTTTTTTCACATCAGGAGAAGGAGAACGCGACATGGTTTTACTTCAACATGACATCGGTTTAGAGTTACCTGATAAAACACAGGTGCGTCATTGTTATAATATGCTAATTTGCCGAACATTCTTTATGTGTACACCTATATTCTGTAACGGCTATGTAATGTAGGCCCCGTCCACATTTAGCTGGAGGAATTTAGAACCGCCGCTGACAATCACCGGTCATTGGATTTGTGTTTGAGGAAAACACGGGCAGGGAAGTCACGTGATTATCGTAACTACGTCGTTTTCTAAAAACTACGTTTTCAAAACGTTTTACGTCCACACGCAAACGAAAAGCTGGCGTTTTGAAATGACCTATTAGTATCTTGTTACGGATTAGTGTGGACGGTAGGCCTAACCGTGGAAATAAAGCCGGCGTATTCAAATTCCTCCGGTTTGAAGAGCGTTTTCGAAAACTAGCTCCGTTTTCGTGACGGATTAGTGTGGACAGTAGGCCTAACCGTGGAAATAAAGCTGCGTTTTCAAATTTCTCCGGCGTAGTTTGGGCACTGTCTTATGCTACACCTGTGTGATATATCTATCATATTTGTAACGCGTTCAATTTTTTTGTATCAAGTTGTCGGATGAAACCTTGAGTGTGTCTTTCTCAATAAAGAAAGAAAACATCTTGCAAGTAGAAAGGAACTTATTTCAACATTATATCAGTTTCATCTCATGAGTGATGATCACTGTCGGTGTGCTGGTGACTACTTGTGCAATTTGGCAGTATGTTTGTTTTCCTGGCCGAAAAGTATCGTGAACAAGTTCAAAACTATATGAAACGACTGGCATTAACGAGCCAGTTGGAAATTTTAATGAAAGAAATAAATTGTGCTAATGACTTCCACATCATTTTGAACCACAGGAAAACCGTCGAATTGACATGATTTGTTATGGTGATCCACATGGTCACTCAGCAATGGCACGTACTGTTGGGCTTCCTGTGGCGATTGCTACAAAGATGGTACTGGATGGTAAGTAATGAAATACATAGAATATTAATAGAGAACCCGAAGATGTGGATTTTATATTCGAGTTAGAGTGAAAAGGGTACTGAAATTATATCTGATCATTTTTTACCCTAACCATTCTATAGCGACGTTGTCCAACAAGTTTTGACGAACCTATCTGAAGTTCTGGACTAAAAGAAACGAACGACTCTAGGAACGAAATTTGAAACAGTGGCAGAGCAAATCCCTTGTCTAGAGTCTTTCCTCGCCAGTTTGACGAAACTATATCTCGGTTATTTCCCGTCTTGTTGTTCTGACACTCTCTGTTGTATCATTGCAGGGGACTTGAAAGCCAAAGGTGTTGTTCGACCTCTTAGCCGCGAAATTTACAAGCCATTGCTCACCCGACTCAAAGCGGAAGGAATAGACAGTGAAATGACGACAACGGTTCTGTGAGACGAAAATCCAAGAAGTAGAAAAAACGGAAGCAAACTACTGGGTCGCCTAAAGAGACCCCAGTTTTTGTGTTCTAAGGATTTTTTTTTCTGTTTAATTCAAGTGTGAAAGTTTAGATGGAAGGGTTTTGTAGTGGAATACTGTAGGCAGCCTGCCAGAATTTTGGCCCGGATTTGGTTCATATGGAGTGAACCTTAAACATACCGCTTAGTCGTTGACAAGGAAATCTGGATAAAAGCAGAGAGAACGAGGTTCACGGGAACTGGGTACGAGGTTGATCGCCCGTGAATTTCATGGTGATATTCTAAGAAGAAATTAGCTAATGGTCACTTTCGGGGATGAAAGTGTCTTGAATTGTTATAGTAGCGAGGAAGCACTCTTTTGGATAAACTATTTACAAGGTTTTGAGCAGTTATTACGTGATGTTTATTTTTAGAGTCACGCAAGATTCATCGAACCAAAATATTCTTTATACTTATTTATTGGTTTAATTGTACCGCATATACCTATGTGGTAACTTCTAAGACTTCGAAAGTCATCTTAACGTAAATGTCTGGTAGTAAAGGACTGTAAGATAGATATTTTCTTCAGTGATGTAAGTATAAGACAAATCTGTTACTACTGCTGAAAGTCTGATTATTTTTTATACACAAATGGCTTTTTTATATATTTAAAGCTATTTAAATTTCAAACGAGGCCCCGAAAGAGGCTCTCTTGAAATAGTACTTCACTAACTGCTTTGCCGATGTTTGGCAAATCGTTGCAGAAAGGCCCGGAGGAGCTTTCGATTCTTCTTATTCGATCAAATCGTAGTTACTCTAAAGTATTATTTACTTCGGTGAAGCGCCAGTTGAGATTTCATGTTGCTTAGTAACCTCTGACAAAAGCTCAACTTTCGACTGGAGGAAAAGGTATTGAACGTAATCTGACAAGAGAAAAACTCTCTTGAATTTTAACGATATATACTTGGGGTGTTGGATGTATTGAATTATTTAATCGATAACGTGTAAATCTATTTGCATTTTAAAAGTAGCTTTGCTGTACATGTCCTGCTGTTGGAAATAATCACGGTAATGGAGTTTAAGTCCAAATGTAATTGACCTGTCTCTAATTGTAGCTTTTTCAGAGTTCCTCAATTAATAAATTATTTACAATATTATGAGTTTCAAACTGCAGTGATCGCAGAGCGTGTTAACATAACAAGTACGATTTGTACTATTTTTAGAGGATCAGGACTGGGTGCTGGATTCTTAGCTTTCAGCTGAATTTTCGACAATTACTCATCTGACGGTAGGAAAATTTCAGCCCTTTTTCTCGGTTAACGGTAAATTTGTAGGCACCAGATCACAAACCCGCCATTTTCCAAACGTGACTTTGATCAATTCTCATCTATCTCAGTTAACGTCATCTTGCCCTCTTGATGGCGCCATTTTCACTCCTGCTCCACACCGATTTTATGGAAATATGGTCTCTAACCGAGTTTGCTTCCGAATTCGCCGGATGCGTGTGGACGGAAGCCGTATCCGGAAAGAAAAAGTTACAGATTCAAAAATATCCGGATACTTGTGGACGAGGCCTTAGTTGGCAACTCATACTAAAGTATAACAAGACAAAATTACACATATCATTTTAATCTGTTTCATTCTTGAGTTTGCTCATAGGGAACTTTGAGTTGAGAGGTGGTTTCTTTCTCGCTATATATTTTTGGCCCGCGGTAATCGTGCTTTGAAGACAGGTGGCCCCAGTTTTGTTTTTTGGCCAGCCATTGCTTGAACATTATAATATTTATAGTATAAAATGCAAAATAGTATCGAGGTTGAAACGTTGCTGTATCTATTTGTAGTACGTTTGGTTTGTCAAACAGTGGTGTAAATTTGACCAATAGGCCCTTTGCAGCTGGGGTCACGTGACCACATTTTTTCTTAAAAAATTTCTATTATGGGCTATAACTTAAAGAATGCCAGAAATGGAAAGACCATACTGAAAATACCAAAATGGCCAAGTTTGAGGCCCCCGTCTATAAAGAATGAGATTTTACGACGCGGTCTGAATTTTTAAAAAATAAGAAGATTTGTATGGAAAAAGTTGCTGGAGAGCAAGGTCTTGCTCTCCAGCAACAACTTCCATACAAATCCTCTAAATTTTCTGAAAATTCAAACTGTCGTATAAACTTACTCTTTAATGCAAGGGACCTCAAACTTGGCCATTCTAGTATTTTTAATATGCTCTTTCCATTTCTGTCATTCTTTAAGTTATAGCCCATAATAAAAATTTTTAAAAGAAAAAATGTGGTCACGTGACGCCAGCTGCAAAGAGCCTATCAGTGACGGAAGAGGTTCTTGTTGACGTCACAACAGAGTTCGCGCCCTTTTTTCACGGCTACCACCACGACTTTCACTGGCTTTCCAGCGATAAAATTTTGACACAAAAACGAGCCAAATTGACTTCAGTTAACAAGTGTTTAGCAAAGGTGTGTTATAAAATGTCTCTTTGGCGAGTAAATCAAAGAAAATACGCTGGAAACAAAGGGAGAGCCAAAACAATGAAAGAAAATTGGATGAATTTGGCTACCGACCATCCTGACAGGAACTTCAGCCGTGGTTGCAACAAAACTCAGGCTTTCACGAGGACGATCGTAAGTGAACTTTACTTACAGAATTTTTAGACTTTTTAGGCGCTTCTAAGACAGCTTATCGTTCCAAAATTTCTTGGTTTTCGTAGTTTGTGACATGTTGCTCAATGTTTCAGCCAGAGTTAATTAGTATCTCTATAAAAACGGAAGTTTTGCGAAGTTTCTTTGGGCGGGATGCTGCGCAATTTGTTCAAAAATTTGGACACCAGCATTTTTCATATTATTGTCATTAATATAGCATTGTTGACGCTTGGAATTTAAATTTTTCAGCGAGTACAGTACGGTTTCTGTGGAAGCCCAGATAAAGGTGTAATTCTTTGTGCAATTATTGCTCCATTTATTTCGTGTGTCGGGTAAAATTGTTGGCAATTTTCGGAAACGATGTGGAAACGTTATTATTCAACTCGCGCGAATCAACGTTTGATACAACTTCTGTCACGTTTCGCGAAGTTGTAAAACGTTGTCCGATTCGTACTTGTTCAACGAGGTCAAGTTCGCAAAGATGATTGTTTTCTGATCCCCCTGGATTCTAAATTGAAGCTGAAGAGTTGTTCAATAGGATGAAGTGTGTCTCTGTTCCGTTCGATGCTTTTGACCGGACAACAGTCATTCAACATTTGATTTGATATTATACACCGTTTCGAATTCTTTACATAGTTATTGATCAGGTTCTTCGGGTATGATATCCGGGCCAGGTTTTCTTGAGCTCATCACTCTAGTCAGGTCCAAATCATCCAGGATTAACTATTGTTACCGGTAATTATTCCCCCCTGTAAAGAGTTTTTAAATTGCCAATTTAACTGAATTTAAAATCTTGATTGGAATGCTGCTTTAAATAATCGGATGGGCTCAGAGCTGGTAATCGAGCCTATTCCGTTTTAAGAGGTGCCTTTTAGGGGTGAAATATAGCTTGAGCCACACCCAGATTTCTCTCTTAAAGGGGTTTCATTCAAATTTTCCGTCGAGCATCCCCGACCTTTTCATATGGGAGCCCCCCTCCCCCACCCCCTCGGGGCCGTAAACCTTCTTTGGTCTTTCTATTCTCAGGTTGTTTTGCCGTCTTCGAAGGTTTCAAATGTTGTATTGGTTAATAGTTTCTGTCGTCGGAAGTTTAAGTCTCTAAGAGCCAATGATTCAACTTACATCTCTATCAACCGTTTACATTCAAGGCTAGCCAGTGTATAGCAGTCATTTCATTTCTTAAACCACAGCGCGAGAGAGGTGTTTCTTGGCCGTGTGCCTGCTTGGTTAAGCGTCTACTGCGTAGGAGAAACCGCTACATATACTGCATCGTTTTCCCTTAAGAAATGCTGGAGGGATTCGTCGTGGGTTCCCGCCTCGGATGATGGTAAAAACTAACATGTGCACCCACGGTAGTAGCGCGGAAGACTTCGTGACAACGCTTGATGTTCAGAATGTTCTTACAATATTGAACAATAGACAATTTGTTGCTCGACAGTTCAGTTGCAACTGACAAATTTTTAATCGTGAGTGGTAGGCTTATCGAAGGATCCCTGCATTTTATGGAGACTTGTGCCTGTCTCTTTCAAAGCATTCCATTCTAACTAGGTAAGTTTATTTCAAGGCAGACAATTGGTTCAGGTTGTATTATACCGGTGGTAGTTTTCTATGGCCATGTAAAGAGTTTCTAGATTGCTAATTTAATCCCAGTTCCGAAAGCCGGATTAGAATCGTGTTTTAGTCAATCTGATTGGCTCAGAGCTCCACGCCCCGTGAATCTCGCTGGGTTTTTACCTTGTACTTTGGTATTTCTACATTTCTCAGATTTCCCGCATATACTTAATCTAAAACGACAGACGATTTCTAGCTATTTCTGACTCTAATCCCCGAGAGGAGACGTCTTACATTTCAGACAAGCATATGACTGTAAATCAACAAAAGCTCCCTTGGATATTCAGTTCCAGCTGATGCAGTTTTGGTTATAGTCTGTTTCGTTGATATTTTAGTAAAACTCTGAGAGCCAGTGATGCCCTGTGTTTTCGAGTAGCTATTTGCATTCAACGCCAGCTTACGTAAGAGTCCTTTCATCTTCAATAGCGCGAGGACTGATTTCAAAACCATCGCTTACTAATAAATCTCAATTAAAACTCTTAACGCTATTCCTCAGCTATTGCAATCTATCAATATCAAAAACACGGGGCGTGCTTGTGCGCTTTCTCGAGCCAGAGGTTCATCTTAAAAGCGCTTGCGGATAATATTAATCATATTGTCTAAGAAAATCTAAGAAGTAAAGAGTAAGTCAACTCTCCATTTCAGCTTGCTTTTCATGTCCATTGTCTAAGCGTACTACCGATACCATACTTCCCTGTAGAGGCGTCAGAAGGAAGTTTCAAAGGGTGCTTTACATTTTATCTCTCCAATCTTCCCACGCTTATTGTGCGCACTCAGGTTAAGCAAACACTAAAAACCTCTGCTCTAGGGAAATGAGAGGCACGTAAACTACTAACAGCTAAATTTATCGTTTTGCCTCAAAATAACGCCCTCTCAGTGATACCAACAATGAATGTCATTCGTGCCTGTTATAAGCTCGTTTAATGGCGTTAAAACTAACATGACTTGTGTACGTACGGTTGTTGTGATGAAACTTCTTTGAATATAAGCAGTTTCTGCCTTGCTGACAGTAGTTTTCACATACTTGGAGCCATTTCAAACTTAAAACTTCGTTCACAGCGAGTCTTTAATCCGCCTAAGTTTGATGTTCCTGCAATGGAACAATCGACATAAAGAATAAGCATGCAACAAGATGTCATGTGACCTTATCATTGGAAAGGATATTTGTGGGATCTCGAAAGATGCAAAAAAGTAAAGAAGAGGAAAATAGAGGGTCGGAATTATAGGAACGCAGTGGCAATGCAGCTAAGGTCGTAATAATTTGATTAACTTTTCGCCGTTTTAATATTATTTTTTCCGATTTTCTTTATTTTAATTTCCTTAGTGGAAGCCATTGAAAACCGTTTGATTGACAAGGTCATTGCAACAACAGCTGCAAATGACCAATCATTCCTAAAAGAGTCTTTTCTCGCACGCTTTAGCTTTTTTCTACTCTAAACTACAACCCTTATTTTGCAAAGATTTCTTTTTGATTTTCTGGTTCAGGCGCGAAATTTTACTGAAATCTCACTGCAGGGATTCCACGTGGTGTTTGTTGTGCGTTCCGCGGGTGTGTTTGCAAACATGGCGGATACTTGAACAGTATGTTCTCAGCAGGGGTTAAATTAACTTTGTCTTTTAATTTTTAATTTTAATTATTTTTGTTTCTAAATCAACTTCGTGAAGCAATAATTGCTTTACATCAATTTTTTTACAATCGTAACACATACTCTAGAGTTTAAAAGTCATATTCAATGTTACTTCTTGATATAACACCCACAAAATCTTTATATAATGTTAACAATAGAGAACAAAGGTGAGGACAAAAGGCGCGTCTTTTAAGGGAGCGTCCGTGGGAACCAGACTTAGTTGCCCTCGAGCGTCTAGACCTTTCACAATCAGTTGAGCCTGCCTTAACAGTTTGGTGGTCGTATAACGCAAGAAGAACAGCTTTTTTACATGATCGAGGAAAAGTTTTCCAGATTATTCTTGTGTTTCATTTTCCTGTGTTTCTTTCTCAATTTGCAAATATTGTCACTTGTTAACTAGCTTTCTAACGCTGCTTTACTGTTCCCTTATGCCTTAGAAATTTTGCTTTCGTTTTATTTTTCCTTTGCCTGCTTTCATTCTGCATTTTCCTAGTTTTATTTCCCGGCCGTCCGACACAATCTAGCTGCACACTTGTCCAGTGACATTTTTAAAGCTGGTTCATCATTTGCAACAAGCCGTTTTACAACTTCAAGGCCAAGCGGCCTATCGGTGTTTTCTAAACATGCCAAGTTAATTACCTTGTTCCAGCTGGATTCTCTTATTAACAAGCATGGCCAAAGGCACATGTTGGTAGCTTTTATGAGCTACCCGGCCCGCTCATTCAGCCATTCATTCATAATCCTTAAACCAGACATAAACAAAAAAAATCCAATCAGTTATTGCAAAATTTAATAACTTGAAGACGAATTTGAAATAGCTTTATTGCAAATAAACCACGGTCGTATTGCAAGACTCAATTTGAATTTTTTAATAGTGGTTTTGGCAAGAATATCTATACCCTGGTTGAAAAGTGTACTGATTATTACAAAAAACCCTCCGATGCCCTACGGGATTTTATCAACAAATGATATCAGTAAGATAATTTAATATTTGTTCTATCCATTTAAACTAGCAATCAATCATTCAAATAAAACTTCTTCACTCCACTTATTAAAAGATTACGTAAAGACTCCAGTACTGTTTACCATGTATGATATATTTTGACTTTTCTGGTGTTGTCCTTAAACATGTCCTTGATGATAAAGATTTAGCGACTGTTAAACAAAGCAGTTATGTCGAATCAACTTCTTTTCTGTGCGCGATTTATCAAAGTGATATCATCAAGAATTAGTGTTTTATTGTTTTAAGACCATCTAAGGTCTGTTTGTCTCCTATTGGTTGTTTGCGGAAAATATAATATGCCAAGATCACTTGTTTGACGTTAACGTATTGCAAAGTTTCATTTAAAACGAAGTAAGAGCACAGTTGAAAGTATAATTATCTTGTTGAAAATGGAAAGGTAAGAAATACCGTGGGAAAAGTTACTGTTTAATAAACAAAATTAAAGCTTCTCCGCTCCACCGAAATCAGACGAAAAACAACCATGGATGTTTTGAAAATAAAAAACCTGAACGCCCTTGGCATTGGGTTTTTCAGTAGCCATATTGCGAGCAGGTTCGACGTTCGCGGTCTTATCCATTACCAATACTAGTAGACTACTTTTAAACAACTTAAACGGCGTCATTTACGACAATGTTTACTCATTGGGTATGCTTAACACTCATTTATCATACCTCATGCTCATAGATCATTTCAAAACCGTACAATAGCAGCACAGGAGGTCTCTTAGTGATAGGATAAACATGTAAACGGCGTTTTGGTCTGGTGTGGCAAGAGTTAATAGTGCATTTCTTTTTGGCAAATAAGATAACTACAAACTTAAGGCTTCAAAGTCAGTGCCTCGCTAGATGTGTAAAATAAATGGTGTTAGTACTTTGACTAAGGAATCAGGTTTACATCCAGCAGTGCCAGATATGGTCTACTTAAGTGTCCACAAAAACGCTACACACAAAATGCGCCAAGCGTTAAAATGACTTCACTACATACCCCCTGGGATTTGTCTCTGTACCATTCTTTGCTTGTTTCGAGAGTGTTTCAAAGTCACGTCTTGATACTAATCTTCTTGCGCAATCTTGTCATGTTTCGAAAATATTTGCATAAGAGAATCGCTCGCCTAAGGGTTTTTACGATAACAAGTCAATTAGCTTCGCCGTATCTTATTCAGCATCTCTTAGATCTTGTATCTGTTGATAAGATGGGACAATTATGAATCTCTAGACAATGTGTCACGCTTTTATTCAAATGTGGAGTTTATTTAACGAACGTATTGCAACACTGCCCACGTTTTGTCACTTCTAATCTGGGCTGGACGCACACAGAAAGGTCTGGGAAAAAATCATGAAAAACAGGTTCCAAGGTCATCAAATGGGATGCGGTTGACGAGTTGTTTTTAAGCAAATTGGTCAAAAGAATTAACTGTTTCAGACACTTAATATATTTACTTTTCTTTTGTCTCGCGTCAACCTGCTTAATTAAACAAAACGGCATTTGTTTTCATAATGTCACCATCAAACACGTGTAGTCATAAGAACCTGAATAGAGTTCACGAAGGCTAACCTGACTGAAGTCGTCGACGATCCTATACAGTTTTCAACTGTTAAGAGATTGCTGTATCTTAGTTTCAAGGGAACTTAATTTTGTCGTTGATACTGTATTAGCGCACTATAAGATGGTATAAACAAACCTCGTTAATTAATCTGCTTAGTGAGAAGATAGATGTATTTGATTGCTGCATTTACATGTTAATGTGTCGGCATTGGAGAATACATCGCCTCGAGTGTTTATTTTCGTTTATTCAACCTCAAGCAATAGATCTTAAGAAAAGAGCCTTTGTTTGAGTCAGGAGTTCCATCGCCGACACCATTGTGTTTCGAGGCCGGTGTTAAGTAATTATTTAGCTTTATTTGAAACGGCAATGTCAACATGACCGTACATTTTGTAAACATGTAAACACTTCTTTAGCCAAGATGAATGTCGACCTTGGTAGTGGTTGAAAATGTTTTGGTTTAGTTTCCTTGTTTGTAAACATCGAACATAATGGAAGCCACATTTTGAAAACATGACTCGAGGCAACGGTTTCCTCTGTTCTCACCGCCTTGTATCAATCACTTTCAACAAACACTTCAAATGAAGTTAAATGAACACCTTTGACACTTAAGAATACGATAATGGCTCGACATCTATGTGATAATCGAAGCTTGTTGAATAAAAACTCAAGTGCGACCTTTTTGAGGGAAAGTGTTTATTCTTATACAAATCGTCACCTTGAGAACAAAATTACAAAATGATAATTGACTTAAGTTGATCCTACGACTAACTACACAATGAAAGCCTTGTTAGGACGGTAAAACATATGCGATGCATTTCCTTCCATAGCCAGTTGAACTGGGAGCATAAAATAATATTATTAATAATTATAAATAGCCGTGTTACTGACCGGGTGCTGAAAACATCAATGGCGGGCGATAACATGTTTGTACAGATCGTACCACAAACAGAGACTTAATTATACCTGTATCTATGTTTTACGGACTGAGTGTGGACAATATATCGTCTTGAATGTTCTCTTTTAAGTTTAAGAGTAAAGCTCTGCAATTTACTAGTCTATTCACGCATATTCAGTATAATTACATGGTTTATATGTACACTTAAGAAACTTATGAGTGCTTCAGTTTTTCCAGCCAGAGAAATGACCACCTCAGTGATATTTTATCATAGACGTCACTTCTCCGGCGATGTTTTCTTGAAGTACTTGATTGTTTGTTCTACAAGTAACGCAGACTTAGCTCTTGTAAATGTCTCCATTCAAGATCAGAAATAGCCTATGACATCAGTCTTTTCAAGTGAAAACATAGATGAAACGGTCTAATTTTTTTACGAATTCGCCTATTAATGACCCTATGATTCTAGTGCGCTTTGTCCGCAACGACTTTCTATAATTCAGCCAGTCGTATTTGCTAGCTACTTTACTTTTTTGTGTCAAGACTATCTTTTATTTTCGAAAAATATCAAGTTCTAAACGTAAGCGTGCAATTGTTGTATTCACAAGTAAAGGCACTAACGTGGAGATGTTCTAAGCGTAATTGAGGCCTATTGTATTTTCTGACTGCGAGACCTGAGACATATACAAGTACGGATGAAACGTAGATGACTGAAAGTGTGAGCTGTAATTCCTGAAAGCGGGGTTATCCTGCCAGAAGAGTCCGTACGGTGGGGGAGGGGAAGAGAAGCCATGGAACTGATTCAGAGGGAAACGAGCGGTGTCCGCTTCTCTTGAGTAGAAGTCATACCTTGACGACGCAGGGATTAATGGAGTCCTGTTTGGTGTTACTCCAAATGGGTGCGAGAAAGGCTCACTTGAAGGGTGCGGCTTAGGGAGGTCCAAACTTGCAGACGGTTTGTGATGCGGGTAAGGAAATAGACTTGCAGTTAGAGGTAAACCAAGCACACCTCGATCTGTAGTGCATCCTAGAGCATGGCTGCATCTGGGTCTGCGAGGTTTCCTCGGTCTTCGATAATTCCCTTTGGCGAACTCAGGTAAGTCTTTTGGGTGAATCATCCAATAGTGCCCCTTTCCATTCTCCGCTCTGCTCGCCTTCACGAAGCAGTCGTTACTGGACAGGTTATGTCGCACACTATTCCGCCAGCCTGGTCCTTTCTCTTTGTCAAAGTGCGGAAATGTTTTGGCGATGAAACTGTAAATGGAGCTCAAGGTCATGCGCTTGGATGGCACACTCAAAATCCCTTGAGCGATAACGGCCACAAACGTCTCGGTGAGATTTCGAGCTTCTTTGGACTCTGTCCCTTCGTCTTCATCTTCATCTGTACTGCTTCTTCTTGGCTTTTTGCTTTCTGTGACTTTTTCTTTCACAGACTGATCTAGCTTCAGGTCTTTGGGCATCGTTCTATGAAGTACTTTTGTCTGCGGTTCAAGTTGTGAACGCGGCAACTGACATAAATCGTTCTCGTCTCCAATGAACGGGAACCGAAACGCGCTTGTGTCGAGACCGTTAGCTTCTTGGCGACTGGAGTGAACAGCAAACATGCTAAGAAGACTGAGACTTTACGCTGATACCTTGTTTAGCGAAAAAATCTGATTGAGAACACAACTCGTGGGACTGTTGTTAACAAATTGTGAGCTATCTACGTGCCGAAGGCTATACGGGTCGACCTCCTTTCTTATTAGGTTGTGCCGCATTGATGGTCTTAGCAGGGGGTTAGGAAACACCAAGCGGACAGATGCGTTGCTAATTTGTATATGAAATAGCCTTCGTAAATATAGCTTCATACCTTGCGGCGTTGAAGTTTGTCCGAAAAATATTTCGTCGACTTTATTCAATTCTCAGCGCAGAGTTGTATGAAATATCGCTGCGTTGTGCACCTCAGGAAACTAATTGGCAGCCTGCTGATCCGGATTCATTTATTAAAGCAAGCGAGGAGTTATTAAGAAGTGTTTATGATACACTGACAGCTGGGTTATACGCCACGGGCGATAATCACTATCACACCAGATCATCGATTATCAAACCAGATCATCGCTTATCGACTACAGTTGCCAGAACAGGCGTAAAGGAGATAAGAATGTTTATGCTCACTTTTATTAATTGCAATCTTAAGTAAATAGGTCAAAAACAAGAAATTTAAGCCCTTATATTTGTTTTAACACGGAAAAAACTAACACGTCGGAGACTTCGGCGAAGACAACAGGAACTTAGTGGGAGGAGTGGGATGATTTCGTCACAATGACTGTTGTGATTCTTAACAAAGAGTTATGTTTCAAGAATCTTCCAAACTTCACTATCGGGAGCTCCGGGAAACAGGATATTTAAGGGAAAAGGTAATGGGATACGGGACATTTAGAATAGATATCCCGGGATATAAAGTAGGAGAATTGTTAACATTTGGAAGATTAAATTAACGCAGGGGATACGGGTTATTTTGGCTAAAGGGATGCTCGTAACCCCCCTGCCCCCTCCTTAATAGAAGCCCTTCAGTGATTTCCTCGGTTCACCTAGTAAGCGACCTTACTGTGTTAGGAACACTACCAAATAAAAACAGCTCGTTACAAACGGAGGCAAAACTTTAAAAAAACAGCAGTTTTCGACGCACCTTCTCATATTTCTGAAGACTTTTTACGCAACGAACGTTTTTTTTTTCTGATTCCTATGCTCCAATAACATAAACCGTAGACTTGTTTTACTATGAGATTAGAAGGTTTGGTAGTACGTCAAGAAAGACAACTAGCTGATGATTTCCTTTTTTCTCATTACCTACTTGCATCATTTTGTGTAAACATTGTAAGAAGATTCTGTATGCTTATCATACTTTGGATATAGATGTGTGAACACCGCCTTGGTGTCACCACTTCCAAACAAGCATTTGAATCAGTACAGCAGTTTAAAGATCAGTATAATTTCGGCATCGTATCATTTGAACGACAGTACTGTTTAACTAGTTAACGTATTAATAATTACTTGTAATGGCTTTCAAATTCCTATAGTTGATATACTTCAGTTATCATCAATGCACCCTATAAATAACTTGTTGAAAAAGTTCCCACGAGAATTTCAACTTAGCCGTGAAGTTTATCAACTTGTAAACAAACTATGTGTCAATGACAATTGACGGTTAATTGAGGTGTTTAGAAAGACTGGAAAGTGTAGATCAACTTACCATTTGTACATGAACAATTTACCAAGTTATTTTGTCATGGTATTCGTTGCAGCCATCGTTTCCGTAGTTTTCAAAAAAGATCTTGAAGTTACGAACCATTGCCATTATTCCCGGAAAATCACTTTACCATGACGCCACATTGCAATTGTCTCAACTGCACTTAATTGAAATAATAAATTAATGCAATGAAGGACCTAACTCTGAAAACTTTATTGCTTAATGACACTGCGTTTGATCCATATTCTGATGCAGGAAGTCGTTAAGAGATTAAAAATTTCCAACAAAAAAACATAGCCTAGGGGAAGGAAGAACAGTTAGCAGTCGCGAGAAAATGCTGGAGATTTCAGTGACAATAATTAGCCCCCGTAAAAGTAAACATTAAGAGCTGACGATATTGTATGATCGATCAGGAGATGAGTGAGTCACTCACGCGTAGCACTTGTCCAGGCCTGAAACATTCGGAGATTAGGAGTCCCCCTTAGGGGAGAGGGACCTAGAGTGGGGGGGGGGGGGGGGGGGGAGGTGAAAGGGAGGGAGAAGTCAGTACTCCCCAATTTAGCTGTGCACCGCCCTAAAGGGCGCGAAGTTTGAGCTGTTACAGACTGTTACCTGGCTAAGAAAAGATGCATTGAAAGAAAAAGTTGATCTGTTGTAGGAAAAAGTTTGAATCTGTTCTCGTCTAGGGTAATTGAAACAGGTAACTCTCCCAACGGAAGATTTCAAAGCCGATTACCCCCGGGGGAACTTGTTATTCACCTGCTGTTTTGAGCATGCGTAGTAGTAATCGCTGATTGATAAGAAACAAACGTAGACTCTCTGTTTCGCGAGTCGACTGATCTACTTTAAGGTGGCTCAAAACAATTTCCAGCAGTCAGATTTTGATTCAAAAACGGCACGGTGAAATTTTTTTATCATATGAAATTTTGATCAGCAGAGCATGACGCAACTTTTGGCAAAGTTTTTTAAAAATCTGTACAAAGGGTTCAGAGTCACCTTGAAATTTTTTACAATTTAAGGCGGCTCTGAACCTTATGTACAGAAAATGAAAATGTGTCACGGAAATGACAATACCGTGTTCACCAATGATTGGGCAGTTTTTTGATACCATAATCATAGCATCAAGTGATAAAGAGTGGTTTTAACGACCCATCAAAATCTAAGTGATGGAAACTGTTTTGGGCAACCTTAAACCGCAACACGCTTCATGTATATTACACAAGTCAAGTCAATCTTCAAGTCAATTTTATTCAACTGACATAAATACGGAGAGTGCTAAGATTATTACAATTTAAATTTTGCATACAGTATAATAAATAGTATTTATGACCAAAATCAAAATAATTTAAAATTTCGTTATTAATAATAGATAGAGAAAAAAGAGAAACAGGAGACGAAAGACGAAAACAAGTTTATATACGATATTAATTGTTTGCAGTTTAAAACACTCAGGGTGTTACATAGAGTTGGTCTTTTCAAACTTAACTAGTCCGGCATTTTTACATAAGAACTGCAACAAGTGGTGAATTTTAGGTGTAGAGTGGCGGACTATTCTGACTCAGAGAGTAGGGATGACGCCGTGGTGAGAGCGCTCGCCTCCCATCAGTGTGGCCCAGGTTTGATTCCAGCTCGGTGTCATATGTGGGTTGAGTTTGTTGTTGGCCCTCGCCTTGCTCCGAGGGTTTTCCTCCGGGTTCTCCGGTTTTCCTCCCTCCACAGAAACCAACACTCTAAAAATCAATTCCACCAGGATAGAGAACCCACATGAAAACCAGCTAAGGCTAATGTAGTCTCCTTCGAAGCCGTTATTAGGGTCGTCACGCAACGCTCCTCCCCACTAGTGGGGAGGAGCGTTGCGTGACGACCCTAATAACGGCTGCGAAGGAGACTAAGGTTAATGTGCCTTCCTCTAAATACTGTAACTTATTTATTTTACAACTCACTGTTGAAACGTTTAGCAAGCATGTCATCAAGTTCGGGAAGTCGACAAGTCGAGCGTTCGCGCTCTAACGACATTGATGACGTATTGTTATAAAAACTAATTTGTAAGTTTCAAAGATAACAGTTCATGACCTGATACGATTTGTTGATCGATAGCATTTTTTAGCCGACATAGATAGGCGGACGAGACAACCATCAGCTAAGAAATGATGTATACCAAGTGACGTTCAAAGAAATGTAATTAAGGAGATTTTGAATCTCGAGCTGGAGGCCAAAAGATTTTATTCTCGACAGAAATCGGACCTTTGACTGCACATAAACAATATTATAAAGTTGTCTAAAAGATTCATTTGTTGCAAATAATCAGTTGTATTTTTTTAGAGTTCTCTTTTAAAGGATATTTCACCAAAGAACCATTTTACAGTACGTTTGACGTCATTGACGCTGTGTATCGCAGCTGATATTAGACCGCTTTACCCGGCTTTTAAGGAAATTTGTCAGCTCAATGAAAATTATATTCGGACGGTTTTATTGGAAACCTCTTGAAGATATTGCCATTACATGTCATTTACTTATTAATTTTGTCCTTGTCTTGCTGTATGTCACGCGAGAATGTCAGAGGACTCTTTTTCTTTCATTGTCATGAGGAACACATGGCTCAGCTTGACAAAGCTTTACTCTTTGAGAGTTGTTAAGTGTAGGTTTTTATTGCCCGGAAATGACTTGTCAACTGCTGAATTATGATTACTGATATAAAATAATTGAATATCTTCCTTATTCACCTCTTTATCATTAAGATCGAGGATTTGAAAATTTCAAGTTTTAGGAATTAGTAAGAAAGTTTGTGCAGAAGAAAGCCATACCATTAATCGGCTCATTGACCCTTTCTCAGTCAAACAACCAGTATCAATGGCTTGGTATCACCTTCTAACCTGCGTTTGATTAACCATTTTAATTTCAATTGCAGAATCTTAAGATTTTGAGGTTTCTCCGTGCCCTTCGCTATCTGTTCAATTCAAATCATACGATTTCACAAACAGGCTATAGGCGTTTCGAAAGTTATTTTTATGATATGAAAATTCACCCAGGAAAAGACTTCTGGAAAAACAACCTGAAAAACGCAACAGGTGGATGGAGAAGAAGGAAAAAGGCAAAGGAGCCATTTTCAAGGTATGTAACTCTTTTATTCGCATGTCATTGTTTCAGAAGCGAATTATGAGAGCGATTGTCTGCGTAACATAAAGGAAACTTTGAGGTATCCTTTGCTCTCGATAAAAAATGGCAAATGAGTTTTGCTTCATTTTTAATAAGGATATTATTGCAACCAGCTAAACTGGAAAAGATCCTTTGTTACCTTTTAATGGCTAGAAAGTTTTTGCTAAAATTCAGTCTGAATGCTCCATAGACTTGAGTTGCATTTACGATACTGCTAAGGTTACAAATAGCCAGTAAGATTGTGCACTTTCGAGGTCGAAATTTGTTTTTCGGGAAACAGATTTTTAACGCTGTTTTGATACGAGTACATGGAAGCGTTTTTCTTTCAGTAACATTTGTGGTTTTGGTTTCGGTTCCGGTTACCGGTAAAAATCTATTGAGATTTCCGTTGCCGTTGCTTTTATCGTTTCAATTTCCGATAAATAACCTTACTGACACACGAAAGGTGATTTGTGTTTTAAAGAGACTCGGTTAAATGAAGGAAAGTGTGGCAATTTAATAAGCAAACTGTCGTAAGGACACAATAGACACATATATGTCGCCTACCTTTGATTCGAGTCAGCTATAAGTCATTATTCCATTACCTTAGTAAACAGGTCCCTCTATATGCTTCAGTTTTTGAAAAAAATTTCAATGTTACTTAGGAAAAAAGGAATATACAAACACATACTTCCTGCCCTGTTTTCCGCCGCTTTTAAGTTTTTCCGTTGACTTAAGAATAACAAAGTTATGATGAACGCGTGTGATAACGTTATGTAAAATGCCGAGTTCTTTACTGGTTCCCTTACAATTCGGCGTGTTGTACTAAGGAAAAACAGTAATTAATGAAACACTTTTGCCAAAATAAAGCAAGGAAAAATGGCGCCCTGCAGCCACAACAAAACTCCTTCTTTTATTGTAGTTTGTCCAGATCGATTCTTCATCTTTTGTTGTCTTGTATCCAGTTGTTTCTGTCTCGCGCAAGCCTTATTTCTTCCATTTTGTTTCTTGTTTTTGCAAGAATGGAAAGCTTTGACCTCCAACAGAGAAAATATCATTGCCAAATTACCGCGTGTTTGAAAATTAAGATGGCACCTGCTTCGGCATTTCTCTAGTGACAAATCGTGAAAGAACTAGGTCATGCGCTTTTGCAGTTCCTTTAATTCGTTTGTATCTATGGACGCTAATAAGTCAAATTCAAAACCAGCACGGTTGCTGCTTTATTTTTCGTCTAGAAAAAGACGCCCATACGCACCAAAACTCACGTTATAGCATTACCACTCTCTCTGGAAAGACGGCGGTATGGCCGACAAAAACGCTGAGAAATTCACTCTGTCAGAAAAATTCATTTCGTCAATATTTTCGCCAAAAATTTATTTGCGATTTAAATTGATGATGGGTTTCGCCCTTGATTAAGAGAACCTTATCGTTTAGAGTATACGACGCGCCAATGTTACATCATGGGCTAAATATTATAGTCAAACACATGGTTGCTTTGTGATGAACTAGCTTTTTTGACGCCTTTGTCCCCTAGCAGAAGTGTGTGGAGGAGAACGTCCACAATTAAACATTTTCCAAGTTAAATATAAGTTTATCTGTGGAATCTATCCCAATTTGTGCAGTTCGAAATTTCAGGTAGCATGCATGCCATTTTAAACAAAATGACTGTTCTATCGTAGAATAAAGCTTTAACCAAGATTTTTTCTTTGTCTGTAAACAATGCATAAACATCCGTGCTTTTGTTAGAAAAATAATCCTATGTTTTCCATTGCTTTGCCAGTCCTCAACATTTTATGATTTTCGTCTAGAAATTTTAGCGAGAATTTTTCTTTTAACACAATTGACCCTGAGAAAGAAAGCTTGTAATCTATCGCTCATACCTCCACTATTGATATCGCTTGTCTTAACACACATTTCTCACAGCGCCGGCCTGTTATGAAAAAGCATGTTTCTATTTTCCTCTTTTATTTTCTTGAAAGGACTCCTCGTGTGCTTTAGTTTCCCCATATATCATAAAATGCGACTATTATCGTTCAGGTGTCGTAAGAAATTTCACCGCGAGCTGTTATCCAAATCGTGTATGTTTTTGCTTTTTCTCAAAACACATGATCACAAAATAATGAAAGTAAAGCAAGCAGCTTTGTATTATTCTATTCTTTTATAAAGAATCTTTTTCACATTTGCCGACACACATGTTTTTAATTTCGAAGGAGCCGACTGTGTAACTGCTCCTGTCCGATTTTCAAAGCGAGCACATCAGTTTTTTCTTCACCTTCATGAAAAACAGAAGGAATCGTGAACAACGTTACGGAATTGACGTTCGTTGTATTCTTCATGCGGTTTCTTTCAAGACAAAAAGATTTCTTTAGACTCATTGTTCACGTCAAAATATTCCCTTCTTTGCGGGTAGCTGTTATTTTAGCGTTTTATTTGTTTTCAATGGTTAAGTCTCACTGACAACGCGGGAAAACGTTTTACGTGTAATTGCTAACAAAGTTCGTAAATTGGTTAAAGCAACATACAAAAACGCAGATTAGATCATAGTGTGCATAAAATCGATTCTTACTTTGTGACTTTTTCCTTTCTCATCTCGGAAAGCGCATCGATTAAACTTTGGACTCCTGCAACGGCTGCAAAACTTTAAATGCCAGCTATCTTTATTATGAATCAGTGCACAATTATAGGGGACAATTGCCGCGAAAATTTTCTTGCTAGATATAAGTTTTTCGTTTTATAACCTTGCTGCATCTTTATTAGAATGTCAAACATTTTCGTCAGAATTGAAAACGTCTTTGATAAAGGGTCAGTTTTGAGCCAATTTATTTACACACTATAGAGAATCACTTTTAAAAAGTAGATGTGTTTCTTTTGTACTGTGTTTGATGGCAAAATCTACCGCGACATTTGTTCCAGAAGAAAAGAAATAACCCAATTTTATCGAACAATCACGATTTAATTAGCAATGTTGACAAGCCCTAGGTTGCCAGCGTACCATAGAAAGTTCGGGTGGAAAGTCCCTAGCAAAGATCTATAGACGCGGCTTTTGTCGCACAGTTAAGAAAACAAAAAGAGTGCTGAGTATACTTAACTCCCCGTATCGCTCTGAATATAACGAACGACAACAAGGCGTGGAACGTAACGGTAAAAATTACTCTCACAACACAAAAGCAGTCACAGCTCAGAAAGCAATTATCACTAATTTAGACCGTTTTCATCAAAATATTCCGCCTCGAAAAACTGCATGTGAGAACCTTTCATAAAAAAAATCATCGGATAGTAATAATTAAACAGTGACCTGCAGAATTTTTATCTTTGGGGGAAAAACAAAGAGGAAAAGCATGAAGCCTCTTTTGAGCTTTATTTGGGTCAAGGATTAATCGTGATTTAGAAATAGTGTATACGATCGTTGATTTCTGTGCTGATAAACTTGCTAAATTTTCAATTCACTTTGGAAGTATAGCTGTTTGACGTCATAATATTTTAGTCCTTTTTTCACTTTTTTACGACTCCACATAGGGCCACTGATGAACCTAATTACGAGAGTTTTTCACCATGCAGCTGAAGTGAAAAGCCAAAGGCAATAATGTAATTGTAACACAGTTTCTTTTAGCTCCTAATACATATCGGTTCTTCTTTTATGTCGAGCCGCTTTCACCTCGGTTTAGATTGGCTAGTAGAGAATATATGGTGTTGTATTAATTAAACGAGGTCTATGTTCCTCAATAAACGTGTAAACTTTGCTTCTTCAACAAAGTATTTCTCTCACCTATGCGTCACCTGCCCGGAGTTAAGTGATAAAAGTTTTCCCACCTAATTGGCATGTCCTTGAAAAAAAGTAACATTTGAATTGAACTCTATTGCGTACAGTTTGTACAAGATAACTGATATGACTTCATCAAGGGATATTTTACCAAAAACGGGCTGATATTGGCTTTAATTTCATGGCGGTTCTCAGGGGCGTATTGGTAATGTCAACAAAGGCAATTATATAAAGCCATACATATGCTTCCTAGAATACACATGACCCCCTTTGACTTGATCGCTTTTATACCGCAACAAACGACTTTAATGAACCAAATATCAAAACTGTAGCAAAACAAATTAAAAATTAAGACTATTGATTCAGTTGCTATATGTCTCCAAAACATAGTGGTTGACACACTGAGCCTAATCTTTTATTGCTTTTTATAACGCCTTAAGGAAAACCTTTAGCGCTTCGCTACAAAATTGTAAATTGAAGCTATGATTTGCTCGTATTGTTCGCCTAATGACAAATATAGGCTTGTACAGAGTTGTGCCAGTGTTGTTTATGTTATTTTCATTGACACGTCACTGAGAGCTCCGGCACCTGCCCAGAGGAAATTTTCAACCCCCCAGGAGACGACATACACATCATGCCTCCGTACGTTTGAATAACGAGGGCATAAAGACTGCCTTCACAGCTGTGATCACTCATTTGTGCACGCATCTTGTACGGGTAACACCTACTTTACACCAGTGCGCTCGTTCACTTAACAAGCTTAACACATCGAGAAAGCTGACAAAGTCCGCCCTCATGGAAAATATTCCCAGTTTGAGCAAGTACCTTCTTCCGCCCGGCAGAATGTCACGCTTTGCTTATCACGATTTCAGAACGCTTCACGAAAGAGATTTAAGTGGCCTGTATTCCGAAAAACTGCACGCTGACAAGAAGGACGACAATACCTACGAATTTGTGGCAAACAGAATCACTGAAGTTCAAGAGACAGAACCAGAAAATGAGGATGTGGAGCACAAGGAAGAGATCCGAGACGCAGTGTCGCCAAAAAACGATACCGACGACGAAACAAAGAACGACGCCGACAAAACTACAGACGAAGACAAAACGAAAGGTTCCAAAGAGGACGATCGCAACTCGGAAACTTTCGTAGCAGTAATAGCGCAAGCGATTCTCAGCGTCCCAACTAAACGTATGACTTTGAGCTCTATCTACAACTTTATCGCTCGGAATTACCCCCACTTTGACAAGGAGAAAGGGCCAGGCTGGCGGAATAGCGTACGACACAACCTGTCCAGTAATGACTGCTTCGTGAAGGCGAGCAGAGCAGAGAACGGGAAGGGGCACTACTGGATGATTCACCCGAAAGATTTACCAGAGTTCGCCAAAGGCAACTTCAGACGACGCAGAAAACCGCGCCGTCCCAAGTGCAGCCATCCTCTTATGTTCAGAGAAAGTCCATTCCTTTACCATTCATTCACGCCAAGCTTCTCTACATTCCCGTACACGGCGCATTTAAGATCAGCCCCTGGTGACTTACCCACAGAATTGCCTGTACCTCTTCCTTATGGATCCTCGGAGCGTACGCTGTCGCCCGCATTTCGTCCAAGGCTTGGTCTTTTGTCTGGTTACGACGACAGCAGAACCTTAAGCACTGTGTCTCACGCATTTACCTACCCGACTTCTGCCCTCAGATTCGCTGAAGCATCTTCCTCGAGAAGCTTTGCACCAGCGAGCGGATTGCCAAACTTCCATGGCTCTTTTCACTACCCGTGCGCTTGCCATCGTTGAATGGACGGAACACTTGAAGAGAACGCAAATTTTGAGCCTTGCTGAACTTTTCGTGCTTGAGCTCACATTCGATTTAACAAGTACATGCAACTTCTCAGATTTATGACACAACAATTTACATTTATTTCAGAAACCGATAATCCATTAAATTAGGTTAGATTCCAGTGATTCCACATTGAAAAAATACAGATTTTATCTCCTCTATAGAAAGAAATAACTAGCATTGAAACAGGCCTTTAAATCCGGAAGGTTTTATTTTACATAACGCAGCAAATTGGAACACACTACGCCATGACAAGTTTAAGAGTTAAACTAAGAGTTAAACTAATTTAAACTGAGCTCGCTAACAGCCTATAGCTCTGCGCTTTCAGTGCCTTAAAGGTTCAAGGGATATTTCCGTTAAACTGTTCAAGTTTGTAAATAGAATTTGTGCAATTCGTGTTTGATCGGTACCGTTTATGTACATAAAGTATCTAAGCCTATCACAACGAATAAAAGTCTAAATGAAACAACAGTTTAATATTTACTTGGCTAAAAGAGAATATTACCAGAACAATGCGCTTTTTGCCGTTAACACACACAATGGGAAAGAAGAAATTAAGTCAAGCTGAATGATCAGAAACGTACCGTTGGCGGGTTCCGGCTGGTTAAGTTAAATAGATCCGGACTACAGAATGCAATAAAGTTTGTCAGTTTTTAATTAAATTGTTTAAAACCCTGCGTCTTGAGAAGATTCCACGCACCGTGTCTCCCTTCAGTTCAATGTATAAACTGAAAGATCTATAAATCAAAGCTAAGAAATAAGATGTCGGATTTAGACTTTCCCACGCAAATTCGTTTGGAACATAATTATCGCCGAGCAATTTCCGCGGAGGTCTTTTCTCCCTTTCTTTTCTAAATTCAAAGACCCAACATTGTGGTTGTGTTTGTACAACAGTTGTAAACATCGGAAGGAAGCAGTTTTTACCATTCTCTAGCACTTGGAGCGCCAAATAACAGAAATAGACGGAATTAATTAACGGATGAATAACATGGATTGAGGCAATTTGAATTGCAGTGTAAAATTAAAATCGTTTTTGTATAGTTGACAAGTGCGAGGGAATTCAGGGGATAAAATGGTCACCCTTTTATGGCGTAATGAATGGCAAACTAATCTCATTTCTCAGTTCTGTGGCAACTTGTTAAGGCTTATCTCTCGTTAATGCTAGCTCGCTCTGTTTACTAGTAAGTCCTTGAGCTTAGCGTTATAAACGTGGGGTTTGGGGCAGTTCCTGACATCGAGTAACTTCAAACACTAAATGTGAATGATTACTTTTATGAGCTTTTAGCCAAAACAATGTTATTTAGAACTTCCAATTAGTAGTTTAGGTCTCTTAATTTCTTTTATTCTACCGCGCGAGCGGCATTATTCAAAGAATCTCTGTTTCTTTTACACAAAGACAGAAATTGAAACCAATTTCCATTTTTTGCCAGATTTTACGCTTACTTTCTAGAAGATAAGACTTCAATTATAGCACCGCAACGGAAATTCTCTCAAATTCCGAAAAAACTTCTTTTCAACTAATGTTCCTGGAGACGGAACTTTAAGGACCGTTTCTATAAACTAACTTGTAGCCCCTGGGAGATATATATTGAAGGGATTTACGCCACAGTGGGCCTGGATTTTTCTTTCATGAAGAGCATGTTCATTAACACACTTTTAATAAACCAGATGTCTCCCGTCTTAAGAGCAAGGGAAATGAAACCCTGTTTTTCGTGTTACAAACGTCATATTAAATAAATCTTCTCTTGGCTGGTCTTGCTTGAAGGGTTGATGCGAATGAAAGGTTTAATAACATAAATAACTTTGACAAATAATAGACACAGAGATAACATCACAATAAAATGCTAGGTTTACGAATTTGAATTATAAACGAAGGCCGGCAAACAAGCTTAAACTAACCCATCCCGCTAGTGTTAACCTTCAGGGAATTGATTATCACTTATTGAGCACTTATGAAAGAAACGTGAATTGGATAATGCCTTCAGAGTTGATAACATGTAATTAGCTGGCGTAAAGAACACAAAATACCAGCGAGTGTAATACCACCGGCTTTCAGTTATTGAAGACCTTGACAATGACCTGCCTTTCACTTGAGCAATTCTAGTCAGCAAATGCAAACAAGTTATTCTTTTGTCTGTTCTATTGTCATTGTGCGATGAATGGCTGGGATGATAATTGAAAAATGTACTCAGCTTGCCTGCGGCGGCCACACCTTTAAAAGCTTCAACGCAATTCAGCACTAAGACACCGTTTTTATTCCAAGATGTCAGTAGAAAACTTTTAGCATAAACAAACGACAAAGTTTTAAATATAAAAACGTTTCTTGATCGACAACTAGGGGACAATTTTTGGTGTTCAAATGCGTGCCTACGTTCATATTTCTCAGTCCTCCACCCTCTTGGACCGCATGCGTGGGTTATTGTTGAACAGTTTTTTTCTTTGTATAACTTAAATACGTTTATATTATCAGCCACAAAAGCACTGGCATATTGTTAGACGTTTATTTAGGATTATAACTATGCGGTGCCCAAAAGTATTTAAGACGTATACATGTCAATGAGCTACCGTTATGTGGTTTAAACGCAGATCTTTTGTCAGTCATTGTGTCTATATTCCGTCTAAGAACAGAGCGGAATAGGGACAGCCACCATTCACTGCTTAAATCTTTGAACAAAGCCCGGCCCCATGGATACACATCCTGACGTGCAGATTAACTTGAGAACCTTAAAGTTTATTTCTTCTTTATGCCTGTGTTTTTGATGTCTCCCTGCGAGTAACACAGAAGGGTTCCCTTTGTAAAAGCCTGATAGGAAAGATGGATACAATCAATAAAAGAACATCGCAGACACACGGCAGGTAACAACTTCACGTTGTTGAGGTTTATACTCTTTCTTACAAAAAGAGCTTATTCATCTAACGAGATAGCTCACGCAAAATGATTTTTTTCCTAGCCTTAAATCTGCACCTTGAGTTTTGACTTACTCCACTCTGCCATCATCAACAAAGGTCTGAAAGACATTGGCGTTGGTTGTTTAGTTGAGAAAGGATTCTCCCTGATTCGAACTGAGGTTTTGGTGGTGAGCTTTCAGTATGTGCTAAGAGTTTCGACAGCTTCGTCCATTTATCTTACAGAATAAGTGTGCGCGATCATTTCTTGGAATACCACCAGTTGCAATGCCTACAACTAGCGTGCCACGATTCAGCCGTCTTAGTCGAAATTGAAGGATTATTTGATACTCTAATTCCACAAAGTTTATGCGCTGTTTACGGCAAGTTCCGCCAGAAGCTTGTGGCTGAAGTTCATCGTTATTTGATGGCGCGCTGAGCTGTTGTTCTGAGACTGATGGAGACACGAAAACACCAGCGTGGACCTCGTGGGCTGAAACTTAATCCCTAAACAGTAGAAGTTCTATAAACTAGTAATACCTTGAGAAAATTCTTCATAGTAATATAAGTAAGAAAAATACTTAACTTCGGACCATATATTCCTTTAAACAGAGAGTCGCTACCGGGAACGACCTTTAATCAAATTCACAGTTAGTAACTCATTCTTTCCGTAACTCGCCATTTGCTAACGTATTAACCTTACTCATTCATTCTTTTGCTCACACACTCCCTCTTTCACTAAAAAATAAATCAGTAAAAATTGTGACGTGTGTGATTAACCTTGCAAAAGTAATAGTCATTATTATCTACGTGTACAAACTTGAAAAAGTACTACAACACAGGTGGCGCAAAGCAACTCATATGCAACTCCGATGTTTTTCTGTTAATACTATTACAATATAAAGTGAATTGAGCTGAACCTGATTACTAATTGCACTGTTTAACATAAACTGATCTGACAAGTTTTTAGAAGTTAGCCGTTTAGTTAATACTCAAGTCTGCTTATTTACTTAAACTACGGTAAACCCTTAACTGTGTTTAATACGTTTCAAAGATCTTACCGAGTATTAATACTTAGATCTAGATAAAATAGTATTGGCAAGTTAGATATTATGCTCATCGAATTTTGATGCTACTATTTCAGAACATTTAGTCGCAACTCTTAGTTAGCTTTAGGATGTAAGACTATACTTATATGTATGCGTCCTGACTCCTCTCTTGATGTTGAATTTAGTGAACACCTTTCAAAAGCAAGTTGTTCTTAGTTCTTCTTGTCAAAACCGGGAAAGGATAGTTACACGCTGGTGGCCATTTATTCCAGTTGCGCTGATATATTTTGTTATTGATTCCCATGTCATAGGAATTCAGTGATAGGGAAATCATGGTAGACTACAATTGAATTAAGCCTGCATGGAAACCTCGGCTTGACATTCTTGGGAGGAAATGCTCAAAGCCAGCAAAGAGAAAGTAATTGTTTTTCATTCTTCTTTTGCCTCTTCATTCGGAAAATACCTTTGGTTACTGGTTCTTACTACACTGCTGTTGGTTGGACCCTGATTTTTTCATTTCCCTATCAGAGCGGATAACTTTGCTAGTAAATATTTTTATGCTACAGCGACTCTTTTACTTCTGCTATTTTGAACTAGTAGCGTCGGCTTAAAGTAGAGTTTTGGTTGCATAATAATTTTTCGTTCATGGCTCATGGCCTATTTCTCAAGGAAAATTTAAAATTCAATGTTGATTAATACAGTGACTTTGTTGAACAGAGAGTTCAACTGAATATCTTTTCTAAAGTTCGTTGGCGAATTCTGTTTATTTGGACCCTACCAACCAAGTTTGTGAGATTCCGCACAGCTCAGCGGAGAACAGGGTTGTTCTACTTTTTGAGATTTAAACTAAGCCACAACTAAATTGAAATTTAGGCAGCTTACCGCCCAGAAGAAAAACAAACCTTATACCAGGACATGTAATGGAACATACATACATGCATACATAAAACTTTATTTTATCTCAGATTTTGAGTAGCTATAATAGGCTAGTATCTACGAGAAAACTAAAATCAAAACAAAGGAACACTATGTATTTGGAATAAAATACGAAGAAATTACAATTAGCCAATTAATTCATGCTGTCGAATTGCTCTAATAAAGTGGTTGAGACAAGAAATAGCTCTTAATCTGTCAGGTAAAGCATTCCAGAACCTAGCCACTGTATAAGTAAAGGAATTCAAGCCATAAAAGGTAGTGCAAGGTTTAGGAAGGGCGAGGATATCAGTTCCTCTCATAAAATAGTCCACAGAGGGAACCTTAGCTCTCTTGTGGATTAGCAGCCATGCATACTTGACGAATATTAGCCTCCTATCATTAGGGATTTTTAATAAGTTTCCGTTCAATTTACAATATTTGTGCAGTGTTTGTTTTAGTGTCCCCAATTAGTACAGTAGTGCTAAACACTTCGACTCTTCGATAAAGTGATTTATTTTTGTCATTTATTTACGTAACCGTAGTACCAGTATGAAGGTGCATGATGAGATAGCAAAAGAGGTGTAAATGGCATTGACGTTCTGGCGTTATAAATTACTATAGAAAAACCATTTTCTTGTGGAACAATCATTGCCATTGACTAAATTTTCGCCTAATCTGTTAATGAAACAAGCATGTCTACTGCCGAGCTTTTTCTTGTAGAGATTAGTTCTATCTTCATTACAGGGGCACTATCACCGGAGAAGTGTGCTTCATTTCTAGGGTACAACAGTGCGAAAATCTACCTTCTCCTGTAAGCGAAATGCATGTATATAAAGTATCATGAAGAAAACGTCAAGTGAAATGTTGAAAGGAGCGCAGATTGTAATCACTTTTTTTTTCAAGTTCAAACTTTGAAAAAAGCTTCCCAAATTTTTCAAATTGAGTCTTTATTATGACTATTGTACCTGTACGCTAAATGCATTCAGTGCACTTAGATAACAGTAATTTTAAACAAAGCTACAACCAAGAATATTCATTGAAGTATAAGCAAGTCTTGTTGACTTTTCGAAGCCTTGCTCATGATATTGCATCTCATTCATATTTGACCAATGAAACAATCCTTATTTTCAAATTTCCACTCAAGAGAACTCTAATTCTTATTAGCGAACAGGAACACTGATTTCTCAGTTACATTTAAACTTACTTGCCTAAAACTGAAATATCAGCTCTTAATTTTTCAGCACTAACACAGATACACCGTCAACCGCACAGGTACAGGAAAAACCCGCGTGTAAGAACCTACATTTTTTTGAAGTCTAGCAAAATAGATTCTTGTATTTTGGGTTTGGTTATTGGCAATTTAGTCTAAGCAATTTCTTAGTTACGTTCTTCATTTCTATGAAGGAGATATAGTTGTTGATTACCAGAAACTTGGTTTGGTCCTTAAATATAGCGGTAGTATCTATTCACAACTGTAGTATAAGCCTAACAAATGCTACTAATTACAGAATGTATATAAAGTGTTGTCTCTGTATAACAAGTCAGTCCTTGGTTAAAACGTTTATCATAATTTAACTTAAAGCCACATTTGAGACCCTGCTTGATCTTGTTTGGCTGAACAGGTTCTTATATTTTTGGGTATTAAAATGGCTTATATCTTCCAGGCGGTTCTTAAACCACTAGGCTCTTACACGCAGATTTCTACTGTAATGAGATAATGCGGAAAATAATAAACTATTGGAGCTGACGTAGAGACTCAGGCAGTGCTTAGCAACCACAGCAGAAAGCGGATTCCCCGGGTGGCTTCCTTTATTTCAAGACAAATAATCCTGAGCACGACTTACATATGTGTAGGAATTCAAAACAAAAACTACGACTCACCACTCCACCACCTGTTTATAAATTGTCGTTCACTGAGATAACGTTTAATCCTTTAACATACATGAGAATGTAAGTTTAAGAGATTATAATCATCAATCATAATCACAACTGTGTAGAGAAATGACTGATCTAAATTTACTGTTGACTAAAATTACAACTTTATAAGAAACACAATAGAGTTGAGTGACAATCAGTATTTGCATGATCCGTTGATATGGGAGGGATATTCACCCGTCGAGCGCAAACAAAACTTGCGGAAAATTCTTTGTCTTTTTCTCACGCAACTAAGCCCATCACCCGCCTCTCTTGTAAACAAGGCTGATATTTGCCCAGCAGGAATAAGCGTTCCTTTTCAAAAATATCAACAGGCATTTTGCTTATCAAATCTTTGAGATAAATTTAAACCTCGAACACCAGCAGAATTACGGTTGCTTCTAATACCTTTGTCTTGTCGCCCAGCGGTAGGGACATTGTTTAATAATCGTCTCTGCACGAGAGATGGTTGAGTCCGGAACAACTCACGACCAACGCGGCCTGTTTATTTTCCGGATTAACCTGCCTGATGCGGTGCTTACTTTGTTAGTTTTTTTCTCTTACCGTTTAGAGAGCACAAATTTGACTTCATACGCTCGGCAGGTATAGCCTGTTTAATAATTAACCATTGTAAACCTTACTGCGTCGGATTAAACTACCACGTTGTGCGATGCGCATTTAAATTAAATTAAATTAGTGAAAGTATCAGATTAGACTCAAAAGTTCTTTTTCCACTCACTAGGTGCTATTGCATCGCATGAAAAAGGCCCGTTTTTCTAGTAAAACTCGACGAGGGTTGAACGAGTGATTTGTACTTATAGCATCCACTTGAGCGATTACTTTATTTGTTTAAAGTTTGGTTGTCAAGGCACCGCGCAACAGGCGTACGCAACAATTTCAACACGTTCTTATCGAGATGCGTCACACGAGAAATTTCAAGTTGCTTATACCCAGTGCTTTACTCTCTTTATGCCAGTCACTAAATCAAGAAGGGCAGGGAAGGGATTTGGTTGCCCCTCTTGGCCCTTATTTGAGCGAGGCATTTTCCACCATAAAAATGACGCATCCACTGTTGCAACTTTTTTCTTTAGATTTGTTTTGTTTCAGCAATGCTACGCAGTAATACGAGCGTAAAATTTATAATTCACGAGAAAAATGTTTTCTTGCAGTTGGTACTTTATAGATGCTCAACTGAAAAATGAAACTGCGATACCTTCTTTTTCTCGCGGTGTTTGCTTTTTGTTGGCTATGGGGCCTCGAAAATGGGAAGCAGTTGTTGAAAGCTTTCCTTAGCAGTTCTTACTTAAAAAGTCAGACCGCAGTAAGTGGTGTTCTCTGAACCATTCAGTCTAAACAATTTTATTTTATTAGGTAAATAAAAAAGAAGGCTTTTCCCTTTAAAAGCAATAACTGTTGTGATGGTTCCCTTGGAGAAACCGTCAAACTTTACCGAGTCTAACTTTCAGAGCCGGTAATCGTTGTTTTGGAAAGGGGCAAGGGAAGAGGGGCTAAATAGAGTATCACGGAAGAATTCGACTAAATCAACCTCCAGTGTTTTTCTGAACTTTACATGCAGTTTAAAGATCGCACTGACTTTGTATTTATCTGACGTACCCAAATATCACTTGCCGAGACAATAATTGTTAGTAGGCCGTCACATTCAGGCGACATAGTCGCCAATCAACCAGTTAAAATTTGTGGAAAATAAGTAAAATGATAAAAAGAAATAAACGATAAACGAAAATCACTATAGGAAGAATTTATTTCTCTACATAATGTAGCTTGAGACAGAAAGGGTAAAATGTGATCACAGAGATTTCCACTGTAAGGCTGCTGTATCATCACACTGCAGTTGTAGGTTCAGATGTTTGGTTTGGTAAAGATTGTGAAATACCTGCATTGGCTCATTAAAACAATATCTTAATTATCCTATTATTCTTCATGCTCATTGTTGTCTTTGACAGTAAAAAATGTTTTAAACGTTCCTCGCCTTAAATATAATAAAAATCGTGTCATTTTTGTCTACATCGAACTTAACTTAATTCATAATTTTTCTGCTATCGCTGTTCTTTCTCTAACTTCTTGACCTCATTACCTAGACAATTGCAAAACATTTATATCTGAACAGATTTAATCACAATGGGGTTGATTGCCACCTTAAATATCTTCATCACACCGATATCAACATTGTGTTCACTTTTTTCATTCACAGCATTAACACTCGGGTCTTCGCTTTTTACTGCGCAAGCGCGGTCAGTTCAACTTGTCCTCCAGTCATGGTACGTCGATTGTAGTTCGTTCTCATGCGGCACTCCGTAATCAACTTCGGGGTCTAGGAGAAGATCAACAAAGAGGTTGGGTTTCAAGGTATTAAAAAAAAAACTATTCTAGTCTGACATAAATGACACCATCATCATCATCACCATCATCAACGTCATCGTCTTTGTCACTATCGTCGTCGTCATCGTCACCGTCACCATCACCGTCATCATCATCAGCACGGTATCATTATCTGTTTCATTTGGCCGTGTATAGTTATAGTAAATACCATTGTTTGTAATTTATCATTTGTGTATCTATACTCTTCAGTCCATGAGATTTTACGACTGTATATAACATCACAGTCATGTTACATGTGCCTACCATCTGTACACTAGTTATGAACTGGGTGAGTAAAGACAAGAAGGCTCGTGTGACTGTGCAGTTAACCATTAATCACTTGCGTCATGCCAGCT
This sequence comes from Orbicella faveolata, assembly GCF_042242905.1. Taxonomy (NCBI): domain Eukaryota; kingdom Metazoa; phylum Cnidaria; class Anthozoa; order Scleractinia; family Merulinidae; genus Orbicella; species Orbicella faveolata. The sequence goes on along the minus strand of NW_028301569.1, from coordinate 12,006,468 downwards.
TGGCACGACGAAACCACAGAACTCCAGGACGAACATCACGGACTCAATCACTCCCAGGAAAAGAAACTTTGCCCTAAACTACCATTTCCCCCACCCCTCTTCCACAGACAGCGACTGATGGGCTTGCGACTAACAGTCACCAACTGCTAATACATCTTACCACTGCCTAACTTCATCCTCGCTCACCCCAGTCTCCATGAAGCTGTCTCCGTTCACGCCTGTAGAATCGTAATGGTCGTCTCCAGGCTCACTGTCACCGTTCAGCGCTATGATTGGTCCGTCTTCTGGAGGCTCTAGCTTAACTTGTACTTGAGACTGAGAGAGTTGGCTACTGGAAGAAAAGAATTTTGGAAATCTAGTCTAGTCCCATTCACACTGTACGATAAAATAGGGCATTTCCGAGTTGCCCTCTGCCTGTTTCAAAACGAGTCTTCGTGCCAAACCATTGTTTTGAAAATGCGTTTCATCTGTAAGTTAATTTTCATGCAAATCAAACTCTGTCGGTTGCTACTAAATTCTGATAAAGGCAATCCTTCGGAGGTCACAACCTCGCTGAGCGTAGCGATCTAAAGCCTTAAACTCTCGCATCACGAAAAATTTTAGGAAACTTCGGCAAATGTGGAGTTTAAAGAAACGGCATGAGAAAACACTGACCTGTTACAATTTTCACCACTTCAAACACTGTTAAAATGCCTTTTTCAGCTACAACTTACAGTGTGTGTTTTCATGTTTTTGCTCTTAGAACATTGAAAGAGGGGCTTACAGTGACAAGAAAGGAGGGCGTAACAAACATTAAACGGTACCAAAATCTTCTTACTTGATATCTTTAGAGCAAAACTCCACCAGTTTAGTGATACCACTGACCACGCCCTCCACCTCCTCTCCGTCTCTCAGAGTTCGGCGCTTTTGGGCCGGCATTTCGTCCCCAGTGTCCGACTCCGAACCCCTTTTGCGGATGTCATCCTGTCCAGAGCCTTCATCCTCACTGGGTGTATTGGAATTGGAAGCCGCTACAGGAAGCAGGTTTACCTGTGTGGGGAGTCCCCCTAAGGCTCCTTGTTGCATCAGGCGGTCTCGTTCCTGTTTCATCATCCTGCTGTTATTGTAAGAGGAGGTTGAAAAATGAGTATAAAAGTTCATGGAACACTCCAACAATCAGTTAGATTGCCTCTGATGTTTGGGAATGCTTCCATCATTTAGACTTTTCAAAAAATCGTTTTCTCTAGAGACAGTAATTAAATTTTAAAATACTACAGCCTTTTCAGCCTATTCAGCAATTTACCCCAGTTTCAGTAACATGAAGCGGCTGGGAGCATTGTTACTGACGCCTCCCTCTTGCATGAGATGCAAGACCATCGCAAGATACCCCCAGCATTCTGTTAAGTTGTCTCAACAATTCGCAGCCACCCTTAATACCCTTAGGTCAAAGGAGGCAATGTGAGAGTAAAGAGTGGCCAGGGGACTCCCA